>NC_056080.1:95043693-95346723 GCF_016772045.2 Ovis aries | reverse complement strand
ATACCCAGGTCTCAGCTGAAAGATGCTGAGGTCACTCCATTGTAGAGGACTGTATGGTCTTGGTTGATTGGTTAAGTAAGAGGGTGATCTGATACTTTCCCTCAATTTGACTGACTTTATAGAATTTGTCAGGATAAAAGTGAGGAAAACACATGAGAGCTTTGCTCTGAAGAAAAAGGACAAGACTCCTCCTGGTCAGTTTTGTTTTTCTCAGGTGACTGAGAAATTTAAGGGAGTGGTGGAGGCTTAGTCTTCAAACCATGCAGTGGTCCCATAGGAAAAACCACACATTAATTAAAACGCTTGCTCATCCGGGGTCGCAGATGAGAACTGGCCATTCAGTGACCTGAGCAGACATGGTGGTCTTAGATTGCCGGAGGCAGAATCCGAGACAAATAAGACAAGCTGAAACAAGTCTGGGGTGACTCCTGGAGAAGTTAAGCTCACATGCAGCACATGGGCCCACTACACAAGTTCACTAGTGAGTTTTATCCCTGACAAATTCAGTTTAAAATGGGAAACAGAATCAAAAACAGAAACAAAGGGATGCCAGAAAGACCAGCCTCTGACTAACACTCTAGCCAGATTCATGTACAATACATATGGAGCTCATACTTGCAAGTGCCTAGTTAATTGGAGAAATTATACTGAAGGAGATCTCAACCTAAAATGGCCAAATTGGGGTTCTTTTGATAAAACAAAATTGATATATTTTTTTTGTGTGCTTACTTTGACTGGGATCTAGAAGCTTCTAAAACAGGAAATGATAGAGTAACTTCTTCACAGAAAATCAACAAGAAATTGCTTGAAATTATATCAAAACTAAAAAAGGCTGCTAGCACTGACTTTGCCAGGTCTCAGGTCTAGTCGAACTGGGACGTCACGTTTGACATTTATGCTATTTGGTTTTTTATTTCTGGGCATTACTTTATCACATTTTGGGGGCACTCTTGCCACTTGGCTTTTGATTTCTAGGCATCTCTTTGCCTTTTGTTTCATTTGGAGTATGACTCCTGGCTCGTGAAATTCTGCTTCAGTTTGGTTTTGTTCTTTTGGTTTGTGTGCACAGACATCTGATATAAACTGCTTGAGCCAATGTGGGAATTGCTCACTGTAAGGCTCCACACTCCACCTGGGAACCCCTTGGGAAAAAATCTTTTCTTAACTGGTCAATCTATAGCTATGATCCAGTGACAAAACAAGATGGCCTGTAATATTAGATCTCTATTGACATAGGATAGGAAAATGGACTGAAGTTCCCTAATGTCCAGGACTTCCTCCTGTAGTCAACAGCCTGGGGCTGATCAAACTAAGACCCCTACTTCCCCAGAGTGACAATCTCTGCTGGGACCAATCTGTCCTTGTTATCAGGGCCAAGTTGAGCACTATCTGGTCTAAATTTTGGCTATAGAACTATGGTCGCACACACAAAAAAACTTTTTTTGACAATGTGGTCACAATATTCTTTAGACTCCTGAGGAAGCTTGAAGGAAGAATTCTCTTTTTAAGAATTTTTGCCCTGAGGAAATAACTCCTCCTATACTTTTAGACCAGAGTTCCTGGGATCACTTATCTAGAACATATCTAATTCCTGAAACCAAAAAGAAAAAAAAAAAAAGGGAACAAAACCATTTAAAATCTGATTCCAACCGTTTTTATTCATAACTAAGTTTGGAAAACAAAGCTATAGGATATCTTGTATCTATTTGGATATATGTATGTCTCAGTGTGTGTCTTATATATATATATATATATATATATATATATATATATATATAGCTGATTGCTGAGATCAGTTTGTAAATGAGCTCTAACCTAATAGGCCTTGAAAAAAAAACATAAGTGCTTGCAAATAAAATAATTCTAAATACAAGAGAAATTAACCTAACAGAATTTCAGGTTCATGTGAACTGGGAAATATTCATTATTAAACACCTGATATTAATGTTTATTTGTTGATCTAAGTAATGTAGACATCTCTAAGAGTACTTAACATTAAGCAGAATATTTTCATTGTACCTAGGTTTAACATAAGTTAAATATTATTATATCTGTTACAAGTTTGTCAGCAAGGAAATTACCTTGCCGAGCAAAGAAGCTTATAAAAAGTGTAAATGAGATATGAGCCTTTAGACAACTCTATTAAGAATAATTATGCTTTAGGAATGTCTGTCTAAAATAGTCTATCCAGAATGGGGTAACTTGAACTTCTAAGGGTTCTGCTAAACTAAATGTTGGAAGCTTAAGTCATTTCCAAATAAAATAAGGTTTTGAAACATTTATTACTAAACACTTTTACAGAGAAACTAAAGAGATTTGGGATTAAAAAGAAATGATCTTTGGTGCCATCCTAAAATGAAGGTTTTAGAAATTATCACTGGTATTTATGCTCACCAATTTATAAAATGCTAATATAAAAGTCAGTTCTTGGTTGGTTAAAGGAAGTAGGAAGTGTGTTTTCGGTAAAGAAGGTATGTGGAATGGAATTAAATTTTGTGAAGGAAAAGGAAGCAAGCGTGACTTACAGGTGGCTTTTCAGGATGGAAGAACACATTAATGGGTACAGAAAGGGATAAGGTTTGTGAAAAGTGAACCATGAGGAAAGAGTTTTGTATATGGTTAGGAGTAAGTTTAAAATAAAGTTAATTAAGTTTACCTTTTAAGTAAAGTAAGCTGGTGCAAAAACTTGAATTTAGTTTTTCTCTGTTAAGAGTACACCTTGTCTTCAGACATTAAACTGCCTTTGATAATCACTTCATGGCAAATAGATGGGGAAACAGTGAAAACAGTGGCTGACTTTATTTTTCTGGGTTCCAAAATCACTGCAGATGGTGATTGTAGCCATGAAATTAAAGCATGCTTACTCCTTGGAAGGAAAGTTATGACCAAACTAGGCAGCATATTAAAAAGCAGAGACATTATTTTGCCAATAAAGGTCCATCTAGTCAAGGCTATGGGTTTTCCAGTGGTCATGTATGGATGTGAGAGATGGACTATAAAGAAAGCTGAATGCCGAAGAATTGATGCTTTTGAACTGTAGTGTTGGAGAAGACTTTTTTTAAAAAATATAAATTTATTTATTTTAATTGGAAGCTAATTACTTTACAATATTGTATCGGTTTTGCCATGCATCAACATGAATCCACCACAGGTGTACATGTGTTCCCCAACCTGAACCCCCCTCCCACTACCATCCCTCTGGATAAACCCATTGCACCAGCCCCGAGCATCCTATGTCATGTATCAAACCTGGACTGGCAATTCGTTTCACATATGACATTATACATGTTTCAATGTCATTCTCCGAAATCATCCCACCCTCGCCCTCTCCGACAGAGTGCAAAAGACTGTTCTACACAACTGTGTCTCTTTTGCTGTCTCGCATACAGGGTTATTATTACTGTCTTTCTAAATTCCATATATATGCATTAGTGTACTGTATTGGTGTTTTTCTTCTGGCTTACTTCACTCTGTATAATAGGCTCCAGTTTTCATCCACCTCAGAACTGATTCAAATGTTTTCTTTTGAATGGCTGAGTAATACTCCATTGTGTATATGTACCACAGCTTTCTTATCCATTCGTCTGCTGATGGACATCTAGGTTGCTTCCATGTCCTGGCTATTATAAACAGTGCTGTGATGAGCATTGGGGTACACGAGCCTCTTTCAATTCTGGTTTCCTCAGTGTGTATGCCCAGCAGTGGGATTGCTGGGTCATATGCAGTTCTAGTTTCACTTTTTTAAGGAATCTCCACACTGTTCTCCATAGTGGCTGTACTAGTTTGCATTCCCACCAACAGTGTAAGAGGGTTCCATTTACTCCACACCCTCTCCAGCATTTATTGGTTGTAGACTTTTGGATAGCAGCCATTCTGACTGGTGTGAAATGGTACCTCATTGTGGTTTTGATTTGCATTTCTCTGATAATGAGTGATGTTGAGCATCTTTTCATGTGTTTGTTAGCCATCTGTATGTCTTCTTTGGAGAAATGTCTGTTTAGTTCTTTGGAACATTTTTTGATTGGGTCAGGAATTGAGCTGCAGAAGTTGCTTGTATATCTTTGAGATTAATTCTTTGTCAGTTGCTTCATTTGCTATTATTTTCTTGCATTCTGAAGGCTGTCTTTTCACCTTGATTATAGTTTCCTTTGTTGTGCAGAAGATTTTAGTTTTAAGTAGGTCCCACTTGTTTATTTTGGCTTTTATTTCCAATATTCTGGGAGGTGGGTCATAGAGGATCCTGCTGTGATTTATGCCAGAGAGTGTTTTGCCTATGTTCTCCTCTAGGAGTTTTATAGTTTCTGGTCTTACATTTAGATCTGTAATCCATTTTTATTTTATTTTTGTGTATGGTGTTAGAAAGTGTTCTAGTTTCATTCTTTTACTAGTGGTTGACCTGTTTTCCCAGCACCACTTGTTACAGAGATTGTTTTTAATCCATTGTATATTCTTGCCTCCTTTGTCAAAGATAAGGTGTCCATAGGTGTGTGGATTTATCTTTCAGTTTTCTATTTTGTTCTATTCATCTATATTTCTGTCTTTGTGCCAGTGCCATACTGTCTTGATGACTGTGGCTTTGTAGTAGAGCCTGAAGTCAGGCAGGTTGATTCCTCCAGTTCCATTCTTCTTTCTCAAGATTGCTTTGGCTCTTCGAGGTTTTTTTGTATTTCCATACAAATTGTGAAATTATTTGTTCCAGCTCTGTGGAAAATACCATTGGTAGCTTGATAGGGATTGCATTGAATGTATAGATTGCTTTGGGTAGTATATTCATTATGACTATATTGATTCTTCTGATTGATGAACATGGTATATTTCTCCATCTATTTGTGTCCTCTTTGATTTCTTTCACCAATGTTTTATAGTTCTCTATATATAGGTCTTTAGTTTCCTTAGGTAGATATATTCCTAAGTATTTTATTTTTTTCATTGAAATGGTGAATGGAATTGTTTCCTTAATTTCTCTTTCTATTCTTTCATTATTAGTGTATAGGAATGCAAGGGATTTCTGTGTGTTGATTTTATATCCTGCAACTTTACTATATTCATTGATTAGCTCTAGCAATTTTCTGGTGGAGTCTTTAGGGTTTTCAATGTAGACAATCATGTCATTTGCAAACAGTGAGAGTTTTACTTCTTTTCCAATTTAGATTCCTTTTATTTCTTTTTCTGGTCTGATTGCTGTGGCCAAAACTTCCAAAACTCTGTTGAATAGTAGTGGTGAGAGTGGGCACCCTTGTTTTGTTCCTGACTTTAGGGGAAATGCTTTCAATTTTTCACCATTGAGGATAATGTTTGCCGTGGGTTTGTCATATATAGCTTTTATTATGTTGAGTTATGTTCCTTCTAGTACTGCTTTCTGGAGAGTTTTTATCATAAAAGGATGTTGAATTTTGTCAAAGGCTTTCTCTGCATCCATTGAGATAATCATATGGCTTTTATTTTTCAGTTTGTTAATGTGGTGTATTACATTGATTGATTTGAAGACATTGAAGAATCCTTGCATCCCTGGGATAAAGCCCTCTTGGTCATGATGCATGATCTTTTTAATGTGTTGTTGGATTCTGATTGGTAGAATTTTGTTAAGGATTTTTGCATCTATGTTCATCAGTGATATTGGCCTGTAGTTTTCTTTTATTGTGGCATCTTTCCAGGTTTTGGTATTACGGTGATGGTGGCCTCATAGAATGAGTTTGGAAGTTGACATTCCTCTGCAATTTTCTGGAAGAGTTTGAGTAGGATAGGTGTTAGCTCTTCTCTAAATTTTTGGTAGAATTCCGCTTTGAAGCTGAATGGTCCTGGGCTTTTGTTTGCTGGAAGATTTCTGATTACAGTTTCAATTACTGTGCTTCTGATGGGTCTGTTAAGATTTTCTATTTCTTCCTGGTTCAGTTTTAGAAAGTTGTACTTTTCTAAGAATTTGTCCATTTCTTCCAAGTTGTCCGTTTTATTGGCATATAATTGCTGATAGTAGTCTCTTATGGTCCTTTGTATTTCTGTGTTGTCTGTTGTGATCTCTCCATTTTCATTTCTAATTTTATTGATTTGATTTTTCTCCCTTTGTTTCTTGATGAATCTGGCTAATGGTTTGTCAATTTTATTTATCCTCTCAAAGAACCAGCTTTTGGCTTTGTTGATTTTTGCTATGGTCTCTTTTGTTTCTTTTGCATTTATTTCTGCCCTCATTTTTAAGATTTCGTTCCTTCTACTAACCCTGGGGTTCTTCATTTCTTTCTTTTCTAGTTGCTTTAGGTGTAGAGTTAGGTTATTTATTTGACTTTCTTCTTGTTTCTTGAGGTATGCCTGTATTACTATGAACCTTCCCCTAGCACTGTTTTTACAGTTTCCCACAGGTTTTGGATTGTTGTTTTTTTTTCATTTTCATTCATTTCTATACATATTTTAATTTCTTTTTTGATTTCTTCTGTGATTTGTTGGTTATTCAGCAGCGTGTTGTTCAGCCTCCATATGTTGGAATTTTTAATAGTTGTTCTCCTGTAATTGACATCTAATCTTACTGCATTGTGGTCACAAAAGATCCTTGGAATGATTTCAGTTTTTTTGAATTTACCAAGGCTAGATTTATGGCCCAAGATGTGATCTATCCTGGTGAAGGTTCCGTTGCTTGAGAAAAAGGAGAAATTCATTGTTTTGTGGTGAAGTGTCCTATAGATATCAATTGGGTCTAACTGGTCTATTGTATCATTTAAAGTTTGTGTTTTCCTTGTTAATTTTCTGTTTAGTTCACCTATCCATAGGTGTGAGTGGGGTATTAAAGTCTCCCACTATTATTGTGTTACTGTTAATTTCCCCTTTCACACTTGTTAGCATTTGTCTTACATATTGCAGTGCTCCTATGTTGGGTGCATGTATATTTATAATTGTTATGTCTTCTTCTTGGATTGATCCTTTGATTATTATGTAGTGTCCTTCTTTGTCTCTTTTCACAGTCTTTGTTATAAGGTCTATTTTATCTGATATGAGTATTGCTGCTCTTGCTTTCTTTTGGTCTCCATTTGCATGGAATATATTTTTCCAGCCCTTCACTTTCAGTCTGTATGTGTCCTTTGTTTTGAGGTGGGTCTCTTGTAGACAACATACAGAGGGGTCTTGTTTTTGTATCCATTCAGCCCGTCTTTGTCTTTTGGTTGGGGCATTCAACCCTTTTACGTTTAAGGTAATTACTGATAAGTATGATTCCCATTGCCATTTGCTTTATTGTTTGGGGTTTGAGTTAATACACCATTTTTTTACCTGTCTAGAGAAGATCCTGTAGCATTTTTAGGAGAGCTGGTTTGGTGGTGCAGAATTCTCTCAGCTTTTGCTTGTCTATAAAGCTTTTGATTTCTCCTTCACATTTGAATGAGATCCTTGCTGGGTACAGTTATCTTGACTGTAGGTTATTTTCTTTCATCACTTAAAGTATGTCCTGCCATCCCTTTCTGCCCTGACGAGTTTCTATTGAAAGATCAGCTGGTATCCTTATGGGAATCCCCTTGTGTGTTATTTGTTGCTTTTCCCTTGCTGCTTTTAATATTTGTTCTTTGTGTTTGATCTTTGTTAATTTGATTAATATGTGTCTTGGGGTGTTTTGCCTTGGGTTTATCCTTTTTGGCACTCTCTGGGGTTTTTGGACTTGGGTGGCTATTTCCTTCCCCATTTTAGGGAAGTTTTCAAATATTATCTCTTCAAGTATTTTCTCATGGTCTTTCTTTTTGTCTTCTTCTTCTGGGACTCCTATGATTCGAATGTTGGGACATCTAACATTGTCCCAGAGGTCTCTGAGGTTGTCCTCATTTCTTTTAATTCGTTTTTCTTTTTTCCTCTCTGATTCATTTATTTCTACCATTCTATCTTCTACCTCACTATTCCTATCTTCTGCCTCCATTATTCTACTCGTTACTCCCTCCAGAGTGTTTTTGATCTCACTTATTTCATTATTCATTATATATTGACTCTTTCTTTATTTCTTCTAGGTCTGTGTTAAACCTTTCTTGCATCTTCTCAATCCTTGTCTCCAGGCTATTTATCTGTGATTCCATTTTGTTTTCAAGATTTTGGGTCATTTTCACATCATTATTGGGAATCATTTACCAGGTAGATTCCCTATCTCTTCCTCTTTTGTTTGGTTTGATGGGCATTTATCCTGTTCCTTTACTGCTGGGTATTCCTCTGTCTTTTCATCTTGTTTTATTGCTGTGTTTGGGGTGGCCTTTCTGTATTCTGGCAGTTTGTGGAGTTCTCTTTATTGTGGAGTTTCCTAGCTGTGGGTGGGGTTGTACCTGTGACTTGTCAAGGTTTCCTGGTTCAGGAAGCTGTGTCGGTATTCTGGTGGGTGGAGCTGGATTTCTTCTCTCTGAAGTGCAATAAAGTGTCCAGTAATGAGTTATGAGCTGTCAGTGGGTTTGGAGTGACTTTGGGCAGCCTGTATATTGAAGTTCAGGGCTGTGTTCCTGTGTTGCTTTAGAATTTGCATGGTATGTCTTGCTCTGGAACTTGTTGGCCCTTGGGTGGTGCTTGGTTTCAGTGTCGGTATGGAGGCGTTTGATAAGCTCCTGTCGATTAATGTTCCCTGGAGTCAGGAGTTCTCTGGTGTTCTCAGGTTTGGACTTAAGCCTCTTGCTTCTGGTTTTCAGTCTTATTTTTACAGTAGCCTCAAGACTTCTCCATCTATACAGCACCATTGATAAAACATCTAGGTTAAAGATGAAAAGTTTCTCCACAGAGAGGGACACCCAGAGAGGTTCACCGAGTTACATGGAGAAGAGAAGAGGGAGGAGGGAGATAGAGGTGACCTGAATGAGATGCAGTGGAATCAAAAGAGGAGAGAGCAAGCTAGCCGGTAATCACTTCCTTATGTGTGCTCCACAGTCTGGACCACTCAGAGATGTTCACAGAGTTATACGGGGAAGAGAAGAGGGAGGAATGAGACAGAGGTGGCCAGGAGGATGAAAATGGGGGAATCAAAAGGAGAGAGACAGATCCAGCCAGTAATCAGTTCCCTAAGTGTTCTCCACCATCCGGAGCACACTGGTGATTCACAGAGTTGGGTAGAGAAGAGAAAGGGGAGGAAGGAGATAGAGGCGACCTGGTGGAGAAAAATGAGAATCTAAAGGGGGAGAGAGCAGTCAAGCCAGTAATCTTGCTCCCAAGTAAAAATGGGTACTGAAGATTGGGTTCTTAAAGGTACAAAATTGATAACAAATACCAAAAGCACAGATTAAAAATCTAGAGTAGAGGCTGGATTTTCAAAAATACAATATTAAAGAAAAACAAAGTCACCCAAATTATAAAATATATATATATATATATGAAGTTTGCTTTAGAACATAAGGTCTCTTTTTTTTTGCAAAGTAATAGTAGGTTATAAAAGTGAAAATTAAAGGAGTAAGAGAAAACTAAAAATTTTTTAAAATTAATAAAAAATATAGAATAATAGTAAAAATGGTAAAAATATATCTAGGACTTTCTCTGCTGTTGTTGTGAGCAGTGTGGGGTCAGTTCATTTTCTGATAGTTCCTTGATCTGGATTATATTTCTCAAGATCTATAGGCCCCTTCCTATGCAGTCGGTACTAACTACAGGGTTTTAGTCTATTGCTCCTGTCACTTCCCAGGAGGTTCCATCTGGTTTAGCTTCTTCTGTTTGCTGGTCTCTTCAGTGTCTAATTTTCCCCCCTGACACAAGGGGGAAGGTAGTGGACACTTTTTTAGGCTCACTTGTTCAGTCGTGCTGTGGGGAGGAAGGGACGCTGCAAACAAATAACACTGGCATGTGCTTGCAGTGTCTCGGCCACACTGGGTTTGCCCCCACTCACGGCGTGTGTGCTTTCCCTGTCTACACTGCTTAGGCTCTAGGTTGCTCTGCCGGGAACTGTCTGAGGCTGGCCCTGGGTTGTATGCACTTCCCAGGTCTAAGCCACTCAGGGTCATGTGGTGACCCTACTTCTGAGGTAGTCCTCAGAAGCGCAGACTTGGTTGGGCCTGCGTTTTGTGTCCTCCCCAGGTCCAAGCAGCTCAGGTGACCAGGTGTTTGGCGAGAGTGGTCACAGCGACTTATCGCCTCCCCCATTCCTGCTGCTTGGTTTTCTGGGTGTACAACCAGTGCACCTTCTCAGGCAGATGTTGACCATTCAGAATCCCAAGAAGTCTTATTTAGCAACGAAGCCTGCTTGCAGTTTGGTAGATAATGCCTCTCTGGGGACGCAATTGCCCCCTTCTGGCTCTGGCTGCCTGTCACTTGAGGCGGATGGTCTGCAGCTGGCTAGCTCATCTCAGTCCTTTGTTCTGTGAGTGGGCCTGACAGTGTCTTAGGTTAGGGCTTTTTGTGTAGCTCTAGTCAGTCCTTTGTTCTGAGAGCAGGCCTGGCAGTGTCTTAGGTTAGGGCTTTTCACGTGGTGGCTATCCCACAGTCTGGTTTGCTAGCCCAAGTTAGTTCCCTCAGATTGCCCTCAGGCCTGGTCCTTACTCTAAGCAATGCAGCCCAAGCCTCCCTACCCAGCCCCTGCTTGCTAGTGGCAAATGCAGGCATCTGTGCTGCTTCTCCGCTGGGGGAGTTACCGTTGGGCACATAATCTGTGGGTTTAAATTATTTATTTATTTTTCCTCCCAGTTATGTTGCCCTCTGTGGTTCCAAGGCTCACCACAGACTTGGCAGTGAGAGTGTTTCCTGGTGTTTGGAACTTCTCTCTTTTTTAAGACTCCCTTCCCAGGATGGAGCTCCATCCCTACCTCTTTTGTCTCTCTTTTTGTCTTTTATATTTTTCCTACCTCCTTTCAAAGACAATGGTCTGTATTTCTGGGTGCCTGATGTCCTCTGCCGGCATTCAGAAGTTGTTTTGTGGAATTTACTCAGCGTTCAAATGTTCTGTTGATGAATTTGTGGGGGAGAAAGTGGTCTCCCATCCTATTCCTCCACCATCTTAGGACTGCCCTGGGAGAAGACTCTTGAGAGTCCATTGGACTGCTAGGAGATCCAAACAGTTCATCCTAAAGGAGATCAGTCCTGGGTGTTCATTGGAAGGACTGATGTTGAAGCTAAAATTCCAATACTTTGGCCACCTGATGTGAAGAGCTGACTCATTTGAAAAGGCCTTGATGCTGGGAAAGATTGAGGGCAGGAGAAGGGGATGACAGAGGATGAGAAGGTTGGATTGCACCACCAACTCAATGGACATGGGTTTGGGAGGACTCTGGGAGTTGGTGATGGACAGGGAGGCCTGGTGCACTGCAGTTCATGGGATCACAAAGAGTCGGACATGACTGAGTGACTGAACTGAACTGAACTGAACTGATAATAGATTTAAGTTTCTTTATCTCTTAAATGATCTGTTCTGAAATTCCTTATTGTTACTTTGGCTAAGTTTTGGCTGAGTATTGTTTCACACTGACCTATAATTCCATCTGACTAAGTGTTCTAAAACTTTTTGATATTTATTCACAAAACTTCCTAAATCATTCTAATGAAGAAGATTTCTAGCTAACTTAGGGATGCTTCAGAGGGCCCCTGAAACATCCCAAAGAGAGATATTACACTAATTAGGTTCATTTTGTATATAGAATTACATGGAGGGTATTGTCAAGTTATGAATAAGTCTCGGGTTATATTGTATGGTAAATGTTATTAATATAGATATCCTAGAAACTGTATAAAGTTCCTAAAATTCTGATATGTTTGGGTAAAATGTTACCAGGCATAATTCTAGTTACTATCTCAAAATATTGTCATAGCACTAACCAAGTTTTGCCTCTTCAAGAAGATTTATAAAAAGGACTTTTGGATAAATACCAGCTTCTGAACTGTGTAAAAATTCTAATAGAAAACCTGATGACTTCACAAAGTTTAACAAAAGGACTGAATAAACTGGTGAATATGCTTATAACTTTTATGGTTTTTCTCTGAAAAATTGCTAATTTGAATCTGTGGTTTCCAGGTGTAAAAAAACCTTCCCCTCAAATGAATTATGACAGTAATTTGGTAAAATTATATTTTATAAACAAATTGAAACATTTAATATTTTCTCTCTATCTGAACCCTCCAGAGCTTGGAAACCCTTAGTTTCCAGTAAATTTATCAGATAAGTTAGGAAGATTATCTCAATAACAGGTACAGAAATCTCAAGGAATTTTGAAGACCTTGAGAAGGGAGGAGTTTACTTAGATCTGTTAGGGAAAGTCTGTGATAAGCCTTTGGCATGACTTTCCTAGCCCTGAAAGCTCTTATTTTAAAAGTTCAGTCTGAGACTCTATTCTATGCCCAATTATGGTTATATAAGTCATCAGGCCAAGTTTATTGAGATCAGACCTATATTACAAACAAGTCTCAATTTGGTTATATTTGGTAAAAATGACAGTGACTTTAGGTAGAAAGAGATGTTTCAATGAATGTAAAATCCCAGTTTGTTGATGGAGGTCCGTATCTACTAAGACTCATTTCCTTGATGGTTCTTTGCTGTTAGGGTATATTAACATACAATTGAATTATTAAAGGACACTCCAGGGTTATTTCTGAAGCTTATCTCAGTAATCTGTCTTTAAATGAAGATCATGTGCCTCACACATGACCTTCAATCAAGACTGGAAGAAGATATAATTTAAGAACTGTCTCCAACCTGGATGGAAGAACCTTTCTATCAGGAACGCTTAACTAGCTCATGCCCAGTGAAATTGAAGGGAAATTGACTCTTGGGTTAACTCCCACTTCCAAAAGGCCCCTAAGCTGGACTGGTCTATAGAGAGGCCTGCTGACCTCAAACTCACCTTAAAACAACACTCAAACAGAGGAAACTACACTACAATAGGATGAGAAGAAAATGACATCAGAAGTAGACAGCTTGCCCAAGATGCTGATCTGACTTTTATGATCATTTATAATGTTTTCTTGATTCCTTGGACCTATGCCTATCAATCAAATTTTTCTATCATGGACATGAGTCTATGCAAGTTTAAAACGCAATCCAATTGTTAGGTTGAGGCCAATTACCTGTGTCTAGTACTTCTGGGTTACCTTGGTAGATTTCTGTTCTCTAGGGATACTCACAAGGAAATTTATTTTAGATGAGTGTTCAGTCCTGTTCTATCTTCATGATATTACTAGATGGGATTCTCTCACCTGGCCAGTTAATAATACCTGCTGTGATTCTGGCCATAGATTCAAGATTTCTCTTAGGGTCATTTAAACTCAAATGGAGTGATGAGCTAAGTCTCAATAAAAAAATTAACCTCTCATCTATGAGAAGGAAAAACCCTACAATTATGGGGTAGATCTACATGGTTAACAGCAGGCTATGGTCATTTAAGTTTAAAAGATCCTCTATGTTGGGAAGGGTTAAATCATATTAAAAATGATCAACCTGGTAATTATGAAACAAGGTTGGGTGCTTTATGAACTTTGTCTATTATTACCTTTAGAGAGAGTGATTGGTATGGAACTCAGTGGATTTGTGGCACTAATTTATGGCCTTCACATCTACAGGGAGGGATACAAAAGTGTAGCCTGGGATTCCCATGAATTTAAGGTCATACATGTTAACAAGTTAGAGGTAACCCTAACCAATCTAGCACTGGTATGATCTCAATGGGTCAAAGATCTGTATTCTACTGGTATGACTATTTATCAGCTTGTGTGTGTGTATGTGTGTGTGTGTGCCTTCAATGGGGTTGGTGGATATAGTTGATCATATCTAAGCCTTAGCAACTTTCATAAGCTTTAAATGATAGTAACCAGGCTATTAGCTTGTTGAATTCTGAGACTTCTATGATGAGAAAGTCAGTGCTATGCTATACAACTGCAAGGCCATTGACACTTTACAGCATCTCAGGGAGATATCTGTGCTATAATTCAAACTGAATACTATATTTTTGTACCTGATAAATCCTTTAATGTAACCATTTGAGCTACATGAAAAATCAGATTTCTGCTTTAAGTGACCCATTCCCCAGTCTTGACTATCATTAAAAAAAAAAAAAAACAAACTGCTGTGGGAGGCTCATCACTAAAATATTCACTTTTAATTCCACTAATATTATTAGCTGTATCATTTGTATTTTTCTTGTTTCACGATTATTATTTCTTGTATTACCAAGTATATGACTGAGCCTCCAACGGAAATGATGACTAGACTTGAAGCACTTGATCAAATGTATAGCTCAATATATGATCAATGACTGTAATAGTGTAACTCTAGGTATGAAAAGATGCAACAAAATGGAATACTTTCCTGGACCATAATTAGAAGACAGACGTCCAGAGATCTTTGACTATTAAGACCTAGTCCAGTAATAACACATTGAGTGTCTTATCAACAAAAACCTTCTTCAGAACTGGGAACGAGCTTTCCCAGCAATGCCGGACAAAAAGGTCATGAAATGCCCCCCAAAGTGTGTTCGGATTTATGACCACAAGGGGGCCGTTTGAACTACAAATTGGCACTTACCAAGAGCATTGTCAAGGACTGAACAAGGAAGTGCTTTGCCATCTGCCTCTGTAGCTGTTGACCTTCAACAATCCCTGAGGGAGTTCAGGGTGGAGTGAGGCACTCTGCTCCAGGGAATCTGGTGGGGCAGGTCTTTAGATAGTTGGATGTTTTTAGGAACAGATTATATGCCCTCAGTCCTTGCATCTCCTCATATCTAGAAAGTGAAAGTGAAGTCGCTCAGTCGTGTCCAACTCTTTGCGACCCCATGGACTGTATCCCTTCATAGTGACATCAGGCCCTCATGACTAACAAAAAACCTTTTGTAAATTGAATGCTTCATGGTATTGAACTCCCCCTTCACCAAAACCTTAGACTTTCCCCCACTGCCAATTTGGAGCAGTCTCTCAGAGCTATTGGAGATGTTGCCTCCCGGGCTGCAGTCCTCATTTTGCCCCAAATTAAACTTAACTCACAACTCTCAAGTTGTACAACTTATTTTTGGTCGACATGACTCAGAGTCCTTCCTGGAGGTGCACTGCTTGGTCAGCCAAGATGGATGCCAGCAAGGAAGATTCTGGAAGGTGGTCAGAGATGTGGTATCACCTTTTGACCTTTCCTGAACTCTCCCGGTTGGTGGTGGCTTATTAGTTCCTTATTCCTTACCAGGACTTCCTGTCCTAAAGCAACTCATGCAAATGGCTACTATGGTGCCTGGTCAGGGTAGGCAATTTTAGTCAATGTGCTTCCCCTAACAAGTTCCCCCTGAGAGACTTCACATTCAAGATACTTCTTGAGAATAGGGGCAGAGGTCTGTTTCTTCTGTAACTTCTTCCTGCTGTGGATGGGCGTAGGCTTGCCTAGCAGAGCAGAAGTCTCTCTCTACTCGAGGTATTCTGTGCCTGAAACCAGCATTCACCCCTGTAGGAACAGCAATTTAGTTTGAAACTGCTGGCCCCTCTCAGAGATGAAATAGGCAGGGGCCAAGCAGGAGGCCTAAAAGGATGGTCATCACTGGGTCTCAGAAACAGAAGGTAACATTTGGGGTTAGGGCTGCAGGGTGTGTGACTTTGTTCTGATTAGTTTGTGGTGAGACAACAGGTCTGTGCTCCAGGAATCTTGTGCTCAGCCTGAAGTTACCATCCTCCACCTGGGTGAGGGCCCCAGTTCTGCAGAAGAACTCAAAGATATTGTTATGCATATTTCTTGAGTAGGAACCAGGACCCTACCTCAAGAATTACCATTTGATTGTTCCTCCTGTTTCTATATCCTCTCCCTTCCCTGATCAGCAACTGTTTGAATCTATCCTTTGGAACTCAAGGAAAGTCAAGGAATTAAGCCCATGTCTTACAGACAAGAAATGGAGAACACAGAACAGACCTGTATTCCAGAGTCCCATGGATCCTGCACAGTTTTAACTCATGGAACTGGGCAACTATGATTGTGATAAGTTTCTGTCAAAATGAGACATAAGACTGCCTCAGCTTGGAGAATAGACACTGAACTGGAAGTGTTCCTGAGTTCCAAGTCCTATATCTGAGTTATCTATGATTAAAATCTCAATCCCTTGGTCTGCCATTTTGGTGTAACAGACCCAGTTAAAAGTAGTTGGAGGAGTGTCAGTTGGGATTTTAATAGACAAAATAAATCTCATTTCTTTTCAGAAGAATAGGCCTGAAACTCAGTCAGGACCTGGCACGTTGGGGAGACTTGCAGCCAGGTAGCCAGTTGCCTAGTTTTATAAAAAAGTAAGGTTGCAGGTACTAGCTGCCAGCAGACATTGTTTTTAGAATATCTGGTGGCATCTAAGCCTGACATGACTTGGAAAACTCAAGTGTTTAGTAATACAAGGTCTAGTCTGAGATTACACCCATAGTATTACTTAGTTATTTTCCTGGATGTCTGGACATAGCTACTCTATTTTGACTTTTAATTGTAAAATTCTTAATAGCCAAAGCAGATGTGACCATTAATGATGTCAGTGTTTCTCTAGGTACAAGAAGATGCAAGAATTGGGACTCATAATATCTCCTGAAAAGATCTAACTATCTGAAGGCCTGTTCTGCCAGTTTTTCCCAGAGCACAGAATACCTCATTCCTAATTTTCACCCTGAACTTCTTTCAGGGGTGTTGAAGGTCAGCAGCTGCAGTGGCCATGATTTAATCTTTGCAGAGGTAGATGGCAAGTGTCAGTTTTCAGTTGGCAGAGCCCCTTCTTGGTCATAAACTTGACCATGATTTAGAAGGGGGGCATTTCATGACCATTTCATCCCACAGTGCTGAGAATGTCCATTCTCAGCTTCTGGCAAAGGTTTTGTTGACAGGCCACTCAATGCGCTGTTAGTGGACTAGGCCATAAAACAGTACCCAAAATTCTCTGAATCAGCTGTCTTATTAGCCTCTTGGCGCATGAATACACTCGCTCTTGTTTCTTCTTCAGTCTCATATGGAAATATATTATTTTATCAGAGGCCTCAGTCACACACTTGGCAGTATTCAATTCAGTTCAGTTCAGTCGCTCAGTCGTGTCTGACTCTTTGTGACCCCATGAATTGCAGCACGCCAGGCCTCCCTGTTCATCACCATCTCCCGGAGTTCACTCAGACTCACGTCCATCGAGTCCGTGATGCCATCCAGCCATCTCATCCTCAGTCGTCCCCTTCTCCTCCTGCCCCCAATCCCTCCCAGCATCACAGTCTTTTCCAATGAGTCAACTCTTCACATGAGGTGGCCAAAGTACTGGAGTTTCAGCTTTAGCATCATTCCTTCCAAAGAACACCCAGGACTGATCTCCTTCAGAATGGACTGGTTGGATCTCCTTGCAGTCCAAGGGACTCTCAAGAGTCTTCTCCAACACCACAGTTCAAAAGCATCAATTCTTCAGTGCTCAGCCTTCTTCACAGTCCAACTCTCACATCCATACATGACCACAGGAAAAACCATAGCCTTGACTAGACAGACCTTAGTCGGCAAAGTAATGTCTCTGCTTTTGAATATGCTGTCTAGGTTGGTCATAACTTTTCTTCCAACGAGTAAGCGTCTTTTCATTTCATGGCTGCAGTCACCATCTGCAGTGATTTTGGAGCCCCAAAACATAAAGTCTGACACTGTTTCTACTGTTTCCCCATCTATTTCCCATGAAGTGATGGGACCAGATGCCATGATCTTTGTTTTCTGAATGTTGAGCTTTAGGCCAACTTTTTCGCTCTCCTCTTTCACTTTCATCAAGAGGCTTTTTAGTTCCTCTTCACTTTCTGACATAAGAGTGGTGTCATCTGCATATCTGAGGTTATTGATATTTCTCCCAGCAATCTTGATTCCAGCTTGTGTTTCTTCCAGTCCAGCGTTTCTCATGATGTACTCTGCATATAAGTTAAATAAGCAGGGTGACAATATACAGCCTTGATGTACTCCTTTTCCTATTTGGAACCAGTCTGTTGTTCCATGTCCAGTGTAAGAAACAGCAATTTTGTAAAAAGGCAAAATACAAATAACATAGCCAGCAGTATTAGTAAAGTCATAAGTAAGACTTAAGCTAAGAATTTCCATAAAATGTAGCCCAGTATATCCCAGGATATCCGACTTAGTCTGTTCTGTACAAATCTTTACCGTTCAGGGAAATTATATATTGACACTGTCCATAAGGCACATAGCCCAGTTTCCTAGTGTTAGTAAGTCAAAGTCAAGTTGCTCAGTCGTGTCCGACTCTTTGCAACCCCAGGGACTATAGCCCACCAGGCTTCTCTGTCCATGGGATTTTCCAGGCAAGAATACTGGAGTGGGTTGCCGTTATCCTTAGTATGATTTAATTGTTTCCAACATAGGAGAGACTTTAAACCCAAATTACCATAGCCTGGTGTTATCTATATTAATCCATTCCATAATTGTGGGAGATTTTTTCCTTTGCTGAAACTTTGCTTGTTTCTCTTATTAAGCTTGACTAATAGAAGAAAACTCAAATTTATGGCCAGAGTCAGAGCAGGTATTATTAATTGGCCAGGTGAGGGGATCCCATCTAGTAATATCAATAGTGACTTGAATAGGACTATATTTTTTTGAAGTAAATTTTCTCAGGGCTGACCAGTTAGAGTGTTGGAGTAGAGAAAGTCACCACGGTAACCCAGAAATAGACACAGGTAATTGGCCACAAACCCAACAGTTGGATTGATTTCTAAAACTAGCATAGGATGAAGCCTATGATAGAAAAGCATTTGATTTATATGCAAAGGTTTAAGAAGTCAAGAAAGCACTATAAATGCTCATAGAAATCAGGTCCAGCATCTTGGGCAAGCTGTCTGCCTCTGATGTCATCTGATGTCGTCTTCTTCCTATCTTAGTGTAGTGCAGTTTTTCCTGTTTGAGCATCATTTTAAGATGAGATGAGGTAAGATATTTTCTCTGTAGATCAGTCCAGTGTACGGGCCTTTGGAAGTGGGAATTAATCTAAGAGTCAGGTTCCCTTCAATTTCACTGTGCATGAGCCAGTTAGGAGTACCTGATAAAAAGGTCCTTTCATCCAGGTTGGAGACAGTCCCTTAAATTATGTCTTTTTCCAGTCCTGGTTGCAACTCATGAGGCATGTGATCTTTATACAAAAATAGATGACTGAGATAAGCTTCGGAAACAAACTTTGGGTGTTCTTTAAGAATTCAATTATATTTTACATTAATATCACATAACTGCAAAAACTATCCAGGAAATGAGTCTTACTAGATTCGGACCTCCATTAACAAACTGGGATTTCACATTCATTGAAACATCTCTATTTCCCTAAAATCATCATCATTTTTACCAATTATAACCAAATTAAGACTTGTTTGTGATATAGGTCTGGTCTCAAAAAACTTGGCCTGATGATTTATTTAACCATAATTGATCATAGACCTTTTTGCTTTGTGGAAACTATTACAGAGACTCAGACTGAACTTTCAAAATAAAACCTTCCAGGGCTAGGAAAGTCATGTCAAAGGCTTATTATAGATTTTGCCTAACAGAGTGAATGTTTCCCTTTTCAAGGCCTTAAAAACTCCTTGAGATTTCTGTACCTATTAGTGAGACAACCTTCCTAACTCATCTGATAAAGTTCAGTTCAGTTCAGTTCAGTTGCTCAGTCATGTCTGACTCTTTGCGACCCCATGGATCGCAGGACTCCAGGCCTTTCTGTTCATCACCAACTCCCGGAGTTCACTCAGACTCACGTCCATCAAGTCCCTGATGCCATCCAGCCATCTCATCCTCAGTCGTCCCCTTCTCCTCCTGCCCCCAATCCCTCCCAGCATCAGAGTCTTTTCCAATGAGTCAACTCTTCACATGAGGTGGCCAGAGTACTGGAGTTTCAGCTTTAGCATCATTCCTTCCAAAGAAATCCCAGGGCTGATCTTTAGAATGGACTAGTTGGATCTCCTTGCAGTCCAAGGGACTCTCAAGAATCTTCTCCAACACCACAGTTCAAAAGCATCAGTTCTTCAGTGCTCAGCCTTCTTCACAGTGCAACTTTCACATCCATACATGACCACAGGAAAAAACCATAGCCTTGACTAGACAGACTTAGTCGGCCAAGTAATGTCTCTGCTTTTGAATATGGTACCTAGGTTGGTCATAACTTTTCTTCCAAGGAGTAAGTGTCTTTTCATTTCATGGCTGCAGTCACCATCTGCAGTGATTTTGGAGCCCAAAAAAATAAAGTCTGACACTGTTTCCAATGTTTCCCATCTATTTCCCATGAAGTGATGGGACCAAATGCCATGATCTTTGTTTTCTGAATGTTGAGCTTTAGGCCAACTTTTTCACTCTCCTCTTTCCCTTTCATCAAGAGGCTTTTTAGCTCCTCTTCACTTTCTGCCATAAGAGTGGTGTCATCTGCATATCTGAGATTATTGATAATTCTCCCGGAAATCTTGATTCCAGCTTGTGTTTCTTCCAGTCCAGCGTTTCTCATGATGTACTCTGCATAGAAGTTAAATAAGCAGGCTGACAATATACAGCCTTGACATACTCCTTTTCCTATTTGAAATCAGTCTGTTGTTCCATGTCCAGTTCTAACTGTTGCTTCCTGACCTGCATACAGATTTCTCAAGAGGCAGGTCAGGTGCTCTGGTATTCCCATCTCCTTCAGAATTTTCCACAGTTTATTGTGATCCACACAGTCAAAGGCTTTGGCATAGTCAATAAAGCAGAAATAGATGTTCTTCTGGAACTCTCTTGCTTTTTCCATGATCCAGCGGATGTTGGCAATTTGATCTCTGGTTCCTCTGCCTTTTCTAAAACCAGTTTGAACATCAGGAAGTTCACAGTTCACGTGTTGCTTAAGCCTGGCTTGGAGAATTTTGAGCATTACTTTACTATCATGTGAGATGAGCACAATTGTGCGATAGTTTGAGCATTCTTTGGCATTGCCTTTCTTTGGGATTGGAATGAAAACTGACCTTTTCCAGTGCTGTGGCCACTGCTGAGTTTTCCAAATGTGCTGGCATATTGAGTGCAGCACTTTCACAGCATCATCTTTCAGGATTTGAAAGATCCTGTATGGTCTAGCGGTTTCCCCTGCTTTCTTCAATTTAAGTCTGAATTTGGTAATAAGGAGTTCATGATCTGAGCCACAGTCAGTTCCTGGTCTTGTGTTTGTTGACTGTATAGAGCTTCTCCATCTTTGGCTGCAAAGAATATAATCAATCTGATTTTGGCATTGACCATCTGGTGATGTCCATGTGTAGAGTCTTTTCTTGTGGTGTTGGGGGAGGGTGTTTGCTATGACCAGTGCGTTTTCTTGGCAAAACTCTATTAGTCTTTGCCCTGCTTTATTCTGCATTCCAAGGCCAAATTTGCCTGTTACTCCAGGTGTTTCTTGACTTCCTACTTTTGCATTCCAGTCCCCTATAATGAAAAGGACATGTTTTTTGGGTGTTAGTTCTAAAAGGTCTTGTAGGTCTTCATAGAACCGTTCAACTTCAGGTTCTTCAGCATTACTGGTTGGGGCATAGACTTGGATTACTGTGATATTGAATGGTTTGCCTTGGAAACGAACAGAGATCATTCTGTCGTTTTTGAGATCGCATCCAAGTAGTGCATTTCGGACTCTTTTGTTGACCATGATGGCTATTCCATTTCTTCTGAGGGATTCCTGCCCACAGTAGTAGATATAATGGTCATCTGAGTTAAATTCACCCATTCCAGTCCATTTTAGTTCACTGATTCCTAGAATGTCAACGTTCACTCTTGTCATCTCTTGTTTGACCACGTCCAATTTGCCTTGATTCATGGACCTGACATTCCAGGTTCCTATGCAATATTGCTCTTTACAACATCAGACCTTGCTTCTGTCACCAGTCACATCCACAGCTGGGTACTGTTTTTTCTTTGGCTCCATCCCTTATTTCTTTCTGGAGTTATTTCTCCACTGATCTCCAGTAGCGTTTTGGGCACCTACTGACCTGGGGAGTACCTCTTTCAGTATCCTATCATTTTGCCTTTTCATACTGTTCATGGGGTTCTCAAGGCAAGAATATTAAAGTGGTTTGCCATTCCGTTCTCCGGTGGACCACATTCTGTCAGACCTCTCTACCATGACCCACCCGTCTTGGGTTGCCCCACAAGCATGGCTTAGTTTCATTGAGTTAGACAAGGCTGTGGTCCTAGTGTGATTAGATTGACTAGTTTTCTGTGATTATGTTTTCAGTGTGTCTGCCCTCTGATGCCCTCTTGCAACACCTACCATCTTACTTGGGTTTCTCTTACCTTGGGCGTGGGGTATCTCTTCACAGCTGCTCCAGCAAAGCGCAGCTGCTGCTTCTTACGTTAGATAAAGGGTATCTCCTCACCGCCGCCCTTCCTAACCTTCAACGTGGGATAGCTCCTCTAGACCCTCCTGCGCCCATGCAGCCACAGCTCCTTGGACGTGGGGTTGCTCCTCCCGGCCGCCGCCCCTGACCTCGGACATGGGGTAGCTCCTCTCGGCCATTCCTGCGCCGTCGCAGCCTGGCACTCTCGGCTGCTGCCCTGACCTCAGACGTGGGTTAACTCCTCTTGGCTGCCACTCTTTGGGCATGGGGTCTTCCCGGCTTCTGTCCCTGACCTCGGACGTGGGGTAGCTCCTCTCAGCCGTGCTTAGTGCGCCGGTTGCAGCCACCCATGCTTAGTGCGCTGGTCCCTGATAACGTTACTGGAAACCTAGGAGTTTCTGATTTCTGGAGAAGTCAGACAGAAAATATAATTGTTTTCTTGATTACGTATAATTTTACCAAATTACTGTCCTAATTAGTTTGAGAGGAAGGTTTTCCCTACTCCCAGAATTCAAACCCATGATTTTTCAGATATAAACTATAAAAGTTATAAGCATATTCACTAGCTCATTCAGTGATTTTTTTTTAACTTTTGTAAAGTCATCAGGTTTCCTATTAGAATACAGGACATACCAGAATGTTAGGAACTCCATATAATTTCTAGGATATCTATATTAGTAATATTTACTATACTTCATAATGTGAGAGAATTTATTAGTCACTTGATAATATTTCTCATGTAATTTAACCAACCAAATGAACACAATTTAGAACATTCAGTCAGATTTAGTCAATGCTGATGGGTTTATCATTTAGCTGCTGATATGTCACAATGGGCATATGGATATACCGAGGCAGAAGGTGTAGTGAAAGTCAACTCCGCCATCTTGCACATCATTGGCTTGAACCAATTTTCCTATGGCTGTGTTAATCCTAACAAAATCCATTTATCCAACTAATTGTAATCCAATTTTAGAAAATCCTGATCATGCATAACTCTTTTCAGTGATTTTTTTCATACTTTTTTCTACTGAAAACACATCTTAGTTTCCCTGAAGTATTTTCCACAGTGAGGTAAGGTAAATATTTTGTTGACAAATTTGTAACAGAGTACAGTCTTATTTGACCTCCAGTAAACCTAGGTACAACAGAAGTACTTTTATACTTCTGTATACAGAATATATATATTCTGTGTACAATAAGTATACAATTATACTTATTGATGGTTCTAAAGACATGTCTATGTTACCAGGTATTAATTTAATACTGAATATTTCCAAGTTCACATGAACCTGGAATTCATTGTTTAATTTAGAATTATTTCATTTGTAAGTGCTTCCTTTTCTTTTCCCCAGAGAAGGGAATGACTATCCACTCCTACCCACCCATATGAAAAAGACCTGGAGAATTCCATGGACTGTATAGTCCATGGGATGAAAAAGAGTAGGACACAACTGAGCAAATCCCACTTCACTCTCTTTAAGCCAATTAAATAGAGCTCATTTACAAATTAATCTCAAAAATACTATCCAGAGACAAAGACATACTGAGACATACACATATTCAGACAGACACAAGGCAAGCTCTAGCTTCATTTTCTAACCCTAGTCATGAATTAGATATTACAATATAAGATTTACTAGTTTATATCTAAAACTTGGAGTAAATAAAAACTTTAAAGTCTTCTTCCCATTTTCCCTCAGTCTCAGGAGTTAGAGATGGTCTAGATAAGTGTTGCTGAGAGCCCTGGTCTCAAGGCACAGGGAAAGAAAGTCAAGTTCTAACAAAATGGCTGCAGGTCTAAACCAAATTGTAGCCACACAAAGCAAAATGGCCATCATAAATCACAACACGGAACAAGGAATATAAAACACACACATAGACCTGATAGTCCTCATAAGCTAGTCCTTTAAATACAAGATTACTGTCTCTCAGAAAACCTCCTATAAACACAGAACTTCAGATCCAAGTACTAACAGAATAAATGAAAATATCTCAGATCTTCAAAGATTTCAAAGGGAGGAAAGGAAGCCAGGTTGAAAGTAGAGGGGTGAGGAGGCAAGACAGGAGGGCAAAAGGGGTGGACCTACAGACGTCTCTTGCCACCTGTAGACACACAGACATTACGGGTCTTTATCCTGGGTCTCCAGAGAAGGGAGGACTGGAACTCAGCCCAACCAGAAACCAGACCAAAACAGAACCAGAATTTGAATTATCTGCCAAAAGCAGGTGACCAGTCTCCAATCCTCAGCTCAGGCTGAAGCCCTTTGACCAGATTCCTGCATTCTGGACTGGAGGACTAGAAAAAAGGGTAGGATAGGATAGGAAGTGGAGAAGGCAATGGCAGCCACTCCAGTGTTCTTGACTGGAAAATCCCAGGGATGGGAGAGCCTGGTGGGCTGTCATCTATGGGGTCATACAGAATCAGACACAACTGATGTGACTTAGCAGCAGCAGCAGCAGCAGGATAGGAAGGGTTAAGGAGAAGAAAGAGAGAAAGAGGGGGAGTGAGGTCAATAAAGTCTCTTGCTCCTTAACCAGTAGGGGCACTCTGGACAGTTGTCTGCCTCAGGAGATGACCAGGAACAAACGCATCCCAGTTGTGGCTGCTGGGTCTGGTCCATCGGTGGGCAAGCTGGTCCCTGAGTACCCCGAGTGGTCAGGATTTCAGTCTCAGTGAAGAAAAGTCACTGCTAGAGTCGCCATTTGTTGCAGGAAGGATCCTTTTCAGGGCCTGAAAGTGGGCTCTTGTCTAACATTCGAAAATTGTCTGAGGAGACACAGATGCTGACAAAGCAAAAGATTTTATTGGGAAAGGGCGCCTGGGCAGAGAGCAGTAGGGTAAGGAAACCTAGGAAAATTGCTCTGCCATGTGGCTCACACTTAGGGTTTTCTGGTGATGGGATTAACTTCCAGGTTGTCTTTAGCCAATCATTCTGACAGAGTCCTTCCTGGTGGTGCATCCCTCTTTCAGCCAAGATGGATGCCAGCAAGCATGATTCTGGGAGGTGGTCAGACACCTTTGACCTTTCCTGAACTCTCCCAGTTGGTGATGGGTTATTAGCTCCATGTTCCTTACCAGGACCTTCTGTCATAAAACAACTCATGCAAATGGTTACTGTGGTACCTCGTCAGAGTGGGTGGTTTCAGTCAGTGTGCTTCCCCTAAAAAAAGTTCTCCAAGCTATGCTTCAACAGTACGTGAAAGGAGAACATCCAAATGTTCAAGCTAGATTTTAAAAAGGCAGAGGAAGCAGAGATCAAATTGCCGACATTGGTTGGATCATAGAAAAAGCAAGAGAATTCCAGAAAAAACATCTACTTCTGCTTCATTGACTATGTCAAAGACTTTGATGTATGGATCACAACAAACTGTGGAAAATTCTTCAAGAGTTGTGAATACCATACCACCTCACCTGTCTCCTGAGAAATCTGTATGCAGGTCAAGAAGCAACAGTCAGAACCAGACGTGGAACAATGGATTGGTTCCAAATAGGAAAGGAGTATATTAAGGCTGTATATTGTCACCCTGCTTATTTAACTTCTATGCAGAGTACATCATGCAAAAGGCCGGGCTGGATGAAACCTAAGCTGAAATCTAGATTGCCGGGAGAAATATCAATCACCTGAGATATGCAGATGACACCACCCTTATGGGAGAAAGCGAAGAGGAACTAAGAGTCTCTTCATGAAAGTGAAACAGGAGAGTGAAAAACCTGGCTTAAACTCAACATTCAAAACACGAAGATCATGGCATCTGGTCCCATCAGTTCAGTTCAGTTCATTTCAGTCACTCAGTTGTGTCCAACTGTATACAACCCCATGGACTGCAGTGCGCCAGGCCTCCCTGTTCCATCAACAACTCCCGGAGCTTACTCAAACTCATGTCCATTGAGTCAATGATGCCATCCAACCGTCTCACCCTTAGTCATCCACTTCTTTTCCTGCCTTCAATCTTTGTCAACATCAGGGTCTTTTCTGATACCATCACTTCATGGCAAATAGATGGGGAAGCATTGGAAACAGTGAGAGACTTTAGTTTTGGGGTTCCAAAGTGACTGCAGATGGTAACTGCAGTGATGAAATGAAAAGACTCCTGCTTCTTAGAAGCAAAGCTTTGACCAACTTAGACAGCATTATTAAAAAGCAGAGGCACTACTTTGCCAACAAAGGTCTGTCTACTCAAAGCTATGGTTGGAAATAGTGAGAGACTTTATTTTTAGGGTTCCAAAGTCACTGCAGATGGTGACTGCAGTGATGAAATGAAAAGACTCCTGCTTCTTAGAAGCAAAGCTTTGACCAACCTAGACAGCATTATTAAAAAGCAGAGGCATTACTTTGCCAACAAAGGTCTGTCTACTCAAAGCTATGGTTTTTCCAAGTCTTGTATTGATGTGAGAGTTGGACCATGAAGAAAGCTGAGTGCTAAAGAAGTGATGCTTTTTAACTATGGTGTTGGAGAAGACTCTTGAGAGTCCCTTGGACTGCAAGGAGATCAAACCAGCCAATCCTAAAAGAAATCAGTCCTGAATATACATTGGAAGGGCTGATGCTGAAGCTTAAGCTCCAATATTTTGGTGACCTGATGCAAAGAACTGACTCATTGGAAAAGACCCTGATGCTTGAAAAGATTGAAACAAGGAGGAGAAGGAGATGACAGCGGATGAGATACTTGGATGGCATCATTGACTCGATGGACATGAGTTAGAGCAAAGTGTGGGAGTTGGTGATGGACCAGGAAGTCTGGTGTGCTGCAATCTATGGGGTCATATAGAGTCAGACAGGACATAGTGACTGAACTGAACTGAAGTGAACTTGAAAACTATAAGACGTTGATTAAAGAAACTGATAATGACAGAAACAGATGGAAAGATATAATGTGCTCATGGAGTGAAAAAATTACTATCATTAAAATGGTCACTCTGCCTTGGGCAACCTACAGATTCAGTGTAATCCTTATCAAAGTACCAATGGTATTTTTCACAAATCTAGAACAAATATTTGTTCATCTGCCTTTGTACACATAATGACCTCATGCTGACTACATACATCCAGGATCTGCAGCTATAAAAGCAAAAAATAGGGAATTCCCTGGTGGTCGAGGGTCCAGTGTTTAACTCTCTCGGTGCTTTCACTACCATGGAACAGTATTTGCTCCCTGGTCAGGGAATCTAAATCTCACAAGATGTGTGGTGTGGCCAAAAGAAACTCCAACAAAATATAAGAAAAAATAGATATAAAAATTTTTAAATGTTTTAAGTATTAAACAAAATACAGAAATACATTTACATTTTAAAATGTTAAAATAAAAAAATGCTTTGGCAGTGGCACAGATCATCATTCAAATCTTGGCTGTGGAGTCAAATGGCTCTCACATCAAATTCCTGCTGCTACTGCTACTGCTGCTGCTAAGTCGCTTCAGTCGTGTCCGACTCTGTGCGACCCCATAGACGGCAGCCCACCAGGCTCCCCCGTCCCTGGGATTCTCCAGGCAAGAACACTGGAGTGGGTTGCCATTTCCTTCTCCAATACATGAAAGTGAAAAGTGAAAGTGAAGTCACTCAGTCGTGTCCGACTCTTCGCGACCCCATGGATTGCAACCTACCAGACTCCTCCATCCATGGGATTTTTCACTGTAAACATGGGTAGGTCATTTCAGCATTTTGTGACCTTAGTTTGTTAACCTGTGAAATAGGATATCAAATGATAAAAACAGTACAATTTAGTAACTAATGTAGTCTCTTTTATTTGAGGGAAAACCACCCATGAGTTAGGGGTGCCCAGTGCCTCACAAGCAGTGGAACACTCTTCTGGAGGGATATCAGAAAGAATGGGTGTTATCGAGCATTAGGAGAGGCAATGTAGAAACAGGGCATGATTGGCTAGGAAGTCAAGGATTTCCTGATAAGGCTAATAGTGTAAGATAAGCTATTTTCTAGTGTAAGATAAGCTAGCTAAAGTTAAGTTGGAGGACTGATTAATTTATGTAGGTTTCCTAGATAGTGAGGTGTTTCCTGAGAGTGTGGGCTTACATGGGTTTATTTTTGCATGTGGGCCACTTGGGCTGCCTCCATTTTGTGAGTCCCAATATGCAAATTTCCTTTATCAGTGGGAAATGATGCTTGTCTCTTCTTTCAGATTTGTTATGAGGACAAAATAGCCATAAACATCCCTATTACTTTAAAGCTATAGGAATAAATGATATTAACAAAAAAAGCTATAGGAATTTATTTTTATTAGATCATCAGCACTTAGCCAAACTATGGTCTTGAAGGCTGCAAGTTAGTCAACCTGCCCTCTCTCTGAATCCCAGTTTACATCTGCAAGAAAGTTGACTAACTGTGGCCCATCCATGACAGTTGGGTTATGGTCTGAACAGTCATCATTCACTTGCATTAACTCTTATTGACCTGTCTCTCTCCCACAATCTTTGATCTGTATCCTTGCCAGTGTCTCTCAGACACTGCCTCTCATTTGGGAATCTGCTCCATGTTCAGTTCTTAAGCCATTGACTTCAAGTTTTTTCATATACCTGGTTATTCATCTGTCTCTAGCTGAGACAATATTTTTAGATATCTGTCAATCTTCACGTAACTCCCTGATTGCACTCTTGTTCTGAGTCAAAGCAGATTCCCCAACTAGACTCACAAAGCTCCTTCTGGACTTTAGCTTCCAATCAAGATGGAGTGATCTGGGCCAGATTTACACTCCCACATGATACAATGAAAAAATATTACAACAGTATTCTCAAGATATCCGAAAACAAAGAACAGTGATTCTGAGTTGGGAAACAAGGACAAGACTGCAATGTCCCAGCTTACTACCTTGAGAAACTTTCCAGGTGGCAGTGCACAAAGGGAACCCAGGTATAGTCAGGCAGAGTTTCTGTGGATTTATAATATATGTAGAAGCATACTATCTGGCAAGCACAGCAAAAGGCCAGGAGAGGAGAAATCAAAGTATGCTGTTGCATGATTCTTATACTCTATGTGAAGCAGTATAATATCAGTTATAAGTAGAAGGTGATAAGTTAAAGTGTGCCCTATAAATCCTGAGACAACCCCTGAAACAGTGGAACAAAGAGTTATAGGTAATAAGGTAACAGAGGAGATAAACTATAATCATACAAAATACTCAGTTAGTCCAAAATAAGCCAGAAAATGATGAAAGAGAAAAGAGTACAAATGGGAAAATAAAAAGTCAAGAAAAATTATACAATTGAAGTTAACCATACCAGTGGTCACATTAAATTAAAATGGTCTAAATACCTCAACTAAAGGCAGAGATTGCCATATTAGATAGGGAAATAAAAAGAAAAAAGAAGGCCCAGCTGCATTCTTTTCACAAGAAGCTGACTTTAAGTATAATGACAGGCAAAAATAGATGAAAATATAACAATGAAATAAGATATTCCATGATAGCAATAGTCAAATGAAAAATGGGATGCTTATGTTAATATCAAAGTAGATTTTAGAGCAAAGAATTTCACTGCAGTTAAATTAAGTTGTTTTGTAATAATAAAAGGGCCAATTTATGAAGAAGATATAATAATCTAAATATTTATGTGCTGAAAAACACAGCTCCAAATTATATGAGGAAAAACCAAAGGAATGGCAAGGAGAAATAAAGTTATGGTGGGAAATTTCAACACTTATCTCTCGGTTATTGATATTGATGGAACAGTTGGGTGGAAAATCTGAAAGCTTATAGAAGAATTAAAGTGCAGTATGAACCAATTTGGGCTTCCCTGGTGGCTCAGTGGTAAAAAGTCTTCCTGCTAATGCAGGAGACTGGAGTTTGATCCGTAGATGGGAAAGATCCCCTGGTGAAGGAAATGGCAACCCACTGTAGTATCCTTTCCTGGGAAATTCATGGAGAGAGGAGCCTGGTGGGCAACAGGCCATGGGGTTGCAAAAAAAGTTGAACATAATTTAGTGACTAACAACATCAACAACAAATGAACCAGTTTGACCTAACTGGCAATTGTAGAAGACTCTACCCAACCACAGAAGAATATATATATATATATATATATATATATATATTTTACAAATTGCTTATTTTTAATTGGAGGATAATTTCTTTATAATGTTCTGTTGGTTTCTGCCATACATCAACATGAACCTGCTACAGGTACACATATGTCCCCTGCCTCTTGAGCCTCCATCCCAATTCTCACCCTAGAATATACATTTCTTTAAAGTGTCTATGGAACATTTACTCACATAAAACATATGCTGTGCCATAAGATGTCTCAATATACTTAAAATATTTTTTTAACTTTTTCCACTTGCATTTAAAAAAATATTTATTAGTTTATTTTCTACTTCAAGGATAATTGCTTTACAGAATTTTGTTGCTTTCTGTTAAACATGGCTGATTCATGTTGATATTTAAAGTAATTTAAACCACAGTCTGGCAATAACTGAATTAAATTAAAGATCAATAACAAATAAATCACTAGAGTGAGTTAGTTCAGTAGCACGCTAGGTCTCCCTGTCCTTCACCAAATCCAGAGTTCACTCTAACCCATGTCTATCGAGGCAGTGATGTCATCCAGCCATCTTATCCTCTCTCGTCCCCTTCTCCACCTGCCCTCAACCCCTCCCAGCATCGGGATCTTTTCCAACGAATCAAACATTCGCATCAGGTGGCCAAAGTATTGGAGTTTCAGCTTCAGCATGAGTTCTTCCAATGAACAATCTCCTTACAGTCCAAGGGACTCTCAAGAGTCTTCTCCAACACCACAGTTCAAAAGAATCAATTTTTCAGCACTCAGCTTTCTTCACGGTCCAACTCTCACATCCATACATGACCACTGGAAAAACCATAGCCTTGACTAGATGGACCTTTGTTGGCAAAGTAATATCTCCGCTTTTCAATATTTTATCTGGGTTGGTCATAACTTTCCTTCCAAGGAGTAAACATCTTTTAACTTCATGGCTGCAGTCACCATCTGCAGTGATTTTGGAGCCCCCAAAAATAAAGTCTGACACTGTTTCCACTGTTTCCCCATCTATTTCCCATGAAGTGATGGGACCAGATGCCATGATCTTTGTTTTCTGAATGTTGAGCTTTAAGCCAACTTTGCCACTCTCCTCTTTCACTTTCATCAAGAGGCGTTTTAGTTCCTCTTCATTTTCTGCCATAAGGGTGGTGTCATCTGCATATCTGAGGTTATTGATATTTCTCTTGGCAATCTTGATTCCAGCTTGTGTTTCTTCCAGTCCAGAGTTTCTCATGATGTACTCTGCATAGAAGTTAAATAAGCAGGCTGACAATATACAGCCTTGACATACTCCTTTTCCTATTTGAAATCAGTCTGTTGTTCCATGTCCAGTTCTAACTGTTGCTTCCTGACCTACATACAGATTTCTCAAGAGGCAGGTCAAGTGGTCTGATATTCCCATCTCTTTCAGAATTTTCCACAGTTTATTGTGATCCACCCAGTCAAAGGCTTTGGCATAGACAATAAAGCAGAAATAGATGTTCTTCTGGAACTCTCTTGCTTTTTCCATGATCCAGTGGGTGTTGGCAATTTGATCTCTGCCTTTTCTAAAACCAGCTTGAATATCAGGAAGTTCACGGTTCACATATGGCTGATGCCTGGCTTGGAGAATTTTGAGCATTACTTTACTAGCATGTGAGATGAGTGCAATTGTGTGGTAGTTTAAGTACTCTTTGGTATTGCCTTTCTTTGGGATTGGAATGAAAACTGACCTTTTCCAGTCCTGTGGCCACGGCTGAGTTTTCCAAATTTGCTGGCATATTGACTGTAGCACTTTCACAGCATCATCTTTCAGGATTTGAAAAAGCTCAACTGGAATGCCATCACCTCCACTAGCTTTGTTCCTAGTGATGCTTTCTAAGGCCCACTTGACTTCATATTCCAGGATGTCTGGCTCTAGATGAGTGATCACACCATCATGATTATCAGGGTCGTGAAGATCTTTTTTGTACAGTTCTTCTGTGTATTCTTGCCACCTCTTCTTAATATCTTCTGCTTCTGTTAGGTCCATAGCATTTCTGTCCTTTATCGAGCCCATCTTTGCATGAAATGTTCCCCTTGTATCTCTAATTTTCTTGAAGAGATCTCTAGTCTTTCCCATTCTGATGTTTTCCTCTATTTCTTTGCATTGATCGCTGAAGAAGACTTTCTTATCTCTTCTTGCTATTCTTTGGAATTCTGCATTCAAATGCTTATATCTTTCCTTTTCTCCTTTGCTTTTTCCTTCTCTTCTATTCTCAGCTATTTGTAAGGCTTCCCCAGACAGCCATTTTGCTTTTTTGCATTTCTTTTCCAGGGGGATGATCTTGATCCCTGTCTCCTGTACAAATGTCACAAACCTCATTCCATAGTTCATCAGGCACTCTATCTATCAGATCTAGGCCCTTAAATCTATTTCTCACTTCTACTGTATAATCATTAGGGATTTGATTTAGGTCATACCTGAATGGTCTAGCGGTTTTTCCTACTTTCTTCAATTTGAGTCTGAATTTGGTAATAAGGAGTTCATGATCTGAGCCACAGTCAGCTCCTAGTCTGGTTTCTGTTGGCTGTATAGAGCTTCTCCATCTTTGGCTGCAAAGAATGTAATCAATCTGATTTCGGTGTTGACCATCTGGTGATGTCCATGTGTAGAGTCTTCTCTTGTGTTGTTGGAAGAGGGTGTTTCCTATGACCAGTGCATTTTCTTGGCAAAACTCTATTTCGCTTGGTGTCTCTAATTTTCTTAAAGGGATCTCTAGTCTTTCTCATTCTATTGTTTTCCCCTATTTCTTTACCTTGATCGCTGAGGAAGGCTTTCTTATCTCTCCTTGCTACTCTTTGGAACTCTACATTCAGATGCTTATAATTTTCCTTTTATCCTTTGCTTTTCACTTCTCCTCTTTTCACAGCTATTTGTAAGGCCTCCTAAGACAGCCATTTTGCTTTTTTGCATTTCTTTTACATGGGGATGGTCTTGATCCCTGTCTCCTGTACAATGTCACGAGCCTCTGTTCATAGTTCATCAGGCACTCTATCAGATCTAGGCCCTTAAATCTATTTCTCACTTCCACTGTATAATCATAAGGGATTTGATTTAGGTCATACTTGAATGGTCTAGTGGTTTCGCCCACTTTCTTCAATTTAAGTCTGAATTTGGCAATAAGGAGTTCATGATCTGAGCCACAGTCAGCTCCCGGTCTTGTTTTTGCTGACTGTATAGAGTTTCTCCATCTTTGGCTGCAAAAAATATAATCAATCTGATTTCAGTGTTGACCATCTGGTGATGTCCATGTGTAGAGTCTTCTCTTGTGTTGTTGGAAGAGAGTGTTTGCTATGACCAGTGCATTCTCCTGGCAAACCTCATGGGTTAGTTTTACTGAGTTAGACAAGGTTGTGGTCCATGAGATCAGATTGGCTAGTTTTCTGTGATTATGGTTTCAGTGTGTCTGCCCTCTGATACCCTCTTGCAACACCTACCATCTTACTTGGGTTTCTCTTACCTTGAATGTGGGGTATCTCTTCACAGCTGCTCCAGCAAAGTGCAGCCACTTCTCCTTACCTTGGATGAGGGGTATCTCCTCAAGGCTGCCCCTCCAGACCTTGAACGTGGAATAACTCCTCCTGGCCCTCCTGCACCTGCGCATCTGCCACTCCTTGGTTGTGGGCTTGCACCTCTCAGCCATTTCCCCTGACCTCGGGCGTGGGGCAGCTCCTCTCAGCCACTGCCCTGACCTTGGGGGTGCAGTAGCTCTTCTCGGCCACCACCTGACCTCAGACGTGGGGTTAGCTCCTTTAGGCAGCCACCCCTGATTTCGAACGTGGGGTAGATCCTCTTGGCTGCTCCTGTGCTGACACAGCCTGGCACTCTTGGTCATCGCCCCTGACCTTGGGCGAGGGGTAGCTCCTCTCTTCCCTTTTCAATCACTTGAAAACCCCCATATATATGGGAACTAAATGACGTGTTTCTAGAAAGCCTATGGGTCAACAAAAATTATGGGAAGATAATTTGAAAAGTATTTTGAAATGAATGAAAATGAAGACACAGCATAACAGAATTAGTGGGATGCTCTTAAAGCAGGGCTTGGGGGAAATTTATAGCATTAAATGCCTAAGTAGTGAAAAGGAGAATGATCTCAAGTTAGTAACCTCTGCTCCCATCTTAAGAAACTAGAAAAAGAAGAAGAGGAAACAGCACAGGGAGAGGAAACAAATGATAAAGATTGGAGCAGACATAAGTGAAAAACCAAAAAACGAGAGAAAAAGTCAATGAAACCAAATGCTGCTGGTGAAGATCAATAAAATGGATAGAGCTCTAGCCAGACTTATCAAGAAAAAGGAGAGAAGACACAACTGACACAAATGGATGCGCAAAATCATATCACTATAAATTCCACAGATACTAAAAAGACAATAAATAAATAGTATAAACAAATGGGAATTCCCTGTCGGTCCAGTGGTTAGGACTCAGTGCTTTCACTGTTCCATCCCTGACTGGGGAACTAAGATCCCACAAGCCACACTGCAGGGTCAAAACAACGTATATACAAATGTTGTTGTTCAGTCACTCAGTCATGTCTGACTCTTTGCGATCCCATGGACAGCAGCACACCAGGCTTCCCTGTCCTTCACCATCTCTTGGAGCTTGCTCAAACTCACTTGCATGGAGTCGGTGATGCCATCCTACCATTTTATCCTTTGCTGTCTCCTTCTCCTCCTGCCTTCAATCTTTCCCAGCATCAGGGTCTTTTCTAATGAGTCAGTTCTTCACATCAGGTGGCCAAAGTATTGGAGCTCAGCTTCAGCATCAGTCCTTGAAATGAATATTCAGGGTTGATTTCCCTTAGGATTGACTAGTTTGATCTCCTTGCCATCCTAAGGATGCTTAAGAGTCTTCTCCAACACCACAGTTCTAAAGCATCAGTTTTTTGGTGCTCAGCTTTCTTTATGATCCAACTCTGACATCGATACATGACTACAGGATAAAACATAGCTTTGACTAGACAGACCTTTGCTGAGATAGCATAGACAAAGACTGCATAGCAAACACAATCATCTTTTAAGATAGGGATCTTATGCACTCATGATGTGTGGCCTGATGCAGTTTAACTCTGTACAATCAGATTAGTCACTGCTTTTCCTGTGGGGATGAGGTGTGAAAGGACACTTCCTCCCTAACACTCCCCTATTATTTCCCCTTATTTGGTCTTAGCTATTTTTAAGGCAACCACAGACTTCACCCAAGTGTATTAGTTTCAAGGGCTACCATGATAAATTACTGCAAGCTGGTTGGCCGAAACATCAATTGTTTTCTTTTCTTTTCTTTTTAATATTGGCCACATCACGTGACACCAGCTGCCCCTGAAAAACCACTAAACTAAATCACAAAATCTGACATATGTGGAGGACCCATGGGATGTTATGGTCACGAAAAAATATTTTTTTCCCTCCAGTCCAACATCCAGTACCTAGTTAATGAACGGGGGAGGTGTTCTTGGGAGGCTGGCTACAGCATAAAAGTGGTTGAAAGTTCTAGAACATAATAAATCTGTATCAGACTTACATGATTTCATGCATATAACAGTAATGAGAAAAGAAAAGTAGCTTGAATTAGTGTTTAGTAGCCAAGATTGATTTTCTGACAATCCATGAGTCTAGTAATTGGTATATGGCTCCTGAAATAGCTTACCCCCCACCATTTTAGTTTTTTACATGACTTGCTGTATGTTCTTATTTTTTCCTGTAAGTAACCTCAAGAGGTCAGCGTAGAAAACTTTATTTTTCTGCTGGGGCTCGAACTGCCCGGGGAAAGTCTGGACTGGGAGCCCGGGTGGCCTGGGACCTCTGGTGGTGGCAGCTGCAGAAATCTGATGATGCAGATCACCAAAGCAGTTGTGAGACAATTTCAGCAAAAACTGGCTGATACCCTAAAAATGCAGTCTACGTCAGAGGCTTCACTGGAGTCCACGTCATGTTATCGTACTAACTTAGACAATGAGGTACAGGATTGAAATAAGAAATTATGTCAACTCACAAGTCAGACTGATGATCTTTCAGCAGAGCTGAAAGCTACATCTTCAGAATGTCAGCACCTGAATGCAAAAAATCAAGTTCTTTGGCAGGAATTATTATCTATGAAAATACAAGCAGCATCTCAAGGAGCAGTTAGGAGAGAAGGAAAATGCTTCAATAAGAAGTCAGATGGAACTCAAAATTAAAGACTTGAAATCTGAACTCTCCTAGGTGAAAACTTTTCAAGAAGATTCTAATACAGCAGATTGGAAAAATATAAGCCACTCTACCTAGTGGAACTAGATATTAGAAAGTCATTGGCAAATAAAATAAACAAGACTAATGAGAGGCTGGTAGATATCAGCATCCAACTTGTGGTGGAGAAACAGCAGAACAGATCTTGACTCAACCCTCTTACCATGAGGCCAGTCCTGGAGCCCCTTTGTGTTGGAAATTTCAATAGTAGTTTAGTGCTCAATAGAAATCTTACTCTGGGCTTCTCTGGTGGCTCAGATGGTAAAGAGTCTGCCTGCAGTATGTGAGACCCAGGTTTGATCCCTGGCTCAGGAAGATCCCCTGGAGAAGGAAATGGCAACCCACTCCAGTATTCTTGCCTGGAAAATCCCAGGAGCCTAGAGTCAGACACAACTGAGTGACTTTCTTTCTTTCTAGAAATCTTACTCTGAGAGCAAATGTAGTGTTTTCTATCTCAATTCCACGTCCTTCAAATAACAACTTGGAGACTTACTTGACCAAGATGTAGTGGGAGTTGCAAAAGAATATAACTAGAGAACTAGAAAAACCTGCTGCTGAATTTAAATCTGGATCCTAAGGAGTGTCTCCTCTAGGATCTATAGATGAGTCAAATCTATTTCAGGACCTACTTTTGAAAATATCACAAGAATATGTGCAGATTTTGAAGAAAAATTATATGATCTGAAAGACAAATAGTAAATGTTTCCCTACTGCACTGTTTTCATGACATTTTAGTTGTTTCCCATTAAACATGATGAGAAAATCTTTAAAACCATAAACCTTTATTTGACAATTTCACTTTGTCTTCACTGTTCGTTCAGTGAAACTAAGGTTTATGAAAGAAACTTGTTTACATAACAGTGATATAGTCCTTTTTGAGCAAATATCAAGAGTTGACTACCTTCATACCTTCATTGGTACTGATTTATAATATCTTCCATTAGTCCTTTGGTACTTTAGAATTTTATTTCATTTTGCTGTGGGTACTTTTTTATTTATATAAACAGGTGGAAATTGAAGGTAAGTAGCTCAATCACATTCTTTTTTTTAAATTGAAGTATAATTGATTTACAATTTTGTATTAATTTCAGGTGTACAGCAAGTTCACTGATATATTAAATATATATATATATATATTTTTTTCAGATTCTTTTCCATTATTGGTTCTTATAAGATATTGGGTATAATTCCCTGTGCTCTACTTTAACCCTTATAACATCTGTTTTATGTATAGTAATTTGTATTAGCTAATCCCAAACTCCTAATCCCCCTCTCCTTCCTTTCTCCTTTGGTAATCATAGGTTTGCTTTGTATATCTGTGAATCTGTGTCTGTTTTGTAAATAAGTTCATTTGTATCAGTTTTTAGATCCTCCATGTAGGTGACATCATATGATATTGTCTTCCTCTTTCTTAGTTCACTTAGTATGATAACATGTAGGTCTATCCATGTTGCTGCCAGATGGTACTATTTCATTCATTTTTATGCCAGAGTAATATTTCATCAAATATATATATATATATATACCACTGATTCTTAAGCAAATAGTTTATTGACGGGCACTTGGATTGTTTCCATATCTTAGCTATTGTAAATAGGTCTGCTATGAATGTTTGGTGTCAGTCACGTTCTATTGTCTGATTCACAGCCACACAATTGGATATTTTTACTTATTTATTTGGCTGTGCTTGGTCTCAGTTGTGGCACATGGGATCTTTGTTGCATGTGCAGGATCTTTAGCAGCATGTGAACTCTTAGTTGCCACGTGTGGGATCCAGTTCCCTGACCAAGGATCAAACCCAGGGTCCCTGCATTGTGAGTGCAGAGTCTTAGCCACTGGACCACCAGGGAAGTCCCACAATTGGACACTGATTTTTTTTAATTTTGCAAACTGGCAGAGAAGGTGTAGATATGATAGATACAGTCCATTCAGTCTTTTCAGGGCTAATTATTCCAGCCATTCATTAGCATAAGCCTTTGTTTCTTCTTTTCCTCTTTGTGATTACCTGCCTTTTGGTAATTCTAAAAAAAAAATTAAATTGTAGTATAGTTGATTTGCAATGTGTTAATTACTGCTGTATAGCAAAGTGATTCAGTTTTACATATATATATATATACACATTCATTTTTAATGTATTCTTTTCCATTTTGGTTTACCATACGATATATCGCTATGCTATACAGTAAGACCTTGTTGCTTATCCATTATATATATAAACACTTACATCTGCTAACCCCCAGCCCTCAATCCCCTCTCCCTTGGCAACCACCAATCTGTTTTCCATGTCCATCAGTTTGTTTCATAGATAGGTTTATTTGTTTCATATTTTAGATTCTACATATAAGTGATATCATATGGTATTTGCCTTTCTCTTTCTAACTTATTTCACTTAGTACGATAATCTCTAGTTGCATCCATGTTGCTGCAAATGACATTATTTCATTCTTTTTATGACTGAGTAGTATTCCATTATACATATGGACCACATCTTTATCCACTCTTATGTTGTGGACATTTAGATCGATTTTCATGTCTTGGCTATTGTGAATAATGCTGCTGTGAACATAAGGATATATGTATCTTTTGGAATTTTGATTTTGTCCAGATATAAGCCCAAGAGTGAGATTGCTGGATCATATGGTAATTCTATTTTTAGTTTTCTGAAGAACTGCCTTACTTTTTCCACAGTGGCTGTACCAGCTTACATTCCCAGCCTTTATGTAATTTTAATATGGATTTAAAAATAGCTCATTTTGCTAGGAAAATTGGTAACTAAGGGAATAGTTTGGTGATAGAAGATATCTACAGATTTTTTTTATTATCAACAAATTTCTACCATTCAGAGAACAATAACTATATAGTTCCTGTATCTTACTTTTTAAAGTAAAATAATTATATACAACAGATTTATAGCAATTTATTTCTTCATCTCCTTCAGCTGTCTTTTCAATGTGTTATTTTGATTCAGGCACATCAGGGAATAATTCTAAGTAGAATTATTTTCAAGTAGCACTACCTCAAAGTTCTTAGATATAAGCTATTATTAGCTCTTGCTTATTTCAAAGACGGCCTTTTCTGTGTATTATATATATAATTGCAAAGCTAATTAATCATGATTAACCCTTGTTTTATAAGGTTGCAACAGCAGAGGAATAATTGAGGGTTGTATATAGGTTGCCTTTAAGGAGATATTTGACTGAAGCTCTCAGAAAGCTTTCTTCTTACTTCTAGTTCCCTTCCTTTGTTGCTTCTAATTCTTAGGAATTTCACGATGTGGCAGGGACTGGAGGATTTTGAGAGTCGATAAAACTGGAGACTTTTAAATATCCCTTATCTGGTGTATCACTTCTCTGTGGCCACTTAAAGATCTGCCAATCAGGCACATGCCACCACGAGCTAGCATCCTCAACCCTGTTAGCCCGGTAAAACGTGGTCTTTTAGCTGCATGAGCATTCCTTCAGCTCTTCAGAGCCCCTTCTCTCCACAGGAGGTAGAAGAGAGGATCTCAAAGTATACTTTCAGCTATATGTTTATATAATTTCTTTTTAAAAATTTTATGTATTTATTTTAATTGGAGAATAATTACTTTACAATATTGTGATGGTTTTTGTCATATGTCAACATGAATCAGCCATAGGTATACTTGTGTCCCTTCCCTCCTGAACCCCCCTCCCATCCCCCACCCCACCCCATCCTTCCAGGTTGTCACAGAGCACCTGCTTTGGGTGCCCTGGCCCTGCCTCATACTTCAAACTCACACTGGCTATCTATTTTACATATGGTAATGTATACGTTTCAATGCTGTTCTCTCAAATCATCCCACCCTCTCCTTCTCCCACTGAGTCCAAAAGTCTGTTCTTTACATCTGTGTTTCCTTTGCTGCCCTGCACGTAGGATCATCAATACCATCTTTCTAGATTCCACATGTATGTGTTACTATACAGTATTTGTCTTTCTCTTTCTGACTTACTTCACTCTGTATAATAAACTCAAGGTTCATCCACCTCATTAGAACTGACTCAAATGCATTCCTTTTATAGCTGAGTAATATTCCATTGTTTCTATAATTTCTTATTTTTTTAATTTTAAAAGTTTAATTTTTAAAAATTTTATTGAAGTAAAGTTGATTTACAATGTTGTGTACTTCCATGCTTATAAAATTTCATGTATATGTTGGAAATGTTTGAAATCTGCATTTTTGCACTTTTTTTTAAGTGATAGGTTTTTAGAAAGCACTTTATTGAATAAAGTGAGAGTCAACCAGTCAAGGAGATCTAACCAATCAATCCTAAAGGAAGTCAGTCCTGAATATTCCTTGGAAGGACTAATACTGAAGGTGAAGCTCCAGTAGGTTGGCCACCTGATGCAAAGAACTAACTCATGAAAAGACTCTGATGATAGGAAAGATTGAAGGCGGGAGAAGAAGGGGACGACAGAGAATGAGATGATGGGATGGAATCACCCATTTGATGGACATGAGTTTGAGTAAGCTCCTGAATTCGGTGGTGGACAGGCAAGCCTGGCATGCTGCAGTCCAAGGGGTCGCAAAGAGTTGGACAGGTCTGAGCGACTGAACTGAACTGAACTTACTGAATAAAAGGAGCAAAATATAATTAATTTCAGCCCCATTGTTATCGTTGTTAGTCACTCAGTCGTGTCCGACTCTCTGTGAGCCCAGAGCTTCCCTGGTAGCACAGATAGTAAAGAATCTGCCTGCAATGCTGGAGATCTGAGGTGGATCCCTGGGTCTGGAAGATGCCCTAGAGAAAGGAATGACTGCCTACTCCAGTATTCTTGCCTGGAGAAGTCCGTAGATAGAGAAGCAAGGTGGGCTACAGTCCACGGAGTCAGGAAGAGTTGGACATGACTGAAGAACTAACGATTTTAGTTCCATAGACAGGAACAAGGTATGAGTTTTGGAGATGAAGATAAGGAATGCGGATTAAAGGAAAACAGCCCTGATAGTCTTAGAGGGAAGGACCACGTTTGAAACTGGCTTCACAGCGACCCCTGGTGGACGAAAATGTAAGGACGCCAAGGACTGGCAGATACAGCCCTGACACTTGCTGAACTGGGAAATATAAAATGGGAGCAAGAAAGAAGAAAGGTATCATGACAGGTAAGACAATGCTGCAATAAGGCTAGGAAATAGAGATTCAGAGCCCTCTTACTTAACAAGGACATTTCCAAGAAGTGCCAAAAGCTATCCTTTGAAGTGAGATGAGTTATTTTAGGTATTAACTTGTGGAAGCTTTGACTGGTAAAAAAAAATATTATTATTATTTTTTTTTTTTTTTGCAAAATTTCTTCTCTAACTCAGAGTACTTTTTTTAAAACATATTTTATATTGGTTTTATGTGTGAAGCCCCATACTAATGCACCTAGAATTTTTCACGTTGAATGAGCTTTAAATATTCTGTAGACTCCTACTCTATAATTAAGTGTGGTTTAAAAAGCAACATACATACTCATGCTCATAGCTTGTGTTTAACATGTCATTATCATTGGTTGTCACTGGCAGTTAGTCCTTTTTATTAGATATTAATATTCCCAGCCTTTAAAGTATTACAAGTCTTTAGCTTAAGAATGATAAAGAGAAGAGAGCTTAGATCATTTGGCTTTGCCTACCAAGACTTCGGTTGAATTTAAGCTGAAAAACTATGCAGTTTTGACGTTGGCTATTTTCCAGGGTACTGATAGCTCAGATAAACTCCAAAATCATCTTACAATATGAAGCCAGATTACCCAATGAAATTTTAATTTTTAAAAAATTTAGACTGAAATGCTGTCAAATGTTGGTTAATATCATCTGAACAAAGCAACCATTAAAAAAAATGAGGCAAATGGAGGATATTTGCATACTGACTGGATAATTTATATTAAGGAATTATTATTAAGTTTTATATGAGGTAATAGTATTGTGTTTCAGTTCAGTTCAGTCACTCAGTCATATCCGACTCTTTGTGACCCCATGGAGTATTGTGTTTATGTATTTTTAAAATTTATTATTTTTTGGAGATATAAATGGGAGGGCAATGGATAGTAGTTTAAATGAAACAACATTGGCCATGTAATGATAATTGTTGAATCTGAGCAATGTTTATATGGGCGTTCATTCATACTCCTACTTTTTTGTTTGAAATGTTTTGTCATACTAAACCATAAAAATTTGATCAGAGCTTTTGTTTCTATTTGTGAATTTTTAAAAGACCAGGCTATCCCAGAACAGTTCTAACCCTTTACAGTTTATCTTTACACAAAGTGTAATACCAGTAGGAAATCAAGTCTGTAGCTACCACAATGCTTTTCAAATGCATTTTCCGCCTCTTAAAATTTTTATATATCATGCCATCTGTGAATTTCATGATGACCTTACAGACCCCACCAGGATACTACCAGTAGAGGCAGAGGTTACGGGGAAGTCAGATCTGAATGAACTCAAGACATATTTATATACTCCTGGTAAGTTAGGAGGATGGTCCAGATTGATTAAAAGTCAAGTAAGGATTTTGCTGATACCAGTGGACTGGGTGATCTAAGAATAAACAGATACCCCAGAAGCTGGAAGTGAGAAGGCAGTATAGCATAATGAAAATTTGAACTTAAGTCAATCATAGATTCATATCTTGATTCAATCAATTGCTAGATGTGATCTTACTATATGTTACAGAACATCAGTTAACTCATATGGTAGTCCATATAATAGGGGACTGTTGGGAATTAAATAAAATATGTGAAATGTGAGGAAGGTGTTAACACTGCAGGTCTGGTTGTTCGGTCCTTGTATGTCAAGGGAACTGGAAACCATGATTTGACTACTGGTCAACCCTGGGGGAATGTTCTATTGTTAATTGATTGATGATCATGTTTTGTTCACCTGATTGCTTTGCACAAACATCAACATCGATAATGTGCATCTGGTGTCATTGTTGGGATCCTGAGTTTCACTTGCCATGTCTGGTCATGGAGCATGATGTACCTATGGGACCTGTTCTCAATAAAAGCCTCAGATGCTGAGGCTTCCCTGGGCAGAGCCATGTTGCACACATGCCTCTAGTTTATTGCTAAAGAAGAGAGCATGTCCTAGGTGGCCCCAGAGGGACAAGTACTCAAAAGCGCATGCCCAACCTCTCTGATTCACCTGAAAAGACATCTTTTTCCTGTTGCTCTTGGTTTGTCTATTTTTGCTCTAATAAACCTCAGCCATGACTATAATCTGCTTTTGAGTCTTGTGAGTCCTTTTGCTAAATCAGTAAAATTGAGGGGAGGGTGGCCTTCAGATCTCCCTGACATAAAGGGACTAGTACAATGTTTGGCAAGTAGTACACACTCAGTTTATGCTAGCTATGGAATTTAACTGATCCTGCTGGATGTGACAGGGGACTGACCTCATTGTACTAGAATATAGGCTGGGACTCCAGGATTTTGTCTGTTTTTCTGAACCATGCTCTTGGAAGTGGGCAGGGATAACCTCTCATCAGTGAGGAAGTTAGAAAATATAACTCCAAGGTTTTCCCCTGGCCTCCCAGCCCTCCTGATTCTAAGTAAGAAGGTACCCTGTGAAGAAAATGGGTAGATATCCGAGCTCTATCTGGGCCATTCTGAGAATGCACAATAGGGCAAACTCTTTTTTTATCCATTTGAAGGGTAACATAAAGAGTCAAAAACCTTGAGAGTGGGGCTGGAGCCTGGACCCTTACTTTGGTAGCAGTCATCAGAGGCAGTGGTATTAGAAATGAGTATTGGGACTTCCCTGGTGGTCCAGTGGCTAAAACTCCACACTCCCAATGCAGGGGGCCTCGGTTCTATCCCTGGTCAGAGAATCACATGCTGCAGCCAAGCATGCCACAACTAAGAACTGGCATGGTCAAATAAATATTTTTTAAAAAAGGAAATGACTATCAGGAATTTCCCCAGTGCAGCCAGAACCAAGCACACAGAGCCATTTCCGCCACACACTGGGCACCACAGAAAGACAGTCTTAAACTGTGAGGACACTATGTCAAAATATAAAAAATATTTGGGTTGAAACTTCAATTGAGGGCTAATCCAAGGGAAAGAGGAGCCTAGGGTACCCATCTTGCAATACCTTTCTATATTTGTGTGTGTGTGAGACTATGGTTCCCATTTAACCATGTACCTGTGTCCAACTCTTTTCGACCCCATCGACTGTAGCCCTTCAGTCTCCTCTGTCCATGGAAGTTCCCAGGCAAGAGTACTGGAGTGGGTTGCTATTTCCTCCTCCAAAGGATCTTCCTGATCCAGGGATCAAACCCACATCTCTTCCATTGGCAGGTGGATTCTTTACCACTGCACCAGCTGGGAAGCCCATCCAACTGACCAGATCTACGTTGTTGTTCAGTCAAGTTGTGTCCAACTCTTTGCGACCCCATGGACTGCAACACACCGGGTTTCCCTGTCCCTCATCATCTCCCAGAATTTGCCCAAGTAGATCTAAGATACCTCCCAAAGAGATTTATACCTCGAAAATACAATAATAATTATGACAAAATCAGTTATGTCACACATTTATTTACTATTTTTCGATAGAAGTTCATAGAAGTTTGCTTCTTCTGCATGGGTGGTCTTTTTTTTTTTGATCCCTTAATTATTTCGGGAGTTTTTATAGATGTCTTCCTTGCATTTTATATTGCAGAGTATAGTCACCTCCCTGTCACTCTCATCATCACTGTTATATGTTGTGATATCAGTGTCACTCATGTTGACATGCAGTGTGTTGTATTTGGATTGTTTCTTTTTATATGACTTGTAAAAGTGCTTCAATTCACGTGAAAAAAGTGGAACTGGAACATGCTTTATATTTGCTTCTGAAATATGAGTGATGAATGGCTCAGAAACAGCTGTGCAAACAAGGCATTTTTCCTTGTAGCATCGACAAAACTTCACTGGTTGAGTTCTAGATAATATTTCTGCCCTACCTGCACTAGCTGGGTATTTTAGTTTAAGATATCTCTGGCGTTTGGTCAGTTTATCTACACTTGATTGCTCAGAGAAGCTTTGATTCTTTGGATAGGGTAGAGGAGTTTTGGTTGGCTTGACCCTACACTGTAGACTTGATGGCCAAGTTGGCTTGATGACCTTCTTTGGATAGGATGGACTTACCTGACCGACTAGCTTATGGGCATGAGACTGCCTATGTGCCTTTTTTGGACTGCGTGTTCTATGCAACTTTTCCTGGGGAGGTGATCCTAACACTTTTTTGGGAGCTGATGGCTTGGATGTTTTTTTTTGACTCGAGGGCCTGATTAACTTTGCTGTACTTGAAGGAACTTCTCGTGGACTTGAGGGCCCAGATGACTTATCTCTTCTGGATACCATGGATTGTTTTTCTGGATCGCCCAGACCAGCAGTCAGTGACTTGGAGTCAGTAAATGATATTTTAGATGACCTGGATGCCTTGATGGTCATATCTTCTTTCTTGACCCTGAAAATACAGAGGACTTGGAATATGAGTATTTAAATCAGAAGAGTAAGATTGCTGTTGCCAGAAAATATGGGCTATTGTGTCAATTTAGACTTCTGGTCTTTTTTTGGCTCTAGCAGGAAAATTGAACACAGTAAGAATTGGAGTGTGGTAAAAACTATGACTTAGGTTACAGATTTGAACCATGTTGAATGCTTTTTCTTTTTCTTAATTTTGCTGTTTCAACCACAATGAATAACCATATAGTCTATATATGCAATGACACTAACTTGTTTCAAATCTACTGTTGAGAGGGAGAGAATTTATCTATCCCAGAAATTAAACTTTTTATAAAAAGCCACAACTTGATATGCAACTGAGGCACAAATGTCACAACCTGTCACATAAAAAAGTCTTTAGACCAAATTCATTGTTTTCCTGTCATATTTATACCATCAGGTTTTGTAACCATACATATTAATTCTCACAAGATTACTCTAAAACTGAAGGAATAGAACAGTGGTATATTTCAGTCACCAGTCCTTGGAATGGGAAATTTTTAGAGACCCAGTATATCAAGTGCCAGCCTAATCCTCCTATATTAAAGGCAGGGACTAGAATCACTAAATACAGTTAAAAATTGTTCATGTTATTACATCTCAAAATGATAGATTATCCAAAATGCGTTACTATCTTTGGAATGCAGAGACCCAACTCCTTCTCCCGAGAAGATTTTGATTCTGTCTTATTTAGATAGTCATTCCCTCTTTTCATAGACTCAACTTACAATGAAATTAGCAGCCTGGGGCTCAACCGAACCCTGAATAGGAGATAGTTTTGGCTAAAGTTGATGATGTACTTGAGATAATTTAAGAGCTTCATTTAAGTGAACATATCCAACCCACAAGATGTTGGGAGCTCTTTTGAAGTCTAAGGTTAATGTTAAGTAACAGAACAACAGTGAACCCGCTTACGTGTGTGTGCGCATGCGTGTGCAGGTACAGTCACTCATGCGAGTGCGCACCCACCTCCTCACCTCACCCCTACACCCCGCCACTTTGTATTTTTAGTTCAAAGGTGTAAGACTTAATGTTGCTGCTTTGGGGACTTCCTCGGTCTCACAGTTATAGAGTATAGTGAAGAACGCGCACCTCCCCCCAACCTTGTACTTTTATTCAAAGGTGTAAGACTTACTTGGCTGCATTATGGGCTTCCTCGCTATCACAGCTATAGTGAAGAAAGCAGGAACACGTGACAATATAGCCAGTGATGAGGGCACCAATTACAACAATGAGTAGACGTCGCTTTAATTCCTCCAGTTTGGTCTGCTTGAATTCCGCACGTGTAGTTACTTTGAAAGAAAATGTATCATCAGAACATGTGCTTGGTAACCAAGTTTGCTTCCATTTTGATGGGGGTTTGTTACTGTAGATCCAAGTCAAATCTCATCATCAATTATTTCTTTAAGCATGATAAGTGTCCACTGTCATTTTCCTCCCTCTATCACCTTCCCAGCCAGCCACAGTCTACAAGCCAAACCTGGGAGCTGTCTTTGGTTAATCAGTATAATTACCTAGGTTACCCCACATCGTGGCTTGTTCAACCCATTACCTAGGTATTTGAATGTGTGAATGCACTTGAGTGTTGATGTGTGTGTGAATGTGTATGGTGGAAAAAGGGATGGGACAAGAAAACACAGTTCTTGAAACCTACTATGTGTTAGGTACCATGCTAGATTCATTCACATAAAATTTTCTGGTATGGCTGGTGGGGGAGGGGCAGGGGTTGGTGGATTGGGTGGGGAAGGGGAATGAAAGGGGACAATATGGCTGTACTCTTCATGTTTCTATGTTTGGAATTTTTACACAGAAGTAAAATTTTCAGATGTTGTTCTAGAAATTCTCAAAGACCTACTCATAGTAAAGTAGAATAAACAGCAGATTTCTTACACACAGCTAGCTTGTCTAATTAAGTACTTGAATATATTTAAAATAATAGATCATAATTTCTAGGTTTTAAGGTTAGGGACATACCTGCAGTAGCAGATCCATTGCTTTCATTTCTATCTAAACAACTATTTGTCCAAATTGATAAAAGGAGGACATAAATGAAGAGATTCATGTCCAGGACCTTGTTGTCCTGTTTCCTCTCTCAAGGAAACTGCTGGATTTAAAATGACTCAGCTTGTTTTAGGGGCCTATGACTTCATAATCATTCTATGCCATATCCTGACAGCATAATCTCACCATGGTGACACATGAGCTCCTGAGTACAAATATTATGAAAAGACTTTTAATCCTTTATTTCTCCATTACATCAAATATTCTATCAAATTTGAATCAAAAAGTTTGAGACATTATTAAGCACAGAAGGCAGAGAAAATGAGTTAGCTCTAGATACTGAAGAACTATTTTTCTTTATTAAATGTTAAGGAGGCACCTTACAGCCCTGTAGTAGTTCTTATGTGTTTTAGAGGTTAAATCATCCTGGGGTATAAGTTTGTAGGAATTTTTCTTACTAAAATTAAGATTTTTGAATATCCCTCAAGCTTTTTATTGAGCTGCTTTTAATGGGTACCACTAAAGACTTTCTGGCTAGTGAGTGACATGATGAGATGTCCATTTTAGAAAAACCCCTCTGGCTCTTGTATGGGAACTAGATTGCTGGGGTTAAAGTAGTTTAGACAATTAGAAGGCTGTTATGTAGGTCCACCTGATAGAGGATGGTGGCTTGAAGCAGAGTGGTCAAAGATGGAGAGTAATCAATGCATTGGAGGAGTATTTTGATGTGGGTAGGACTTGAGGAAGGGCAGGCCATAGGGGATGAAGGAGAGAGAGGTAGCAAGGATGATTCATTGCTTCAACAAAAGCGTGTTGGAGATCTATGTGACAGAAAGCTTTGTGTTAAGCATGAGCATTCAGACAGTCACAGTCCCTGCCTTAAGATTTGGAAATCTAAAGGGAGAGACAGACACGTAAATAACCAATCACTAGGTTATGTAATGGGGCTTCTCTGGTAGCTCAGCTGGTGAAGAATCTGCCTGTAATGCAGGAGAACCAGGTTTGATTCCTGGGTCAGGAAGATCCCCTGGAGAAGGGATAGGCTACCCTTTCCAGTATTCTTGGGCTTTCCAGGTGGCTCAAACAGTAAAGAATCCATCTGTAATGTGGGAGACCTGGGTTCAATCCCTGGGTTGGGAAGATCCCCTGGAGGAGGACATGGAAACCCATTCCAGTATTCTTGCCTGGAGAATCCTCATGGACAGAGGAGCCTGGCAGGCTGCAGTCCATGGAGTTGCAGAATCAGACATGACTGAGCAACTAAGCAGCAGCACAGCAGAGCACAGCACAGCATAGTGTATACAACGGGCTTTCCAGGTGTCGCTAGTGGTAAAGAACCCGTCTGCCAATGTAAGAGATGTGGATTCAATAGCTAGGTTAGGAAGATCCCCTGGAGGGGCTGGGCATGGCAACCCACCCCAGTATTCCAGTCTGGAGAATCCCATGGACAGAGGAGTCTGGCAGGCTGCAGTCCATAGTGTCACACAGCGTTGGACATGACTGAAGTGACTTAGCATGCATGCACACAGAGTGTGTATGTCATATGCAGGCTGTGATGTCACAGGATACAGGGCCACAGGATCATGCAAAAGGACTATCTCTTCAAAGTGGGGAGTCCTGGAGGAGATGACCCTTGATCTGATGTGGATTTGTGTGCGTGTGTGTGTGTGTGGTTTTTATTTTTATTTATTTATTTATTTAAAAATTATTTATTTTAATTGAAGGATAGTTATTTTACAATATTGTGGTGGTATTTGCCATGCATCAACATAAGTCAGCCATGGGTGTACATGTGTGCCCCCCCATCCTGAACCCCCCTCCTACCTCTCTTCCCACTCCATCCCTCTCAATTGTCCAGAGCACTGGTTTTGAGTGCCCTGCTTGATGCATTGAACTTGCACTGGTCATCTATTTTACATATGGTAATATACATGTTTCTTCTTTTAAAATGTATAAATTTATTTATTTTAATTGGAAGCTAATTACTTTATAATATTGTATTGGTTTTGCCATACATTGACATGAATCCACCATGGGTGTACATGTGTTCCCCATCTTGAACCCCCCCTCCCACCTCCCTCCTCATCCCATCCCTCTGGGTCATCCCAGTGCACCAGCCCCGAGCACCCTGTATCATGCATTGAACCTGGACTGGCGATTCGTTTCACATATACATGTTTCACAAGGGATTCTCCATTCTGGGATTCTCCAGACTGGAATACTGGGGTGGGTTGCCATGCCTGCCCCCTCCAGGGGATCTTCCCAACCTAGCTATTGAATCCACATCTCTTACATTTGCAGGTGGGTTCTTTACCACTAGCGACACCTGGAAAGCCCATTGTATACACCATGCTGTGCTGTGCTCTGCTGTGCTGCTGCTTAGTTGCTCAGTCATGTCTGATTCAATGCCATTCTCCCAAATCATCCCACCCTCTCTCTCTCCCACAAAGTCCAAAAGACTGTTCTATGCATCTGCATTTCTTTTGCTGTCTCGCATACAGGGTTATCATTACCATCTTTCTAAATTCCATATATATGCATTAGTATACTGTATTGGTGTTTTTCTTTCTGGCTTACTTCACTCTGTATAATAGGCTCCAGTTTCATCCACCTCATTAGAATTGATTCAAATGTATTCTTTTTAATGGCTGAGTAATACTCCATTGTGTATATGTACCACAGCTTTCTTATCCATTCATCTGCTGATGGACAGCTAGGTTGCTTCCATGTCCTGGCTATTATAAACAGTGCTGTGATGAGCATTGGGGTACACGTGTCCCTTTCAGTTCTGGTTTCCTCTGTGTGCATGCCCAGTAGTGGGATTGCTGGGTCATATGGCAGTTCTATTTCCAGTTTTTTAAGGAATCTCCACACTGTTCTCCATAGTGGCTGTACTAGTTTGCATTCCCAACAACAGTGTAAGAGGGTTCCCTTTTCACCATACCCTCTCCAGCATTTATTGCTTGTAAACTTTTGGATAGCAGCCATTCTGACTGGTGTGAAATGGTACCTCATTGTGGTTTTGATTTGCATTTCTCTGATAATGAGTGATGTTGAGCATCTTTTCATGTGTTTGTTAGCCATCTGTATGTCTTCTTTGGAGAAATGTCTGTTTAGTTCTTTGGAACATTTTTTGATTCGGTCATTTATTTCTCTGGAATTGAGCTGCAGGAGTTGCTTGTATATTTTTGAGATTAATTCTTTGTCAGTTGCTTCATTTGCTATTATTTTCTTGCATTCTGAAGGCTGTCTTTTCACCTTGCTTATAGTTTCCTTTGTTGTGCAGAAGCTTTTGAGCTTAATTAGGTCCCATTTCTTTATTTTTGTTTTTATTTCCAATATTCTTGGAGTTGGGTCATAGAGGATACTGCTGTGATTTATGCCAGAGAATGTTTTGCCTATGTTTTCCTCTAGGAGTTTTATAGTTTCTGGTCTTATGTTTAGATCTTTAATCCATTTTGAGTATATTTTTGTGTATGGTGTTAGTCTAGTTTCATTCTTTTACAAGTGGTTGACCAGTTTTCCCAGCACCACTTGTTACAGAGATTGTCTTTAATCCATTGTATATTCATGCCTCCTTTGTCAAAGATAAGGTGTCCATAGGTGTGTGGATTTATCTCTGGGCTTTCTATCTTATTCCATTGATCTATATTTCTGTCTTTGTGCCAGTGCCATACTGTCTTGATGACTGTGGCTTTGTAGTAGAGCCTGAAGTCAGGCAGGTTGATTCCTCCAGTTCCATTCTTCTTTCTCAAGATTGCTTTGGCTATTCGAGGTTTTTTATATTTCCATACAAATTGTGAAATTATTTGTTCTAGCTCTGTGAAAAATACCGTTGGTAGCTTGATAGGGATTGCATTGAATCTGTAGGTTGCTTTGAGTAGTATACTCATTTTCATAATATTGATTCTTCTGATTGATGAACATGGTATATTTCTCCATCTATTTGTGTCCTGTTTGATTTCTTTCACCAATGTTTTATAGTTCTCTATATATAGGTCTTTTGTTTCCTTAGGTAGATATATTCTTAAGTATTTTATTCTTTTCATTGCAATGGTGAATGGAATTGTTTCCTTAATTTCTCTTTCTGTTTTCTCATTGTTAGTGTATAGGAATGCAAGGGATTTCTATGTGCTGATTTTATATCCTGCAACTTTATTATATTCATTGATTAGCTCTAGTATTTTTCTGGTGGAGTCTTTAGGGTTTTCTATGTAGAGGATTATGTCATCTGCAAATAGTGAGAGTTTTACTTCTTCTTTTCCAATCCAGATCCCATTTATTTCTTTTTCTGCTCTGATTGCTGGGGCCAAAACTTCCAAAACTCTGTTGAATAGTAGTGGTGAGAGTGGGCACCCTTGTTTTGTTCCTGACTTTAGGGGAAATGCTTTCAATTTTTCCCTTTTGAGGATAATGTTTGCTGTGGGTTTGTCATATATAGCTTTTATTATGTTGAGCTATGTTCTTTCTATTTCTGCTTTCTTAAGGGTATTTATCATAAAAGGATGTTGAATTTTGTCAAAGGCTTTCTCTGCATCTATTGAGATAATCATATTGCATTTCTTTTTCAATTTGTTAATGTGGTGTATTACATTGATTCATTTGTGGATATTGAAGAATCCTTGCATCCCTGGGATAAAGCCCATTTGGTCATTTTGTATGATCTTTTAAATATGTTGTTGGATTCTGTTTGCTAGAATTTTGTTAAGGAGTTTTGCATCTATGTTCATCAGTGATATTTGCCTCTGGTTTTCTTTTTTTGTGTGGCATCCTTGTCAGATTTTCATATAGGATGATGGTGGCCTCATAAGATGAGTTTGGAAGATTACCTTCCTATGAAAGTTTCTGGAAGAATTTGAGTAGGAAACCTGTTCAGTTCAGTTCAGTCGCTCAGTGGTGTCTGACTCTTTGCAACCCCATGAATTGCAGCATGCCAGGCCTCCCTGTCCATCACCAACTCCTGAAGTTCACCCAGACTCATCTCCATTGAGTCAATGATGCCATCCAGCCATCTCATCCTCTTTGCACCCTTCTCCTCCTGCCCCCAATCTTTCCCAGCATCAGAGTCTTTTCCAATGAGTCAACTCTTCACATAAGGTGGCCAAAGTACTGGAGTTTCAGCTTTAGCATCATTCCTTCCAAAGAACACCCAGGACTGATCTCCTTCAGAATGGACTGGTTGGATCTCCTCGCAGTCCAAGGGACTCTCAAGAGTCTTCTCCAACACCACAGTTCAAAAGCATCAATTCTCCTGTGCTCAGCTTTCTTCACAGTCCAACTCTCACATCCATACATGACCACAGGAAAAACCATAGCCTTGACTAGACGGACCTTAGTCGGCAAAGTAATGTATCTGCTTTTGAATATGCTATCTAGGTTGGTCATAACTTTTTTTCCAAGGAGTAATCATCTTTTAATTTCATGGCTGCAGTCACCATCTGCAGTGATTTTGGAGCTCCAAAACATAAAGTCTGACACTGTTTCCACTGTTTCCCCATCTATTTCCCGTGAAGTGATGGGACCAGATGCCATGATCTTTTTTTTTTCTGAATGTTGAGCTTTAAGCCAACTTTTTAACTCTCCACTTTCACTTTCATCAAGAGGCTTTTTAGTTCCTCTTCATTTTCTGCCATAAGGGTGGTGTCATCTGCATATCTGAGGTTATTGATATTTCTCCCAGCAATCTTGATTCCAGCTTGTGCTTCTTCCAGCCCAGTGTTTCTCATGATGTACTCTCCATATAAGTTAAATAAGCAGGGTGACAATATACAGCCTTGACATACTCCTTTTCCTATTTGGAAGCAGTCTGTTGTTCCATGTCCAGTTCTAACTGTTGCTTTCTGACCTGCATATAGGTTTCTCAAGAGGCAGGTCAGGTGGTCTGGTATTCCCATCTCTCTCAGAATTTTCCACAGTTTATTGTGATCCACACAGTCAAAGGCTTTGGCATAGACAATAAAGCAGAAATAGATGTTTTTCTGGAACTCTCTTCCTTTTTTCATGATCCAGAAGATGTTGGGAATTTGATCTCTGGTTCCTCTGTCTTTTCTAAAACCAGCTTGAACATCTGGAAGTTCACGGTTCATGTATTGCTGAAGCCTTGCTTGGAGAATTTTGAGCATTACTTTACTAGTGTGTGAGATGAGTGCAATTGTGCGGTAGTTTGAGCATTCTTTGGCATTGCCTTTCTTTGGGATTGGAATGAAAACTGACCTTTTCCAGTGCTGTGGCCACTGCTGAGTTTTCCAAATTTGCTGGTATATTGAGTGAAGCACTTTGACAGCACCATCTTTCAGGATTTGAAAAAGCTCACCTGGAATTCCATCACCTCCACTAGCTTTGTTCATAGTGATGTTTTCTAAGGCCAACTTGACTTCACATTCCAGTATATCTGGCTCTAGATGAGTGATCACACCATCATGATTATCCAAGTTGTGAAGATCTTTTTTGTAGAGTTCTTCTGTGTATTCTTGCCACCTCTTCTTAATATCTTCTGCTTCTGTTAGGTCCATACCATTTCTGTCCTTTATAGAGCCCATCTTTGCATGAAATGTTCCCTTGGTATCGCTAATTTTCTTGAAGAGATCTCTAGTCTTTCCCATTCTGTTCTTCTCTTATTGCTATTCTTTGGAATTCTGCATTCAGATGCTTCCATCTTTCCTTTTATCCTTTGCCTTTCACTCCCTTCTTTTCACAGCTATTTGTAAGGCCTCCCCAGACAGCCATTTTGCTTTTTTGCATTTCTTTTCCAGGGGGATGGTCTTGATCCCTGTCTCCTGTACAATGTCATGAATGTCATTCCATAGTTCATCAGGCACTCTATCTATCAGATCTAGTCCTTTAATTCTATTTCTCACTTCCACTGTATAATCATAAGGGATTTGATTTAGGTCATACCTGAATGGTCTGACCATTCAGAAAGTGGTTTTCCCTACTTTCTTCTATTTAAGTCTGAATTTGGCAATAAGGAGTTCATGATCTGAGCCACAGTCAGTTCCTGGCCTTGTTTTTGTTGACTGTATAGAGCTTCTCCATCTTTGGCTGAAAAGAATGTAATCAATCTGATTTCAGTGTTGACCATCTGGTGATGTCCTTGTGTAGAGCCTTCTCTTGTGTTGTTGGAAGAGGATGTTTGCTATGACCAGTGCATTTTCTTGGCAAAACTCTATTAGTCTTTGCCCCGCTTCATTCCATATTCCAAGGCCAATTTTACCTGTTATTCCAGGTGTTTCTTGACTTCCTACTTTTGCATTCCAGTCCCCTATAATGAAAAGGACATCTTTTTTTGGTGTTAGTTCTAAAAGGTCTTGTAGGTCTTCACAGAACTGTTCAACTCCAGCTTCTTCAGTGTTACTGGTTGGGGCATAGACTTGGATTATTGTGATATTGAATCGTTTGCCTTGGAAGTGAACAGAGATCATCTGTCGTTTTTGAGATTGGATATAAGTACTGCATTTTAGATTCTTTTGTTGACCATGATGGCTACTCCATTTCTTCTAACGGATTCCTGCCCACAGTAGTAGATATAGTGGTCATCTGAGTTAAATTCACCCATTCCAGTCCATTTTAGTCACTGATTTCTAGAATGTCGATGTTCACTCTTGCCATCTCTTGTTTGACCACTTCCAATTTGCCTTGATTCATGGATCTGACATTCCATGTTCCTATGCAATATTGCTCTTTACAGCATCAGACCTTGTTTCTATCCCCAGTCACATTCACAGCTGGGTATTGTTTTTGCTTTGGCTCCATCCCTTCATTCTTTCTGGAGTTATTTCTCCTCTGATCTCCAGTAGCATATTGGGCACCTACTGACCTGGGGAGCTTCTCTTTCAGTATCCTATAATTTTGCCTTTTCATACTATTTATGGGGTTCTCAAGGCAAGAATACTGAAGTGGTTTGCCATTCCCTTCTCCAGTGGACCACATTCTGTCAGACCTCTCCACCATGACCCGCCTGTCTTGGGTAGTCCCACGGGCATGGCTTAGTTTCATTAAGTTAGACAAGGCTGTGGTCCTAGTGTGACTAGATTGACTAGTTTTCTGTGATTATTGTTTCAGTGTTTCTGCCCTCTGATGCCCTCTTGCAACACCTACCGTCTTTCTTGAGTTTCTCTTACCTTGGATGTGGGGAATCTCTTCATGGCTACATGTTAGCTCTTCTCTACATTTTTGGTAGAATTCAGCTTTGAAGCCATCTGGTCCCGGTCTGTTGTTTGCTGGAGGAGTTCTGATTACAGTTTCAGTTTTGGTGCTTGTGATTGGTCTGTTAAGATTTTCCATTTCTTCCTGGTTCAGTTTTGGAAAGTTGTACTTTTCTAAGAATTTGTCCATTTCTTCTGAGTTGTCCATTTTATAGGCATATAGTTGCTGATAATAGTCTCTTATGGTCCTTTGTATTTCTGTGTTTCTGTGTTTCTCGTGATCTCTCCATTTTCATTTCTAATTTTGTTAATTTGATTTTTCTCCCTTTGTTTCTTGATGAGTCTGGCTAATGGTTTGTCAATTTTATTTATCTTCTCAAAGAACCAGCTTTTGGCTTTGTTGATTTTTGCTATGGTCTCTTTTGTTTCTTTTGCATTTATTTCTGCCCTCATTTTTAAGATTCCTTTCCTTCTACTAACCCTGGGGTTCTCCATTTCTTCCTTTTCTAGTTGCTTTAGGTATAGAGTTAGGTTATTTATTTGACTTTTTTCTTGTTTCTTGAGGTATGCCTGTATAACTACAAAGTTTCCCCTTAGCACTGCTTTTATAGTGTCCCATAGGTTTTGGGTTGTTTTGTTTTCATTTTCATTCGTTTCTATGCATATTTTGATTTCTTTTTTTATTTCTTCTGCGATTTGTTGGTTATTCAGCCAGTGTTGTTCAGCCTCCATATGTTGGAATTTTTAATAGTTGTTCTCCTGTAATTGACATCTAATCTTACTGCATTGTGGTCACAAAAGATGCTTAGAATGATTTCAGTTTTTTTTTAACTTGCCAAGGCTAGATTTATGTGATCTATCCTGGAGAAGTTTCCGTGTGCACTTGAGAAAAAGATGAAATTCATTGTTTTGGGGTGAAGTGTCCTATAGATAGCAATTGGGTCTAACTGGTCTATTGTATCATTTAAAGTTTGTGTTTCCTTATTAATTTTCTGTTTAGTTCATCTATCCATAGGTGTGAGTGGGGTATTAAAGTCTCCCACTATTGTTGTGTTATTGTTAATTTCCCTTTCATACTTGTTAGCATTTGTCTTACATATTGCAGTGCTCCTATGTTGGGTGCGTATATATTCATAATTGTTACTTCTTCTTGGATTGATCCTTTGATCATTATGTAGTGTCCTTCTTTGTCTCTTTCACAGCCTTTGTTTTAAAGTCTATTTTATCTGAGATGAATATTGCTACTCCTGCTTTCTTTTGGTCACCATTTGTGTGGAATATCTTTTCCAGCCCTTCACTTTCAGTCTGTATGTGTCCCTTGTTTTGAGGTGGGTCTCTTGTAGACAACATATATAAGTGTCTTGTTTTTGTATCCATTCAGCCAGTCTTTGTCTTTTGGTTGGGGCATTCAACCCATTTACGTTTAAGGTAATTATTGATAAGTATGATCCCGTTGCAGAGAAGGTAATGGCACCCCACTTCAGTACTCTTACCTGGAAAATCCCATGGATGGAGAAGCCTGGAGGGCTGCAGTCCATGGGGTCACTAAGAGTTGGATACGACTGAGCGACTTCACTTTCACTTTTCACTTTCATGCATTAGAGAAGGAAATGGCAACCCACTCCAGTGTTCTTGCCTGGAAAATCCCAGGGATGGCGGGGCGTGGTGGGCTGTCGTCTATGGGGTCACACAGAGTCACACACGGCTGAAGGGACTTAGCAGCAGCAGCAGCAGCATGATCCCGTTGCCATGGGTTTGAGTTTAAACACCCTTTCTGTGTTTCCTGTCTAGAGAAGATCCTTTAGCATTTGTTGGAGAGCTGGTTTGGTGGTGCTGAATTCTCTCAGCTTTTGCTTGTCCTTAAAGCTTTTGATTTCTCCTTCATATTTGAATGAGATCCTTGCTCGGTACACTAATCTGGGCTGTAGGTTATTTTCTTTCATCACTTCAAGTATGTCCTGCCATTCCATTCTGGCCTGAAGAGTTTCTATTGAAAGATCAGCTGGTATCCTAATGGGAATCCCCTTGTGTGTTATTTGTTGTTTTTCCCTTACTGCTTTTAATATTTATTCTTTGTATTGGATCTTTGTTAATTTGATTAATATGTGTCTTGGGGTGTTTTGCCTTGGGTTTATCTTGTTTGAGACTCTCTGGGTTTCTTGGACTTGGGTGATTATTTCCTTCCCCATTTTAGGGAAGTTTTCAACTATTATCTCCTCAAGTATTTTCTCATGGTTTTTCTTTTTGTCTTCTTCTTCTGGGACTCCTATGATTTGAATGTTGGGGCGTTTAACATTGTCCCAGAGGTCTCTGAGGTAGTCCTCATTTCTTTTAATTATTTTTTTCTCTGTTTCATTTATTTCTACCATTCTATCTTCTACCTCACTATTCCTATCTTCTGCCTCCTTTATTCTACTCTTGGATCCCTCCAGAGTGTTTTTGATGTCATTTATTGCATTATTCCTTATACATTAACTCTTTTTTATTTCTTCTAGGTCCTTGTTAAAGCTTTCTTGCATCTTCTCGATCCTTGTCTCCAGGTTAGTTCAGTTCAGTTCAGTCGCTCACTCGTGTCCGACTCTTTGCGACCCCATGAATCGCAGCATGCCAGGCTTCCTTGTCCATCACCGACTCCTGGAGTTCACTCAGACTCGCATCCATTGAGTCAGTGATGCCATCCAGTCATCTCATCCTCTGTCGTCCCCTTCTCCTCCTGCCCCCAATCCCTCCCAGCATCAAAGTCTTTTCCAATGAGTCAACTCTTTGCATGAGGTGGCCAAAGTACTGGAGTTTCAGCTTTAGCATCATTCCTTCCAAGGAAATCCCAGGGTTGATCTCCTTCAGAATGAACTGGTTGGATCTGCTTGCAGTCCAAGGGACTCTCAAGAGTCTTCTCCAACACCACAGTTCAAAAGCATCAATTCTTCGGTGCTAAGCCTTCTTCACAGCCAGGTTATTTATCTGTAACTCCATTTTGTTTTCAAGATTTTGGATCATTTTCACTATCATTATTTGGAATTCTTTATCAGGTAGATTCCCTATCTCTTCCTCTTTTGTTTGGTTTGATGGGCATTTATCTTATTCCTTTACCTGCTGGGTATTTCTCTACCTTTTTAACTTGCTTATATTGCTGTGTTTGGGGTGGCCTTTCCGTATCCCGGTGGTTTGTGGTTCCTCTTTATTGTGGAGGTTCATCACTGTGGATGGGGTTGGATGAGTGGCTTGTCAAGGTTTCCTGGTTAGGGAAGCTTGTGTCGGTGTTCTGGTGGATGGAGCTGGATTTCTTCTCTCTGGAGTGCAAGAGTGTAAAGTAATGAGTTTTGAGATGTCAGTGGGTTTGGTGTGACTTTGGGCAGCCTGTATATTGAAGCTCATGGCTGTGTTCCTGTTTTGCTGGAGAATTTGCATGGTATGTGTTGCTCTGGAACTTTTTGGCCCTTGAGTGTGCTTGGTTTCAGTGTAGGTATGGAGGTGTTTGATGAGCACCTATTGATTAAATTTTCCTGGAGTCAGAAGTTCTATGATGTTCTCAGGATTTGAACTTAAGCCTTCTGCTTCTGGATTTCAGTCTTATTCTTACAGTAGCCTCAAGACTTCTCCATCTATATAGCGCCGATGGTAAGACAGTTAGATTTATGATGAAAAGTTTTTCCACAGTGAGGGACACCCAGAGAGGTACACAGAGTTACATGGAGAAAAGAAGAAGGAGGAGGGAGATAGAGGTGACCAGGAGGAGAAGAGGGGGGAATCAAAAGGGGAGAGAGCAAGTTAGCCAGTAATCAGTTCCCTATGTGCTTCCCTCAGTCTGGATCCCTCAGAGATGTTCATGGAATTACACAGAGAAGAGAAAAGGGAGGAAGGAGACAGAGGTGGCCAGGAAGATAAAAAGGGGAATCAAAAGGAGAGAAACAGATCTAGCCAGTAATAAGCTCTCTGTGTTCTCCACATCTGGGAACACACAATGAGATTCACAGAGTTGGGTAGAGATGAGAAGGAGGAGGGAGGAGATTAAGATGACCTGGTGGAGAAAAAGGAGAGTCCAAAGGGGGAGAGAGCAATCAAGCCAGTAATCTCACTTCCAAGTAAAAATGGGTACTGAAGTTTGGGTTCTGAAAGCTACAAAATTGATAACAAATACCAAAAAGCAAAGATCAAAAATTTAGAGTGGAGGTTAGATTCTCAAAAATGCAATATTAAAGAAAAAAAAACAAAGTCACAAGAATTATAACATATATGTGTATGTGTGTGTGTGTGTATATATATATATATATGAAGTTTGCTTTAAAAATAGGGTCTTTTTTTGCAAAGTAATAGTAGGCTATAAAAATGAAAATTAAATGAGTAATAGAGGACTTTAAAATGAAAAAAAATTAAATTAAAACAATGATAATAATAAAAATATATTTAGGACTTTCTTTGGTGTTGTTGCAGACAGTGTGCGGTCAGTTCATTTTCAGATAGTTCCTTGATCTGGCTTATAGTTATCAAGATCTATAGGCCCCTTCCTATGTAGTCGGTGCTAACTGTAGGGTTTTAATCTATTGCACCTGTCACTTCCAAAGTGGTTCCCTCTGTTTATTTTAGCTTCTTCTGTTTGCTGGTCTCTTCAGTGTCTAATTTCTGCCCTGACACAAGAGGGCAGTGGCGGTCACTTTTTTAGGCTTACTTGTTCAGTCTTGCTGTGGGGAGGGAGGAACACTATGAACAAATATCACTGGGGATTGTGTGTGGGGATTGCTTGCAGTGTCTCTGCCACCCTGGGTTTGGCTCCGCTCATGGCATGTGTGCTTTCCCAGTCTACACTGTTTAGGCTCTAGGTTGCTCTGCCAGAAACTGTCTGAGGCAGGCCCCTGGGCTGCATGTACTTCCCAGGTCTAAGCCACTAAGTTCACGTTATCGGGTACTCCACAAAGGGGCACACTTGGTTGGGCCTGCGTTTTGTGCCCTTCCCAGGTCTGAGCAGCTCAGATGATCAGGTGCTTGGCAAGCACAGTCACCCCCAGTTGGGGGCTGTGTCCTATCACCTCCCCCATCCCAGCCACTCGGTTTTCTGGGTGTACAACCAAGGTGCCTTCTCAGGTGTGCCATGTGTCTCTTCTGGGAGCTGATCTCTGGCTGCAACCCTCCCTGCAGATGTCAACCATCCAGAATCCTAAGAAGTCTTGGTTAGCAATGAAGCCTGCTTGCAGCTTGGTAGATGATGCCTCTCTGGGGCCGCGATTGCCCCCTTCCGGCTCTGGCTGCCCTCGCCTGCCTGTCTCCGGTGAGGGATGGGCCAGTCTGCAGCCGGCTAGCTCTGCTCAGTCCTTTGTTCTGTGAGCGGGCCTGGCAGTGTCTTGAAAGTGAAAGTAAAGTCGCTCAGTCTGACTCTTTGCAACCCCATGGACTGTTGTCTACCAGGCTCCTCTGTCCATGGGATTTTCCAGGCAAGAATATTGGAGTGGGTTACCATTTCCTTCTCCAGGAGATCTTCCCAACCCAGAGACTGAACCCAGGTCTCCCGCATTGTAGGCAGACGCTTTACCGTCTGAGCCACCAGGGAAGTACATATGCACGCGGGATAGCTATCCCACAGTCTGGGTTGCTATCTCAAGTTAGTTCCCTCAGATTGCCCTCAGGGCATTCAGGCCCAGTCCTTACCCTAATCAACACAGCCCACGCCTCCCTGTCCAGTCCCTGCTTGCTAGTGGCAAATGCGAGCGTCTGCGCTGCTTTTCCACTGGGAGTTGCCGTTAGGCACATAATCTGTGGGGTTTTAATAATTTATTTATTTTTCCTCTCGGTTATGTTGCCCTCTGAGGTTCCAAGGCTCACCACAGACCTGCCAGTGAGTGTTTCCTGGTGTTTGGAAACTTCTCTCTTTTTTAAGACTCCTTTCCCCAGACGGATGTCAGTCCCTACCTCTTTTGACTCTTCTTTTATCTTTTATATTTTTTCCTACCTAGTTTCGAAGACAATGGGCTGCCTTTCTGGGTGCCTGATGTCTTCTACCAGCATTCAGAAGTTGCTTTGTGGAATTTACTCAGCGTTCAAATGTTCTTTCAATGAATTTGTGGGGGAGAAAGTGGTATCCCTGTCCTATTCCTCTGCCATCTTAGGACCGCCCCTACAATATACATGTTCCAATGCTATTCTCTCAAATCATCCCACCCTCGCTTTCTACCACACAGTCCAAAAGTCTGTTCTTTACACATGTGCTTTTTTTTTCGCTGCCTTGCATATAGGATTGCCATCACCATCTTTCTAAATTCTATGTATATGCGTTAATATACTGTATTGGTGTTTCTCTTTCTGACATACTTCACTCTGTATAATAGGCTCCAGTTTCATCCATCTCATTAGAACTGACTTAAATGCATTCCTTTTTATAGGTGAGTAAGAATCTGTTTCTGCTTTATTGACTATGCTAAAGCCTTTGACTGTGTGGATCACAATAAACTGCAGGAAATTCTTCAAGAGATGGGAATACCAGACCACCTGACCTGCCTCTTGAGAAACCTATATGCAGGTCAGGAAGCAACAGTTAGAACTGGACATGGAACAACAGACTGCTTCCAAATAGGAAAAGAGTACATCAAGGCTGTATATTGTCACCCTGCGTATTTAACTTATATGCAGAGAATTCATCATGAGAAACGCTAGGCTGGAGGAAGCACAAGCTGGAATCAAGATTGCCGGGAGAAATATCAATAACCTCAGATATGCAGATGACACTACTCTTACGGCAGAAAATGAAGAACTAAAGAGCCTCTTGATGAAAGTGAAAGAGGAGAGTGAAAAAGTTGGCTTAAAGCTCAACATTCAGAAAAAGAAGATCATGGCATCTAGTCCCATTACTTCATAGGAAATAGATGGGAAACAGTGGAAACAGTGTCAGACTTTATGTTTTGGGGCTCCAAAATCATGGCAGATGGTGACTGCAGCCATGAAATTAAAAGACGCTTACTCCTTGGAAGAAAATTTATGAGCAACATAGATAGCATATTGAAAAGCAGAGACATTACTTTGCCAACAAAGGTCTGTTTAGTCAAGGCTGTGGTTTTTCCAGTGGTCATGTATGGATGTGAGAGTTGGACTGTGAAGAAAGCTGAGCACCGAAGAAATGATGCTTTTGAACTGTGGTGTTGGAGAAGACTCTTGAGAGTCCCTTGGACTTCTAGGAGATCCAACCAGTCCATTCTAAAGGAGATCAGCCCTGGGATTTCTTTGGAAAGAATGATGCTAAAGCTGAAACTTCAGTATTTTGGCCACCTTCTGTGAAGGGCTGACTCATTGGAAAAGACTTTGATGCTGGGAGGGATTGGGGTCAGGAGGAGAAGGGGACAACAGAGGATGAGATAGCTGGATGGCATCACCAACTCGATGGACGTGAGTTTGAGTGAACTCCAGGAGTTAGTGATGGACAGGGAGGCCTGGCATGCTGTGATTCATGGGGTCACAAAGAGTTGGACATGACTGAGCAACTGAACTGAACTGAATATTCTATTGTGTATATGTACCACAACTTCCTATCCTTTTGTCTGCCAATGGACATCTAGGTTGCTTCCGTGTCCTAGCTATTGTAAACAGTGCTGCAATGAACTTTGTGGTACATGTGTCTGTTTCAATTCTGGTTTCCTCGGTGTGTATGACCAGCAGTGGGATTACTGGGCTATATGGCAATTCTATTTCCAGTTTTTAAAGGAATCTCCACACTGTTCTCCATAGTGGCTGTATCAGTTTGCATTCCCACCAACAGTGTTAAGTGAGTGAAGTCACTCAGTCTTGTTCAACTCTTTGCGACCCTGTGGACTGTAGCCCACCAGGCTCCTCTGGTCCATGGGATTCTCCTGGCAAGAATACTGGAGTGGTTTGCCATTTCCTTCTCCAGGGGAAATCCGGACCTGGGGATCATACCCAGGTCTCCTGCATTGCAGGCAGATTCTTTAACCTCTGAGCCACCAGGGCAGACCCTGTGTTAACAGTGTTAAGAGGGTTCCCTTTTGTCCACATTCTCTCCAGCATTTAGTGTTTTCCGGCTTTGATGGACCACGTGGCAGAAGACTGTGATGGACCTTGCAGAAGCATGGCCGAGAGGAGCTACCCCACATCCGAGGTCAGGGGCGGCGGCCAAGGAGAGCAACCCCACGTCCAAGGAGCGGTGGCTGTGCGGATGCAGGAAGGCCAAGAGGAGTTACTCCACATTCAAGGTTAGGAGGGGCGGCGGTGAGGAGATACCTCTCGTCCAAGGTAAGGAGCAGCAGCTGCGTTTTGCTGGAGCAGCCATGAAGAGATACCCCACGTCCAAGGTAAGAGAAACCCAAGTAGGTGTTGCGAGAGGGCAGACACACTGAAACCATAATCACAGAAAACTGGTCAATCTAAGCACATGGACCACCTTGTCCAGCTCAATGAAACTAAGCCATGCCATGTGGGGCCACCAAGACGGGTGGGTCATGGTGGAGAGGTCTGTCACGACTGAGCAACTGAACTGAAATGAACTGAACTGAGACTTTTTGATGGCAGCCATTCTGACCAGAATGAGATGATATCTTATTGTGGTTTTGATCTGCATTCTCTAATAGTGACCACAGCTCAGAACACCCAAAGAGATTCAGAGATACAGACTAGAGAAGCGGGAGGAAGGAGATAGAGGTGACCCAGAGGAGAAAAGGGAGAGTGAAAAGGGGAAAGGGCAATCAAGCCAGTAATTAAAATCCCTAAGTAAAAATGGATACTGAAGATTAGATTCTTAAAGGTACAAAATTGATAACAAATATCAAAAAGCAAAGATGAAAAACCTAGAATAGAGGTTCGACTTTCAAAAATACAACATAAAAAGTTCAAAACAGAATCAATCACAAAAATTTTAAAAATATGTATGGAATTTGTTTTTAAAAAAATTTTTTTTTTTTTTTGGAAAAGTAATCGGTTCAGTTCAGTTCAGCTGTTCAATCGTGTCTGACACTTTGTGATGCCATGAACCACAGGAATAGTAGGCTATAAAAATGGAAGTTAAAGGAGTAATAAATAACTAATTGTTTTTTAAATTAAAAAGTGATAATAGTAACAATATATCTAGGAATTTCTCTGGAGCTGTTGTGGGCAGTGTGAGGTCAGTTCAGTGTCAGATAGTCCATTCTCCCTGCTTGTACTTGTTCTCCATTTCCAGGGTGCACCATGAGGGCACAGTCCCAAGTGTGCTGTGTATCTCTTCTGGGGAGCTGATCTCAGGCTGTGACTCTCCTGGTAGATGTGAACCTTCCAGGATCCCAGGAAGATGTTGTTAGCAACTGGCAGTCTGCTCACAGTTTGGTGGATGATGCAGTCTCTGGGGCCGAGATTGCAGCAACCCCTTTCCTTCTGGCTCTGGCTGTTGCACACCTACCTCTCTGCTTCCCAGGAGGGAGGGTCCTAATTGGGCAGCCAGCTTGCTCTCTTTTGGTATTTGCTAAGATGCAATCCATTGTTCTGTGATTGCACCACGGGTCACCATGCAGCATTAGAGTTTTTGGCGGGAAAGTCCCTTTCTTTTCTTTTTTTGTCTCTCTGGTGATCCTAGAGTTTGGGTTGCTCTGTCACATTAGTTCCATCAGATTGTTCTCAGGGCATCAAGCCCAATCCTTACCCTAAGAACCAACCGATGAAGCAGCCCAGGCTTCCCTGCCCAACCCGCACTCGCTGGTCAAGGACGTGAGCGTCTGTGTCACTTTGCCGCTGGTAGTTGCAGTTAGGCACGTATTCTGTGCTTTTGGTTTTTTTTCCCCCCCCTCCCAGTTTGTTGCCCTCTGAGTCCAAAGCTCCCCACAGACACGTCTGTGAGAGGGTTTCCTATTGTGTGGAAAGTTCTCCTTTACAACTCCCTCCCCAGGACAGGTCTCCGTACCTAAATCTTTTGTCTCTGTTTCCTCTTCTATACTTTGTCCTATTTAGTTTTGAAGAGATTGGGCTTTCTTTCTGGGTTCCTGGTGTTCCCTGCCAGCATTCAGAAGTTGTTTTGTGGAAGTCGCGCAACATTCAAATGATCTTTTGGTGAATTTGTGGGGGAGAAACTGGTCTCCCCATCCTATTGCTCCACCATCTTGGAACTGTCCCCGGGGTTTTTAATTCATTTGTTTTTTAATGTGAGTAGGAATTCCTTGAATCCAAATATGAAGGAAAGAACATTGCATGAATTTGTGGTTGAGGGAACTTTGTGTCCAGGTGGCCAAAATGAAGATTCTGGGAAGGGGTTAGCTGGAAACAAAGCTGGAGTGGGTAATCAGGGTAACCCTTATAAATGGGTTGTGTGTTAAGAGTCTTTCTTTAAGTCTATTTCTCCATTTTTAAAATGAATAGAAAAGAGATGAAGGGGTAAGCCTGTATGGGTAGCAGTCTTTGAAACCATTCTTTGGTGGTCATTGGAATAGAACAAAACTAAATGTTCTTTGGAAAATAAAACTCAGTTTTGCCCTGAAGCTCTAAATAATCCTGCTCTTCAAATACTTTTAACTGTATAAAGATCAGAAATGCTATTTGTACGCAATGTTATGTGTCAGTTATATCTCAGTAAAGCAAGGGAAAAAAACTAAAAAGAGAAGATGTTACTTTATTGCTTTTTGAATCAAATAATCTTAATTTGGTACTTGAAAAGAATATCTGTCAACACTTTTTTCAAAAAACTCAGTATTTTCCCTAGCGATGGATAGATGATAAACAATATGTTAAAGCCAATATTTCAGAAATAGCTTCCAAGCTAATTTATCATTAACTTCACATTGCCAATGGATATAAAAGCTATGATGTACTTTTTTTTTTGCTTTCGCATAGATTTATATGATTTTTTTTATTATGATCTCACATGCCTAGCATGTTAGAAATTCATTTTAGCTCAGAAATTCTGGGGTACAATTTTTATTAAAATCATGCATAATAGATGTGCTTTAAAATCCCATTTCTTGCTTCAAATTTGTTGTTATTGTTTTTCTTTTTGCTAGAACTAGGATGAGGCTCAGAGAGACTCTTGCTTATGGCAGAAAACTTAAGGGGTGCCCAAACACTCCATAATCAAGATTAATAACATTTTCATGTAATATTTTAAAAATAAAAATGAATCCACAAAAAATCCGTGTTGTACAAAATATGAAATATTTTAAATAAAGATAAGATCTGACCCTGCGCTAGCCCATGCCAATCCCAACACTGTGTTTTACGTTTGCAGGGCCATCCTTATTTTGTCCACTTTAAAAAGCAGAGTGGCAGGTTCCAAGGACTCAGTCACTGCCTCTAAACAGGCCTGTGAACCCAAGAGCTCTAGAAATGTCTCTAGCCTTCTGCCCCAGGGCTCTGCTCCTGGGCTTGCGTTTGATGATCTTCTGTGAAGAATGCCTTTTCCTGCTTTCTCTCCCCTTAGATTTCTCTAGACTTTTCTGATTTCCCCCCTTTTATCCAATTGTCTTTCTCCCAGAGTCTGGCCAACACCGTCCCCACTGGATAGTACCTAAGCTTGTCCTAGTCCCTCTTGGCTGAATTAGAATCCTTTTCCAGGTGAGAGGGAGGAAGAAGAACCTTTCCTGGGTTTCCACCTCATGGCTTTCTACTGCCCTCCTCTGGGCCTCAGTTACCACTGCAGTTCCACTGCAGGCCTTCCGTTCATTTTTCCCGTTAGATTTTTTTTTCTAATTAGAAACATAGCATATGCAACTTATAAAAATTTCAATTCACACAGAAGTATTTCAGCTTTTCTTTATCCCTTCAGTTCTTCGGACCCCTTGAAAATTGCTTTAAATATTTGTCACCTATAGCCTGCTAAGATACCTTTATTTTTTTATTGCATTTTAAAACTCTGTGAGGAATATTTGAATCTATTCTCATTATGAAAAATCAAAAATATAGAAATATTCAGAATAGGAACTTCTCTGATGGTCCAGTGGTTAAGACTTCCCCTGCCAATGGAGGGGTGTGGGTTGGATCCCTGGCTGGGGAACTAAGATCCTACATGCTGTGGGGTCAAAAAACAAAACACAACATAAAACAGAAGCAGAATGTATGTAATCAATTCAATAAAGACTTAAAAAATGTTCCATATTAAAAAAAAATCTTAAAGAACTATACAGAATAAAAAGGTACAGTCTTGGTCGGTGGGGGAAGGACCTCTGCACCAAAGGGGCCCAGTGGTGGAAGACTCCCAGTGAAAGCACGTGGAAGAGTAGGCTGTGAATCCGCAGGCTCGAGCGGAAGCCCAGCCTGTCCCCAGACCTCCCTGGGACTGGACTCTGACAGAAAGGGCCTAGCGTGCGTGGTGAGGCCAGAGGCAGCCTAAAGCCTCTTGTGGTATGCTCAGTTTTGTTTTGTTTTTTTTTCCTCCTGGAGCTCGATCCTTGCCTGGGAGTGCTTCCGGCTTCACATTCTGCACCACTGGCATTTTGATTTTGTAATGCTGGCAAGGTCTGAGTGGCCCCAAAGTGGAGGTGACACCGGGTTTGTTTTTTCCACCTGAAAATGAAAGCCTCTGGAGGGGTATACATTCTCTACCAGATTATGAGATTTGTGCACTTTTGGACACTCTACTCCCGTGGTAACAGCAACTTCTTCTCGTGAATAGATTACTTTCTACTCCTTGTGAAGACTTTGTTAAGAAGCAGGAATTGCTTGAGTATTCTCTAAACAGACAGTGGTCTAGAAAACCGAAATATCTAGAAAACGAATAGTGTATATTTTCAGCCAGGTACCTTTTTACATTTCTGTTGAGGGCTGTGTCTGCCACTGCATTTGATATCTTAAGAGGGTTTCCACTGCAGAACCTAGATTCACTTCTTTCCCTATGTCCTCACAACACTATGGTTTTGAAAAGCTATCCTTAAACTGCATTTGCTGGTGTTGGCTCAAGTCTAGACCTATGAATATATGGCTCATTTCAGACTTAACAGTTGATAGAACTAGCAAATGAAATTCACTTTTATGATCAGAATGATTCCAAGATATTTATTCTTTTGACACATTTCACCTTAGTTCTGCTATGGCTTTTTATAGTCTTTTGGTTTGAGACTTGGAAAAACCTCAATTAATAAAAGGAAAATTCCTTATCATGATCCAATAACTACTTATTGAGCACTTGTCCTGTGCAAAGTAATATGTTAGCTCCTGAAAAAAAAAGTCACAGTCTTTTCCTTGATGACCTCATTATTTTCCAATTCTAGAGGTGATGACACAAACATTTTATGGGCATCTCTCAAATCTTTTTCTACACATTACATGCTTACCAAGACATGATAGACACAGCCACATAATGAACATAAGTGGGATCATTCCATGAGTGTTATTTTTCAGAGTTTTAGAAAATTACACAACTACATGTACACTCCTAGTCATAGCAGCATCATTCTCAAGAACCAAAAGGTGGAAACAATTCACATGCCCATCAACAGACGAATAGATAAACAAACTGTAGTATGTGCATAGAGTGAAATATTCACCCTTATAAAGGAATTAAATTCTGAGACATGCTATAGCCTTGAATATAATTATGCTAGGAAAGAAGCCAGTCACAAAAGACCAAATAATGTATGATTACACTTACATGAGCTACTCTAAAATAGTCAAATTGATAAAGATAGAAAGTAGAATGATGGTTACCAGGGACTGGGCAGAAGTGAGAATGCAAGTTATTGTTTAGTAAATACCAAGTTACATTTTGGGATGCTAGAAAAGAATCTGTGATGGATGGTGGTGATGGTTTTGAGTGTATTTAATGCCAGTATGAATGTATTTAATACTACTGAATTATACACTCAAAAAGGGTTAAAATGGTAAATTTTAGGTTATGTATATTTTACCACAATTTAAAAACTGGGGGAAAAAATCACACAACTAGTACCTGAATGATTTCCTTGTAAGAAAGTCAAACGTAAACATTTGCAGTGTAAAACATGACGAACCCCACTGACCACTTCCCCCCTCCGTCCCATTCTGCTCTCCTGAGGTAAATGCTTGCAGACGGTCTGGTGTGTGCTCTGAGTCTTATCTGTGAACTGACATACATTACGGAGCAAGTTTCTGGGGCCAGACTGGGTTAAAATCCTGGCTCTACCATTGACCAACTTGGTGACCCTTGGGCAAGTTAGTGTTTTTGTGCCATAGGTTCTTCACTTGTAAAAGAAGAATGGTAATTGAAACTTCTGAATGAGGACCCAGTGATGATTATATTAGATAATGCGCTTAGCATAGTACCTAGCACTTAAGTGGTCAAGAAATGTTAGCTTGCTATTGAATGTAGTGTGTTCATCATTAGAGAATGAGCAAAGTAAGCCAGCAGATAATACCTGTGACATTAAAAGCAGAAGGCAAGGATGGGGTGAAATTTGAGGAGGGAGGCTAGAAAGGGCAACAGAAGAACCCAGGAAAGGAAATGAATGGCTGCCAATCAAATCTAGCATCTACCAATGGAACAAAATGTAGAGGAGATACAAGGAAACACAGAGAGAGGTATAGTAATAAAGGAGACTATCATATGCTACTCTCAGTAAATGACAAATCAAATGGACACAAAGTTATTAAGGAGATAGAAGATGTAAATGAAGTAATTGATAGAGTCCATCTTATGGATATACATATACATACTTTGCACTCCCTCTTATTTTCTCACAAGCATGATGAGTTGTTTTATCTGCTTGGAATGGGAAATCTATTATTTTGGAAAACCACTTCTCCCCACCCCAGCCTGGTTCTGGAAAGGGATAGCAGTCATAGAACCCCTCCTAGCTGGCAACAAGAATGGGCATGTGGCTCAGGCTAGACCAGTAATCATTTCCTATCTTTGGCCATAGTAGTTGGTTTATAGTTGGCCATGTGACTCAGGACAGGTGAACCAGAGGTCTTCAAGTTTTTTCAAACAATTTGGGCTAAGAAGTTCCTTTAGCACCACTGGTGGTAAACCTGATATGGTAGACCTGAATTCACCATATGGTAAATTCAAGGATATGAATTCAGAGTTGCCTGTGCCATGGGACTGTTGGTAGGACTAAGCTAACTGGAAAGAATAAAACTGACATAAAGATAAACAGAGATGCAAAACAGAGAGAGTTTTCCAAGGAGAGTCACAATTCTGATTGTTCCTGAGGCCATCTGCATCACTGCCATTTGGTGGGTTGATTATAAACGTATCTGTATATACTTGAGCCTTGAACAACACAGGCTTGAAGTGCATGTGCCTACTTATATGTGGAATTTTTTCCCCAATAAATCCCAGGATGTGGAGCTGTGGATATGGAGGGTCAACAGTGAAGTTTCCAACTGCAGGGAGAATCGAGAATTCCTGCCCCTAACTCCATGTTGTTCAAAGATGAACTGTATTCCTTCTCTTGCTGACTGGATTTGGGGCTTATGTCATTTCAGGCACAAGAGTTCTAGTTAATATGAACTGGTGTGGTCTGTGTAAACAATAGGATAATACCACAGGATGTTCCTGGGCCATTAATAAAGGAAAGTGGGCAAAGGGAAGCCCAACATGCTTGTTCCTAGGACAGCAGCCCCCAGCCACACCTCTGTGGCACAGGGCCTGCTGCTAAGGTGTGATGAGGCCAAGGCCAACGTTGACCAAAATTTCAAATTGCCCCCTTCCCACATTTGGCAGTGCACCCTGTCATTGAAGGCTTGAGCATTTCCAGTGAGAAGGATGTTCTCAACTTCCCCTCCTAATTCCTCTGCTTACCCACAAGACTTCCCTGCCAGTGCAGTGCGTTTATCTTCTCCCCTGCACATGCGCACAGCCCCTCAAATGCCTTCACAAACACACATGTCAATATCCATGAGACCTCAGGTGAGATTTCCTAGAAGAAAGCATCTGTAGGACAAAAAATTTTGTCTTGTTGACCTTTACATTGTTGGTGTTTAAATCTCATATGCCTGTTGTGCTCTAGTTATTGCCACATAAATGGCAAGAAGCCTTTTTGATCTCAGCTGCCTGTCCAGTCTCATTTTATTCAGTGTCTGACATTAATGAACTGGCAGTTAATTACTTTCTAGGTCTTGAGCATCCTCCAAAGGAGATCCTGACAGATGAGTATCCACTTCACCATTCCTTGCCTGTTCTGCCCTCGTGTGGGCAAGGGACACAAATGCTTTGGAATTTAAACCTCAAGTTCCATTTGAAAAGAGCTCTAATGATTAGAGATCTGATCATCCCCTCCAGGGGTGAGGGAGAAGTGGGAAGGACACATAGAGAAAACATGAGGTTTAAACCAAATAAGAATGACTCCTTTCGCTGAATCGTTACAGCTGGTTCAGACTGGAGGATTTGTTCCTTTGAATACAGCGTCCCTCAGAGGATGTAGCATTTATTAGCGCTGCCAGGTACCAGGCAAGGAATTCCTACAGCAGTTCTCCCAGTGGCCTTTGTATAATTATCTTCATCTTACAGATGGGCCTATTGAGGCTGGGAATGGCTATGTAGCGTGCCTAGTTTCCTAAAGCCAGGAAGTGGCAGAGTTAGGATGTTTTCAAGATAAACTAGGAATATAAATGGGAAATATAAAATATAGCATTTCACTACGACATTGCATGGAAATAATCTAGGTTCTATCTATCTTTCTATCTATCTATCTATATGTTGTTGTTCAACCACTAAGTCATGCTTGACACTCTGTGACCCCAAGGACATGCAGGCTTCCATGTCCTTCACTAACTCCCAGAGTTTACTCAGACTCATGTCCATTGAGTGGGTGATGCCATCCAACCATCTCATCCTCGGTTGCCCCCCTTCTCCTCCTGCCCTCACTCTTTCCCAGCATCAGGGTCTTTTCCAATGAGTTGGCTCATCGCATCAGGTGGCCAAAGTATTGGAGCTTCAGCTTCAGCTTCAGCATCAGTCCTTCCAATGAATATTCAGGGTGGATTTCCTTTAGGATTGACTGGTTTGATCTCCTTGCCATCCAAAGGACTCTCAAGGGTCTTCTCCAGCACCACAATTCAAAGGTATTGATTCTTCAGCACTCAGCCACAAAATAACATGAATCCTTATGAACCCATTAACCTGAGAACACTGTAAGTGCCATTCAATTTCAAAGTGTATCCTTATAGTCTTGCCTCGCTGCCCTTAGTTAGTGACTTTTTTTTTTTCTTTCCATCTTTTGGCCACGCTTCCTGACCAGGGATTGAACCGCACCCTTGGCAATGAAAGCACAAAATCCTAAGCACTGGACTGCCAAGGAATTCCTGATCCTGGCTTTTAAAACATTCCTTTGGTTTTCATTAATGCTTTATCCCAGAAGTATATGTCATTAGTTTTGCTTAATTTTTAAGTTTATAAAAATGGGAAGATATTTTACATTTCTTCTGTAGTTTGATTTATTCACTCAAAATTGCTTGTGACTTCCATCCATGTTCCTGTGTGCACTTGCAGTTCTTCTCCCCTGATGTATATGACCATATTTTATGACTATATCAGAATGCTCTCATTCCCTTCTCCTGGTAATGGATGCTTTGCTTGTTTCTAGCTTTCCACTATTATATCCAGTGCTGCTGTAAATCCATGTACCTGCCTCTTGATATGTAGATTTGAGAGTTTCTCTTGGGAACATACCTGGAAGAGAGTGGCTGCATTATAGGGGATGGAGATGTTCAACTTTTGCATGATAATCTAATATTCTCCCCCAAAGTGTTTTGATCAACTTATAGTTCCACCAGAGTGTGTGAGAGTTGCCATTGGTGCAAATTCTTGCTGTCATTTGAATTTTCCAGAACTTCACATTTTGGTCAAATTAGTAAGTGCCAAAAAAAAAAAAAAAAGTGGTATGTCACTGTGATTACTAGGAGTTTGTCAAATTTGTTTACAGATTCAATGGCCTTCAGCTGAGTTACTGAATGGGGCAAAGGGATAATATTCCAGATGGATGAACCACTTAAGAAAATTTCTTTGTCCATTTGGGCCACTATAACAAAATACCACAGACCAGGTAATTTATAAACAAACCAAAAAATCTCTTTCTTACAATTCTGGATGCTGAAGTCCAAAATTGGAGTGACAGCCTGATTATGTGAGTGCCCTCTTCCAGCTCACAGACTTCTCCCTTGTATCCTTACAGGATGGAATGGACTAGGGCTCCCGGGGGCTTTCTTCTTATAAGAGCACTGATCCCATTCATGAGAGCTCCACCCATATGACCTGGTCATCTCCTAAAAGTCCCATCTTCCATCATATTGGATATTAGGATTTCAACATATGGATTTTGAGGGGACACAAACATTCAGATCATAGCAGAAAGAGTTCTGAGTTAGGTCAGAAGTTAGTACATTTAAAGAAGAGGAAAAAAGTCACCACAGGTGTAATGCAGTGAGTTCACTGCTGCCCAGTTAGCTAACCTCTCAGTACCTCATATCTTACCTGACTTGACCTGTGAAATCTGCCAGATCCTACCTGCCAGTCCTGATCTCTGACCAGCTCTCAATGTTTGTATCATATAATACAGTGAAGTTGTATTTTAAGTTTAACCAAGTTGATTCACACTGGGTTATGCTTCTTATCTTTTATCAGATAGGTTTAACATTTGGATGAACTTCCAGAAATTTATTTGAAAATATCTTTCTTATCATCCTTCACTGGTTTCTCATCAATTCCTCTTTGTTTATCAAACAACTTTAAAATTGATTTTTGAAGCACATATGGACTCTCATATGGAATCCTGAAGGATGGGTGAGAATGAATTCTCAGGAATTTTATGTTTCTTTGGCCAAGAAAGGGTATAGACCCTGTTAACTCAGTAGCTGTGAATTACGGTTATATTTATTCTTTGGAAAATATAACTGCTGGTTAAATGAGTGTGATTCTAAATGTGATTTTGTCCCTCCTACTATCTTGTTGGTTCTTCCCATTAGCCCTTGGATGTGGGGTATTATTTTTTGGTAGGACCCAATATTCTCCTGCAGATGGTTGTTCAGTAGTGAGTTTGAATTTTGGAGTTCTTGCTGGAGAAGATGAGCGCACACCCTTCCACTCTGCCATCTTATTCTCTTTTGTATAGTTCTTCTGTGTATTCTTGCCACCTCTTCTTAATACCTCCTGCTTCTGTTAGGTCCATCCTGATTCTGTTCTTCATTGTGCCCATCTGTGCATGAAATGTTCAACTGGTATCTCTAATTTTATTGAAGAGATCTCTGGTCTTTCCCATTCTATTGTTTTCCTCTTTTTTTTTTTTTTTTTGCATTGATCACTTAGGAAGTCTTTCTTATCTCTCCTTGCTATTCTTTGGAACTCTATACTCAGATGAGTATATCTTTCCTTTTCTCCTTTGCCTTTCTGATTCTAATGATGGCCCTCAATGAAGTACACTAACTGGTATTTGTTACCTTGTACAATCCCTGCCACATGGGCCTCTGGCTGCACTAACTTGTAGGTTGCTATGGAAGGGATACTGTGTCAGTTCCAGACCCTCTCTTCTTTTTTTTAATATTCAGTGTTTATGTTTTCCCAACTTTATTGGTATGTAATTGACATATAACACTGTGTAAGTTTAAGGTGTACAATGTGATGATTTAATATATGCATATCTCGTGAAATGATTACCATGAAATAAGGCTAGTTAACACAGCCATTACCTCACATAGCTACCTTTTTTGTGTGTGTGGTGAGGACTTTTTGGATTTAATCTCTTAGCAAGTTTCAAATATACTATGCAGTGCTGTTAACTATAGTCATCATGCTATAGATTAGATACCAAGAAATTGTTCATCTCATAACTGGAAGTTTGCACCCTTTGAACGTCTTTACTCATTTTTTCCTCCTGGCCTCTAGAAAAACCATCAATCTACCCTCTGTTTCTATGAGTTTGGGTTTTTCTGTTTTTAGATTCCACATATAAATGAGATCATAAAATATTTGTCCTTCTCTGTGTGACTTCATTAAGCATAATGTCTTCCAAGTCCATTCATATTATCACAAATGGCAGGATTTCCTTCTTTTTGTTGCTTAATAACATTCCACTTTGTGTGTATATGCACACATGTGCACACATATACACATGCACACTCTACAATTTCTTTACCTTTCATCTGTCAATGGACACTTAAGTTGTTTCCATGTCTTGGCTATTGTGAATATTGCTGCAGTGAATATGAAGGTACAACCATCTCTTCAAGACAGTAATTTCGTTTCCTTCAGATACATACACAGGAGTGGGATTGCTGGATCATATGGTAGTTCTAGTGTTAATTTTTTGAGGAACTTCCACACTGCTTTCCAAAGGGGTTGTACTAATTTACATTTCCATCAGCAGTGTATAAAGATTCCCTTTTCTCCACATCTTTGCCAGCATTTGTTATGACTTGTCTTTTTATCATAGACTTTCTAACAGATTTGAGAGGATATCTTATTGTGGTTTTGCTTTGCATTTCCCTGATGATTAGTGATGTTGAGCACCTTTTCATGTATCAGTTGGCCATTTGTATATATTCTTTGGAAAAATGGCTATTCAGATTCTTTGCCCATTTTAAAATCTGATAATTTGTTTTATTGCTGTTAAATTTTATGAGTTCCTTATATATTTTAGATATTAACCCTTTATCAGATAGATGGTTTGCAAACATTTTTTCCCATTCTGTAGATTGCCTTTTCATTTTGTTGATTATTTCTTTTGCTGGGCAGTAGCTTTTATTGTGATGTAGTCCTATATGGTGAGTTTTGCTTTTGTTGCAAGCAAAAGCTGAAAAGGCCTGGTAGAAACTATTCATGAAGGCTGAAGGAAAATTTCATTTTGGAGATTGTTTATCACAATGTAAGAAGTCTAACAAGGGAGTGTCCAAGATGGCAGAGTAGGAAGACCTTTAGCTCACCTCCTTCCATGAAATTTATACTACTTACAGAGCAACCATTGAAGAGAAAGACCTGTAGAAGGCAGAAAATTTCTACAATGAAATTTACAAAGAAGGAACCACAAAGAGTTGGGTAGGAGGGCCAGATATGTGGTACAGTTAAGACCAATAACTCACTGAGCAGGAAACCCATGAAAGGGAGAATAATTACAACTGCAGAGGTTCTCCCAAAGGAGGAAGGTGTCCAAGCTCTACATCAGGCGCCCCAGCCTGGGGGTTCTGTGCCAGGAAGACAAGCCTCTAGAAGACAAGCCTCATTTGGCTTTGAAGACCAGCGGGCTTTGTTTCAGGAGAGCCAGAGGCCTGAAGGAAATAGAGAATCTTCTCTTAAAGGGTGCACACAAAAGCTCACATGTTTCAGGACCCAGGGAAGAAGCAATAACTTGGGATGAGCCTGGGTCAGCCCTACCTGGTGACCTTGGGAAAGCCTCCCAGGGAGGCAAGAGGCAACTGGAGCTCACCTAGTGGACACAGACACTCTGGCAGCCATTTCTGGAAGCTTGTTCTACCACAAAGACACTAGTACTGGCAAATATCATTTTGCAATCCTTTTAGCTTATTTTTACTGTGACATACCAGCCTGTCAGCACCAGTACTCAGACAACTCAGGACAAGCAGCTGGCCGGGTAGTGACACAGCCTTACCCACCAACAGGTGGGCTGCCTTAAGACCTTTGAACCTCCAGCCATCCCAGAACTAGGCATCCTACACCAGGGAGCTTTGGAACCTCCCCCACACCTTCAGGGCCCTGCAGCCAGCCTTTAATACCCTGCTCTGACTAAAAGCATTTTGGCCTGGAGCATTCCATGGATGGAGGAGCCTTGTGGGCTACAGTCCATGGGGTCACAACAAGATGACTGAGAACACACACACACCCCTGTCTGCCAGAAGGCCAACACCAACTCCTCAAACTCCACAGTTCTGGAGCCAGAGATCGCAGGATACTATACATAGAAAATCCTAAAGACACCACCCAAAAAACTACCTGATTTCATCAATAAATTAGGATACAAAATTAGTAGGCACTAATCTGTTGTTTTCTATATACTAACAATGAACTGTGAGAAAGAGAAATTTACCAGTGCAGAAAAATGAATAAAATATCTAAGAGTAAATCTAATCAAGGAGGTAAAAGACCTGTACTTGGAAAACTGGAGAACAGGCAAGTTTGGCCTTGGAGTACAAAATGAAGCAAGGAGAAAGCTAACAGAATTTTGCCAAGAGAATGCACTGGTCATAGAAAACACCCTTTTCCAACAATGCAAGAGACGACACTACACATGGACATCACCAGATGGATAATACTGAAATCAGATTGATTATATTCTTTGCAGCCTAAAGTGGAGAAGCTCTATACAGTCGGCAGTAAGAAGACAGGAAGCTGGCTGTGTCTCAGATCATGAAGTCCTTACTGCAAATTTCAGAATTAAATTGAAGAAAGTGGGGAAAACCACTAGACTATTCAAGTATGACCTAAATCAAATCCCTTAACATTACACAGTGGAAGTGAGAAATAGATTTAAGGGATTAGATCTGATAAACATAGTGCCTGAAGAACTATGGATGGAGGTCCATTACATTGTACACGAGGCTGTGATCAAAATCAACCCAAGGAAAAGAAATGCAAAAAAGGCAAAATGGTTGTCTGAGGAGGCCTTATAAATAGCTAAGAAAAGAAGAGAAGTGAAAGGCAAAGGAGAAATGGAAATATATATCCATTTGAATGCAGAGTTGCAAAGAATAGCAAGGAGAGATAAGAAAGCCATCCTAAGTGAGCAATGCAAAGAAAGGGAGGAAGACAATAGAATGGGAAAGACTGGAGATCTCTTCAAGAAAATCAGAGATACCAAAGGAACATTTCATGTAAGTTCAGTTCAGTTCAGTTGCTCAGTCGTGTCTGACTCTGCAACCCCATGGACCACACCATGCCAGGCTTTCCTGTCCATCAGTAAGTCCCAGAGATTGCTCAAACTCACATCCATCGAACTGGTGATTCCATCCAACCATCTCATCCTCAGTTGTTCCCTTCTCCTCCTGCCTTAATCTTTCCCAGTATCAGGGTCTTTTCCGAGGAGTCAGTTGTTCGCATCAGGTGGCCAAAATATTGGAGTTTCAGCTTCAGCATCAGTCCTTCCAATGAATATTCAGGATTGATTTCCTTTTGGATGGACTGGTTTGATCTCCTTGCAGTCCAAGAGACTCTCAACAATCTTCTCCAACACCACAGTTCAAGCATCAATTCTTTGGCACTCAGCTTTTTTAATAGTCCAACTCTCACATCCATACATGACTACTGGATAAACGATAGCTTTGACTAGATGGACATTTGTTGGCAAAGTAATGTCACTGCTTTTTAAACTGCTGTCTAGGTTGCTTATAGCTTTTCTTCCTAGGAGCAAGCATCTGTTAATTTCATGGCTGCAGTCACTATCTGCAATGATTTTGGAGCCCCCCCAAAATAAAGTCTCTCACCATTTCCATTGTTTCCCCATCTATTTGCCATGAAATGATGGAACCAGATGCCACAATCTTCATTTTCTGAATGTTGAATTTAAGCCAGCTTTTTCACTCTCCTCATTCACTTTCATCAAGAGGCTCTTTAAAGGACAGAAATGGTATGGACCTAAGAGAAGCAGGAAATATTAATAAGATGTGGCAAGAACACCCAGAACTATACAGAAGAGATTTTAACAACCCAGATAATCATGATGGTGTGATCACTCACCTAGAGCCAGACATCCTGGAATGCGAAGTCAAGAGGGCCTTAGGAAGCATCACTATGAACAGAGCTAGGGGAGGTGATTCAAATCCTAAAGGATGATGCTGTGAAAGTGCTGCAGTCAATATTCCAGCTAATTTGGAAAACTAAGCAGTGGCCACAGGACTGGAAAAGATCAGTTTTCATTGTAGTCCCAATGAAAGGCAATGCCAAAGAATGTTCAAACTACCACACAGTTGCTCTCATCTCACACAATTGAAAGTAATGCTGAAAATACTCCAAGCTAGGCTTCAACTCAATAGTATGTGAACCAAGAACTTCCAGATGTTCAAGCTAGATTTAGAAAAGGCAGAGGAACCAGATATCAAATTGCCAGCATCTGTTGGATCATAGAAAAAGCAAGAGAATTCCAGAAAAATATCTACTTCTGCTTCATTGACTATGCTAAACCCTATGACTGCATTGATCACAACAAACTGGAAAATACTTCAAGAAATGGGAATATCAGACCACCCTACGTGCCTCCTGAGAAATCTGTTTGCAGGTCAAGAAGCAACAGTTAGAACAGAACATGGATCAATGGACTGGTTCAAAATTGGGAAAGGAGTGCGACAAGGCTGTATAATGTCACCCTGCTTATTATAGGGGACTGGAATGCAAAAGTAGGAAGTCAAAAAACACCTGGAGTAACAGGCAAATTGGGCCTTGGAATGCGGAATGAAGCTGGGCAAAGACTAATAGAGTTTTGCCAAGAAAATGCACTGGTCATAGCAAACACCCTCTTCCAACAACACAAGAGAAGACTCTACACATGGACATCACCAGATGGTCAACACTGAAATCAGATTGATTATATTCTTTGCACCCAAAGATGGAGAAGCTCTATACAGTCAACAAAAACAAGACCAGGAACTGACTGTGGCTCAGATCATGAACTCTTTATTACCAAATTCAGACTCAAATTGAAGAAAGTAGGGAAAACCGCTAGACCATTCAGGTATGACCTAAATCAAATCCCTTATGATTATACAGTAGAAGTGAGAAATAGATTTAAGGGCCTAGATCTGATAGATAGATAGGGTGCCTGATGAACTATGGATTGAGGTTCGTGACATTGTACAGGAGACAGGGATCAAGACCATCCCCATGGAAAAGAAATGCAAAAAAGCAAAATGGCTGTCTGGGGAGGCCTTACAAATAGCTGTGAAAAGAAGAGAGGTGAAAAGCAAAGGATAAAAGGAAAGATATAAGCATCTGAATGCAGAGTTCCAAAGAATAGCAAGAAGAGATAAGAAAGCCTTCTTCAGCGATCAATGCAAAAAAATAGAGGAAAACAACAGGATGGGAAAGACTAGCAATCTCTTCAAGAAAATTAGAGATATGAAGGGAACATTTCATGCAAAGATGGGCTCGATAAAGGACAGAAATGGTAGGGACCTAACAGAAGCAGAAGATATTAAGAAGAGGTGGCAAGAATACAGAGAAGAACTGTACAAAAAGATCTTCAAGACCCAGATAATCACGATGGTGTGATCACTCATCTAGAGCCAGACATCTTGGAATGTGAAGTCAAGTGGGCCTTAGAAAGCATCACTAGGAACAAAGCTAGTGGAGGTGATGGAATTCCAGCTGAGCTGTTTCAAATCCTGAAAGATGATGCTGTGAAAGTGCTACACTCAATATGCCAGCAAATTTGGAAAACTCAGCAGTGGCCACAGGACTGGAAAAGGTCAGTTTTGATTCCAATCCCAAAGAAAGGCAATGCCAAAGAATACTCACACTACCGCACAATTACACTCATCTCACATGCTAGTAAAGTAATGCTCAAAATTCTCCAAGCCAGGCTTCAGCAATACGTGAACTGTGAACTCCCTGATGTTCAAGCTGGTTTTAGAAAAGGCAGAAGAACCAGAGTTCAAATTGCCAACATCCGCTGGATCATGGAAAAAGCAAGAGAGTTCCAGAAAAACATCTATTTCTGCTTTATTAACTATGCCAAAGCATTTGACTGTGTGGATCACAAGAAACTGTGGAAAATTCTGAGAGAGATGGGAATACCAGGCCACCTAACCTGCCTCTTGAGAAATCTGTATGCAGGTCAGGAAGCAACAGTTAGAACTGGACATGGAACAACAGACTGGTTCCAAATAGGAAAAGGAGTACGTCAAGGCTGTATATTATCACCCTGCTTCTTTAACTTATATGCAGAGTACATCATGAGAAACACTGGACTGGAAGAAACACAAGCTGAAATCAAGATTGCCAGGAGAAATATCAGTAACCTCAGATATGCAGATGACACCACCCTTATGGCAGAAAATGAAGAGGAACTAAAAAGCCTCTTGATGAAAGTGAAAGAGGAGAGTGAAAAACTTGGCTTAAAGCTCAACATTCAGAAAAAGAAGATCATGGCATCCGGTCCCATTACTTCATGGGAAATAGATGGGGAAACAGTGGAAACAGTGTCAGACTTTATTTTTGTGGGGGGGCTCCAAAATCACTGCAGATGGTGACTGTAGCCATGAAATTAAAAGACACTTCCTCCTTGGAAGGAAAGTTATGACCAACCTAGATAGTATATTCAAAAGCAGAGACATTACTTTGCCAACAAAGTTCCGTCTAGTCAAGGCTATTGTTTTTTCCTGTAGTCATGTATGGATGTGAGAGTTGGACTCTGAAGAAGGCTGAGCGCTGAAGAATTGATGCTTTTGAAATGTGGTGTTGGAGAAGATTCTTGAGAGTCCCTTGGACTGCAAGGAGATCCAACGAGTCCATTCTGAAGGAGATCAACTCTGGGATTTCTTTGGAAGGAATGATGCTAAAGCTGAAGCTCCAATACTTTGGCCACTCATGAGAAGAGTTGACTCATTGGAAAAGACTGATGCTGGGAGGGATTGGGGGCAGGAGGAGAAGGGGACGACCGAGGATGAGATGGCTGGATGGCATCACGGACTCGATGGACGTGAGTTGAGTGAACTCTGGGTGATGGTGATGGACAGGGAGGCCTGGCATGCTGAGATTCATGGGGTTGCGAAGAGTTGGACATGACTGAGCGACTGAACTGAACTGAACTGAATACATCATGTGAAATGCCAGGCTGGATGAAGCGCAAGCTGGAATCAAAACTGCTGGGGGAAATATCAATAACCTCAGATATGCACATGATACCATCCTTATGGCAGGAAAAGATGAGGAACTAAAGATCTTCTTGATGAAAGTGAAAGAGCAGAGTGAAAAAGCTGGCTTCAAACTAAACATTCAAAAAATGAAGATTATGGCATCTGGTCCCATCAACTTATTTCAGTTCAGTTGCTCAGTCGTGTCTGACTCTTTTCGATCCCATAGACTGCTGCACACCAGGCTTTCCTGTCCATCACCAACGCCTGGTTCTTGCTCAATCTTGTGTCCATCGAGTTGGTGATGTCATCCAACCATCTCATCCTCTGTCATTCCCTTCTTCTCCTGCCTTCAATCTGTTCCAGCTGATATCAGGGTCTTTTCCTATCCCATCACTCCATGGCAAAGAGATGGGGAAGCAATGGAAATAGTGACAGACTATTTTCTTGGACTCCTAAATCACCGAAGATGGTGACTGCTACCATGAAATTGAAAGACTCTTGCTCTTTGGAAGAAAAACTATGACAAATGTAGACAGCATATTAAAAAGCAGAGGTGTTACTTTGCCAACAAAGGTCTGAAAGCTATGGTTTTCCAGTAGCCATGTATTGACATGGGAGTTGGACCACAAAGAAAGCTAAGTGCCAAAGATTTGATGCTTTTTAACTGTGATGTTGGAGAAGACTCTTGAGAGTTCCTGCAAGGAGATCAAACCAGTCAATCCTAAAGGAAATCAACCCTGAATATTCACTGGAAGTATTGATGCTGAAGCTGAAGCTCCAGTACTTTGGTCACCTGATGCACAAATTGACTCACTTAGAAGTAACCTGATGGTAGGAAAGACTGAATGCAGGAGGACAAGGGGACGACAGAGGATGAGATACTTGGATGGCATCACTGACTCAATGGACATGAATTTAAGCAAGCTCCAGAAGTTGGTGATGGACAGAGAAGTCTGGAGTGCTGCAGCCTATGGGGTCATATAGAATGGGACACAACTGAGTGGCTGAACTGAAGTGAAGTGATCTTGGAAAAGTATAAGACACTGATTGAAGAAACTGATGATGACAGAAACAGATGGAAAGATATACTGTGCTCCTGAATTGAAAGAATTAATATCATAAAATGACCAGACTGCCTAGGACAATCTAGAGATTTTCTCAATGTAATCCATACCAAATTACCAATGGCATTTTTCACAAATCTGGAACAAATAATTGCTCATCTACCTTTGTAAACAAAAAGACCTTATGCTGACCTATATACATCCAAGACCCAAAGCTATAAAATAAAAAAAAATAGGGAATTCCCTGGTAGTCCAGGGTCCAGTGGTTAACTCTCACTGCTTTCACTACTGTGGGACAGGGTCTGCTCCCTGGTCTGGGAACTTAAGATCCCACAAGCTGTGTGGTGTGAACAAAAAACTCCCACAAAATACAAGAAAAAATAGATATAAAATTTTAAATATATTTTAAGGGAAAAAATAAAATATACAAATACATTTACATTTTATTTTTTTAAGTTCTTACATATATTTTAATTTTTTATTTATTTAATTTTCGTTGTTGTTACTCCTCTGGGTTTATTCTTTTTTTTTTTTTTTGCCATACATCAACATGAATCTGCCACAGGTATACACGTGTTCCCCATCCTGAACCCCCCTTCCTCCTCCCTCCCTGTACCATCCCTCTGAGTTGTCCCAGTGCACCAGCCCCAAGCATCCAGTATCATGCATCGAACCTGGACTGGCGATTCGTTTCATATATGATATTATACATGTTTCAATGCCATTCTTCCAAATCATCCCACCCTCTCCCTCTCCCACAGAGTCTAAAAGCCTTTTCTATACATCTGTGTTACATTTTAAAATGTTAAGACATTAAATTTTAAAAATGTTTTGGCAGTGGCACAGATTGTCATTCAAATCTTGTCTGTGGAGTCAGATGGCCCTTACATCAAATTCCTGCTTAACTGTAAACATAGGTAGGTCATTTCAGCATTTTGTAACCTTAGCTTGTTAATCTGTCAAATGGGGTATCAAATGACAAAAACAGTACAATTTAGTAACTAATGCAGTGTCCTTTATTTGAGGGAAAATAACCCATGAGTTAGGGGTGCCCAGTGCCTTACAAGCAGTGGAACACTCTTCCGGAGGGATTTCAGCAAGAATGGGTGTTATAGAGCATTAGAAGAAGCAATGTAGAAATAGGGCATGATTGGCTAGGAGGTCAAGGATTTCCTGATAAGGCTAATAGGTCTATTTTCTAGTGTAAGATAAGCTAGCTAAAGTTGAGTTGGAGGACTGATTAATGTATGTTAGGTTTCCTAGACAGTGAGGTGTTTCCTGTGAGTGTGGGCTGACATAGGTTTTGTTTGCATGTGGGCCACTTGGGCTGCCTCCATTTTGTGAGTCCCAATATGCAAATTTCCTTTATCAGAAGGAAATGGTACCTGTCTCTTCTTTCAGACTTGTTATGAGGACAAAATAGCCATAAATATCCCTATTACTTTAAAGCTATAGGAATAAATGATATTAACCCCAAAAAAGCTATAGGAATTTATTTTTATTAGATCATCAGCACTTAGCCAAACTATGGTCTTGAAGGCTGCAAGTTAGTCAACCTGCCCTCTCTCCGAATCCCGGTTTACATCTGCGAGAATGTTGACTAACTGTGGCCCATCCATGACAGTCGGGTTATGATCTGAGCAGTCATCACTCACTTGCATTAACTCTTATTGACCTGTCTCTCTCCCACAATCTTTGATCTGTATCCTTGCCAGTGTCTCTCAGACACTGCCTCTCGTTTGGGAATCTGCTTCATGTTCAGTTCTAAGCCGTTGCCTTCAAGTTTTTTCATATACCTGGTTACTCATCTGTCTCTAGCTGAGACAATATTTTTAGATATCTGTCAATCTTCACGTAACTCCCTGATTGCACTCTTGTTCTGAGTCAAAGCAGATTCCCCAACTAGACTCACAAAGCTCCTTCTGGACTTTAGCTTCCAATCAAGATGGAGCAATCTGGGCCAGATTTACACTCCCACATGATACAATGAAAAAATATTACAACAGTATTCTCAAGATATCCGAAAACAAAGAACAGTGATTCTGAGTTGGGAAACAAGGACAAGACTGCAATGTCCCAGCTTACTACCTTGAGAAACTTTCCAGGTGGCAGTGCACAAAGGGAACCCAGGTATAGTCAGGCAGAGTTTCTGTGGATTTATAACATATGTAGAAGCATACTATCTGGCAAGCACAGAAAAAGGCCAGGAGAGGAGAAATCAAAGTATGCTGTTGCATGATTCTTATACTCTATGTGAAGCAGTATAATATCAGTTATAAGTAGAAGGTGATAAGTTAAAGTGTGTCCTATAAATCCTGAGACAACCCCTGAAACAGTGGAACAAAGAGTTATAGGTAATAAGCTAACAGAGGAGATAAACTATAATCATACAAAATACTCAGTTAATCTAAAATAAGCCAGAAAATGATGAAAAAGACAAAAAAAAGTACAAATGGGAAAATAAAAAGTCTAAGAAAAGATGATACAATTAGACTTAACCATACCAGTGATCACGTTAAATTAAAATGGTCTAAATGCCTCAATTAAAGGCAGAGATTGTCATATTGGATTGAAAAGAAAAGCAAGGCCCAGTTGCATTGTGCACACAAGAAACCGACTTTAATTACAATGACAACCACAAATAGATTGAAAGTATAACAGTGGAATAAAATATGCCATGATAACACTAGTCAAATGAAAGCTGGGATGCTTATATTAACATCAAAGTAGATTTCAGAGCAAATAATTGTACTACAGTTAAATATAGTTGTTTTGTTATAATAAAAGGGCCAATTTATCAAGGGGAAATAATAATCTAAACATTTATGTGCTGAAAAACACAGCTCTAAAATGTATGTGGAAACACCAAAGGAATGGCAAGGAGAAATAAATTTACGGTGGGAAATTTCAACACTTATCTCTTGGTTATTAATATTGATGAAACAGTTGGGTGGAAAATCTGGAAGCATATAGGAGAATTAAAGAGTGGTATGAACCAATTTGGGCTTCCCTGGTGGCTCAGTAGTAAAGAATCTGCCTGCTAATGCAGGAGACTCGGGTTTGATCCCTAGGTCATGAAGATCCTGTAGAGAAGGAAACGGCAACCCACTCCAGTATTCTTGACCAGGAAATCCCATGGACAGAGGAGCCTGGTGGGTAACAGGTCATGGGGTCACAAAAAAATTCGGACATGATTCAGAGACTAAACAACGTCAACAACAAATGAACCAATTTGACCTAATTGGCATGAAAATGAAGACACAGCATAACAGAATTAGTGGGATGCTCTTAAAGCAGGGCTTGGGGGAACTTTATAGCACTAAATGCCTAAGTGTGAAAAGGAGAATGATCTCAAGTTAGTAACCTCTGCTCCCATCTTAAGAAACTAGAAAAAGAAGAAATTAAACTCAGCACAGGGAGAGGAAACAAAATGATAAAGATTGGAGCAGACATAAGTGAAAAACCAAAAAACGAGACAAAAAGTCAATGAAACCAAATGCTGCTGGTGAAGATCAATAAAACGGATAGACCTCTAGCCAGACTTATCAAGAAAAAGGAGAGAAGACACAACTGACACAAATGGATGCGCAAAATCATATCACTATAAATTCCACAGATACTAAAAAGACAATAAATAAATAGTATAAACAAATGGGAATTCCCTGTCGGTCCAGTGGTTAGGACTCAGTGCTTTCACTGTTCCATCCCTGACTGGGGAAATAAGATCCCACAAGCCACACTGCAGGGTCAAAACAACGTATATACAAATGTTGTTGTTCAGTCACTCAGTCGTGTCTGACTCTGCGATCCCATGGACAGCAGCACACCAGGCTTCCCTGTCCTTCACCATCTCTTGGAGCTTGCTCAAACTCACTTGCATGGAGTCGGTGATGCCAACCCAGCATCTCATCCTCTGTCATCCCCTTCTCCTCCTGCCTTCGATCTTTCCCAGCATCAGGGTCTTTTCTGATGAGTTAGTTCTTCACGTCAGGTAGCCAAAGTATTGGAGCTTCAGCTTCAGCATCAGTCTTTACAATGAATATTCAGGACTGATTTCCTTTAGGATGGACTAGTTGGATCCGTGCAGTCCTAGGGATGCTCAAGAATCTTCTCCAACACCACAATTCAAAACCATCAATTCTCTGGCACTCAGCCTTCTTTATGGTCCAACTCTCTCATCCATATCTGACTACTGGAAAAGCGAAAACAAAGATGGACTTTTGTTGGCAAAGTTATCTCTTCTTTTTAATATGCTTTCTAAATTGGTCATAGCTTTTCTTCCAAGGAGCAAATGTCTTTTATTTCATGGCTGCTGTCACCATCTGCAGTGATTTTGGAGCCCAGGAAAATAAAGTCTATCACTGTTTGTATGCCCATATATTTGACAACTTAGGAAAACAAAAATGACCAAAGGTTATCAGATTGAAACCTTCAAGAAGTTAACATTTCTCTTCCTGGGTCTTGGTTTCTTTGTCTGTAAAATTTTAGGATTGTTGTAAGGAATAAATACATGTGAAGGTCTTAGCTGTGACTATATTTATTTTCCTCCCCCTCAACATCTGGAATTCAGACTTGCACAGCAAATGAGGATCTGAATGGGACTGGGAAGAAACCATGTGATCCACAATCATCTACTTAGAAACTCGTCGATTTGGTAAACTATATCTCTTTGAACTCTGATCTTGTTTAATCTTAACTTTTGATTGATTGATTTGGCCTCGCCATGCAGCTTTTGGGATCTTAATTCCCTTAATTCCCTGACTAGGAATGGAAGCCCTGTTCCCTGAAGTGTAAGTGTGAACATTATTTAAAAAGAACATTATTTAAAAAATGTTCTTGCTCACTAGAGAGTACTTACCAGTGCCTTGTGCATTAAAAGTCTGACTAATCACTCTCAATACCTTGTGCGATAAAAGGGTTTGTCCTTTAAATAACTGGAAATTTAAACAATTAAGAGTACCCAAGGGAAAATAGTTTTAAAAACATCCTGTGTACATTCCTAGAATTTCAAGTGGTAATTAAAATTCACTCAAAACATTTTTCTAACCTATGACTCAGTGTAATTTAAGATACTCCTTAATCAAATGATCCAGTGTGTGGGTTTGTTTACCTTCTGTGTACTGTTTTTCAACTGCGGCTCCTCAGCGGAACCACAGAACGCTGAAAATAGTGGAGTGATTATTTTGTGGAGTGATTATTTTCTCAAATCCTCCCAAGAAGAAATGACTAGTACCATTCTAGATGCATAGGAGGAAATTTAATTCACTATATGAGGTGGATGTCTTTGAGAATCAAGGCTGAATTTCCCTGTAGCACTGCAGTTCAAAAATGCTGGTTTATGGAAATGAGACACCATCTACATACCTCACAGGGATGCTTTGAACATTATCTAGATAAAATATGTTGAACTCTCTTGAGAAGCAAACTTAATACTATATTCTAAAGTAATGCTGAGTTTCTGATTCATTATGATTAGAATGAAACTTTTAAAATGTTAATTTTTTTAAAAAATAAAGAATCTATATTCTCTGCTTTAAAAATTGCCATTTCATATAGTTTCTTTTTTAAAAAAATAACCAGTAGTCATGTATGGATGTGAGAGTTGGACCATGGAGAAGGCTGAGCACTGAAGAACTGATGCTTTTAAGTTGTGATGCTGGAGAAAACTCTTGAGAGTTCCTTGGACTGCAAGGAGATCAAGCCAGTCAATCCCAAAGGAAATCAACCCTGAATATTCATTGGAAGGACTGATGCTGAAGCTGAAGCTCCAATAGTTTGGCCACCTAATGCGAAGGGCTGACTCATTGGAAAAGACCCCAATGTGGGAAAGATTGAGGGCAGGAGAAGAGGGTGGCAGAGGATGAGATGGTTGAATGGCATCACTGACTCAATGGACATGAGTTTGAGCAAACTCTGGGAGATGGTGAAGAACAGGGAAGTCTGGTGTACTGCAGTCCATGAGGTCGCAAAGAGTCAGACATGACTGAGGGACTGAACAACAACATTTTAAAAACTGGAAAAGAAAATATATTGCTCAGAAACATACCACTTAGAGATTGTCAAATTAACTTTTACCATTCATATCCACCCCGGTTTTTAAAAAATCATTTTTATATGCTTTTAATATTTATAAGTGATGTTCTAGAAATTTGAAAATAAAGAATAGCTTTCCCTTTAACATTAATCAGCACAGAGAATTTTGAAGTTCAAAAGGATTTTGAGGGAAAACAGACCCAGAGATTGGAAATGAGTTTTGATTAAGGCAGGGCCAGCGCTGACACTGCACGCTTCTGCTGCATGGTCTAGAGAGCTTTTCTCTTCCTCCACTGTGCTGCCCATCATTGGAGCTCTGCTAATTTCGGTGTTTAGTAGAATACTTTAGTCCTTAAAATGTCCTTCCCTTTTCCTGCCAACTATGCTTAAGGGAAATTGGCTAGAAAATAGGGGGAGAAAGGATTTGGTTAACACATTAATGTCATCCATTCATTCAAAGTAGCTTTTGAGAACCTGGTTAGTTATATTTTTTTGTGGCTCAAGTTTTTGTTGTTGTTACTAGTATTAGAAAAGTGAATCCGCAGGTCAAACAGGGTACTAGTGAATGAAATAGTTCTAATTGCTCTCTAACATGTTTTTAATTTAATGTTGAACAAAGGCCAGTTACCCTACATGCAAATCAATAAACAAACAACCAAAGGTGATTGTCAGGCAATGAAAAACACTGGAAGTTGATTGCTGCCTGCCTGGTTTCTTAACCACAGACTAATGCAATTTGAGATAACCTTGAAGCTTTGCACAGCCTTATTGAGATAGCTATTTTGAAATAGTTTCAAGTGGCCTGTAAATGATTTCAGGTAGCCTGTAAATAATGTCAAACATCTCAAAGTGCTTTTCCAAATTCTGACAATGTTTAGCAAGAATTGAAGAAATACATTGATGGATAATAGAGAAATCAGGGAGGACTAGAACTGGGTGGTTTAAAGGCACCTTGAAGGTTTTCTTGCCAAAAAGTGCTTTCCCATCACATGTCAAGTGCCTGAAATTCTTTCATTATAGACTGGAGCCAAATGACTAAATGACTGTCTTAGTGGGGATTCGTTTTGGGAGCCTAGGTGAGGGGACTGAGAAGGGAGCAATTGGTGTGAAGAGCAGGTGGTTTCACTAGGTGGTCTCTTGAGGTCTGATCCGGGTCCGTGGAGACAAAAGTGTAGAAGCTTTTGTCTAGAGTTTATTTTCCTTCTAAATGCAGTTAACTTCTAAAATAAGTCACTTTGTTTCCCCAATAGTGGTTCACTTGGTTTAATCCATCTCAAAGTGCCTATATAAAAACTCTATGCCTTATCACAACATTGTTAATTGGCTATACCCCAATACAAAATAAAAAGTTAAAAAAATTTAAAAAAGTTAAAAAACTGTTCAAATGTACTGCTCCATTAGTTCAGTTTTTTGATTTTGATTTGAGTTTGCTTTCAAGTGAGATCTTATTATTTCAAAATGAACATATTTTAGTAAAAGAAAATAATTTCATCCCTATCTGAATGACACATATCTCAAAAGACTTAAATTGTACTCCTGAATCCTCAAAGCATCAGAACAAAATCTATCCTTATAGCAATGCTAACAATGTCCTAAGCTTCAACTACAATAGAGAGAACATTGATCAACATCACAGCTATAGGGTTAGGATGTGACCTGTGGTCCTTTGTAACAATGTTTGAATAGTATATGTCCTTCCTTGTCTGTCTTCACCTAGCTTTGGTGTTTTCTTAAAATATGAAAGGAATGGATTTTAAGTGATCCATTTAAAAATAAAATGAATTACAGGGGGGAAGGGATAGTTAGGGGGTTTGGGATAGACATGTACACACTGCTATATTTAAAATGGATAACCAAAAAGGACCTACTGTATAGCACAAGGAACTCTGCTCAATGCTATGTGGCAGCCTGGATGGAAAGGGATTTTGGGGGAGAATTTGTTGTTCAGTCGCTCAGTCGTGTCTGATTCTTTGCAAACCCATGGACTGCAGCACGCCAGGCTTGCCTGTCCTTCACCATCTCCCAGAGCTTGCTCAAACTCATGCCCATTGAGTCGGTGATGCCATCCAACCATTTCGTCCTCTGTCATCCATCCCCGTCACCTCCTGCTTTCAGTCTTTCCCAGCATCAGGATCTTTTCTAATGAGTCGGCTCTTTGCCTCAGGTGGCCAAAATATTGGAGTTTCAGCTTGAGCATCAGTCCTTCCAATGAATATTCAGGACTCATTTCCTTTAGGATTGACTGATTTGATCCTTGGAGTCCAAGGTACTCTCAAGAGTCTTCTCCAACACGACAGTTCAAAACATCAATTCTTTGGTGTTTAGCCTTCTCTATGGTCCAACTCTCACATCCATACATGACTATTGGAAAAACCATAGCTTTGATTAGATGGACCTTTGTTGGCAAAGTAATGTCTCTGCTTTGTAACACGCTATGTATGTATGGCTGAGTTCCTCTACTGTTCTCTTGAAACTATCACAACATTGTTAATCAGCTATACCCAATACAAAACAAAAAGTTTTTTTTTAATTTTTAAAAATATGATGAGTTACAGACTAAATATATTCAAAATGTCTGCCAGTACAGATAGACTAGTAGTGCGGACAAGTAGATTGAACCACTTTAAGAAGAACAAAATGTAAGAATAGTGAATGTGTCAATGAGGGGCTTTCAGTAGTTGAAATTTGTAAACCCTTACCAAGATGCTGTATTAGGACAACAGCATTGTGGTTTTATGTTTCTTTTCTGCTTTCCAAGCTTTCTTTTAATGCTCTTATAATGTTTTTGTTAGTAACTATGTTTGTATATGTGTATGTATATATGTACACCCTACCTTGATTCATAAGAATCTAGTGATACTGTTTTTACATATTAGTTTTAAAAGTTGTCAGTAGGAAGGCATTATGATACAGTTGAATGAAGACTAGTTTGAGAAATCTGGGGATCCAGATTTTGACCTCATTTCTGCCACTATGTTCAAGTGATGTCTGGCCTTGGATTTCCCATAGGTAAAATAAAGAGGGTGGACAAGATGGTCTCTAAGGTCCTTTTTCAGCCATCAGTCCTTTGACTCTTTTTGGTCAACATGTGTTTAATGATTATTTAATTCAAGCTCAAAATACTTCAGATTTTAAAAGGTCCATTTAAGTTTAAAGTCTATATCTACCAGAATTTTTGTTCGTTTGACTTAGAGCAGAAAAATAAACCCTATTTTTCTTGTAGCCAGTGCAGCCATCCTAAAGCAGCTCTAATAGCAGGCAAAAACGATAGTGGAAGGGCAACACTTGATAGGGCCTTTTGTTTATTCCACAGCCCCACTGAAAATGGTAACACTGCAGAAATAGACCAGCAAAGAGGGAAAAGAGAACCTGTGTATAAACACCAGCAAGCTCATAGAAGTAAGAAGAGAAAAACGGATCTGGGCATCAGATGAAATGAAAGCTGCCTTCTTTGTTAATGGTATTAAAGAGGGTGTGGGCTTTCAGTCCCAGTGCTGACACTAAGAAACTGTGCTATCTGGGTTTAACTGCAGGAAGGTAGAAATCTTTTCATTTAAGGATAATGATATTAAGGTTGGTACTCTGAAGTCAAATTCTAAAATTCAGGTGCATAAAATGACAAAATATGCTTCTGTGATCTAAGTATTATGGTCATGTTTGATCTCATCTTCCCTGGTGGCTCAGACGGTAAAGCGTCTGCCTAAAATGCAGGAGATCCGGGTTCAATTCCTGGGTCTGGAAGATCTCCTGGAGAAGGAAATGGCAACCCACTCCAGTATTCTTGCCTGGAAAATCCCATGGATGGAGGAGCCTGGCAGGGTACAGTCCATGGAGCTACTTCACTTTCACTTGAACTCATCTATGGACAAAATGGGTCCATTATTTTATTGGCATTTTTCATTGTAAGTGCCTTTAACATATATGGTCAGTTTTCTTAAAAAAATTTATTGAAGTACAGTTGATTTACAGTGTTGTATTAATTTCTTCTGTGCAGCAAAGTAACTCAGTAACAGACATACATATATATTCTTTTTCATTATAGTTTGTTGTAGGATATTGAATATAGTTCCCTTTCCTATACAGTAGGACCTTGTTTATTTATTCTATGCACAATAGTTTACATCTGCTAGTCCCAAATTCCCAATCCTTTCCTCCCCCACCCATCCTCCCTCTTGGCAACCACAAGTCTGTTTCTGCCTGTGAGTTTTTGTTTTGTAGATAAGTTAATTTGTGTTGTATTTTAAATTCCACATATAAGTGATATCAACTTACTTTGCTTAGTATGATAATCTCTGGGTCCATCCATGTTGTTGTAAATGGCATTATTTTATGCTTTTTTATGGTTGAGAAATATTCCATTATCTATCTATCTATATGGGCTTCCATGGTGATTCAGACAGTAAAGAATCTGCCTGCAATGCAGGAGACCCAGGTTCAATCTCTGGGTCGGGAAGGTCCCCTGGAGAAGGGCATGGCAACCCAGTCCAGTATTCTTGCTTTGAGAATCCCATAGACCCTGGTGGGCTGCAGTTCATGGGATTGCAAAGAGTCAGACACAACTGAGTGACTAACACATACACGCAAATATTTATGTACCACATTTTCTTTATCTATTCCTCTGTCAATGGACATTTAGGATGTTTCCATGTCTTGGCCATTGTAGATAGTGCTGCTTTGAACATATGGGTGCATGTATGTTTTTGAATTAGAGTTTTGTCTGGGTACATGCCCAGGAGTGGGATTGCCAGATCATAGCAACTCTATTTTTAGTTTTTTGAGTATGAACCTCTGTGGTGTTCTCCATAGTGGCTGCACCAATTTACATCCCCACCAACAGTGTAAGAAGCTTCCCTTTTCTACACGATAAGGTCAGTTGTTTTTAACTTTTTATTTTTATATTATTTTGAACTTAAAGAAGGATTGCAATAATAGTAAAAGAATTCCCTTGTATATTTCCCTAAGATTCACCAGTTATCTATGTTTTTTCCTCTGTGTTAGTCCAGATCCTCTGAAAAGCAGATGCCAATAAAGGATTAAGTGCACAAGAACTGTATTCAAGGAAATGCCTGTCTCAGAGGAAATGAGGGAGCTGGGAGAGTTTGAGGGTGCTGTCAGACCACAATGCGATCCTGACTCTGGATGAAAGAGATAAAGAATAAGGCTCGGGGGGAAGTATTGTGGATTGCCATCTCATCTGAAGAGTTCCCTGTCCTCAGTCCTCAGCGGGTCTTTTGTGCCAAAGTTCGGTGACAAGGAATCCTGCATCTTCCGAGATGTGGCCTTGGCACAAACAGTCTCTCATAGATTTCAGAAAACAGCTCCCGAGGCCCTTGGTCACTTCTGCTCCCTGTAGTAGGGGGTCTGTGAGGTGTTTTCTTATGATTGCCACCATCTACCCCTTGGGTTACAATTTACTTTTCCATGTGCCTCTACATGTGATCCTCTGGTACTTTTCCTTCCAGGCCCCTGACAGATGGCCAGCCATTGACTACTGCCCAATAAATTGTACACAGTTTCACCTCAGGCCACTTCTCCCTCTAGGCTAGTTGGTTAACGAAACACACTGCTTGGTGAGATATACTCCCTATTGTAGGCAATCTGTGAAGCACAGTGCCTTTATTACTCTGCCTCTTTGCTATGATCCATCTGAAAGTAGCAAAGACATCATGTCCATTTACACCTAAATACTCTAGGAAAAAAGACATTCTATACATAACCACAGTATGATTATCAAAACCAGAAAATGTAGCATTAAAATAATAATATTATCTAAACCACAATGACAATGGCACCCCACTCCAGTACTCTTGCCTGGAAAATCCCATGGACGAAGGAGCCTGGTAGGCTGCAGTCCATGGGGTCGCTAAGAGTCCGACACGACTGAGCGACTTCACTTTCACTTTTCACTTCCATGCATTGGAGAAGGAAATGGCAACCTGCTCCAGTTTTCTTGCCTGGAGAATCCCAGGAATGGTGGAGCCTGATGGGCTGCTGTCTATGGGGTCGCACAGAATCGGACATGACTGAAGCGACTTAGCAGCAGCAAATCACAGTTTACTTTCAGGTTGAACAACTGATCCAATTCTTCAGAGCTTCTTTTTCCTGGGTCCTGGATCCAATCTAGGATATGCATTGAATTTAGTTACCATGTTTCTTTAATCTCTTTTAATCTGGAATAGTTCTTCAGTTTCCTTTTGTCTTTTTTTGAATACTATAGGCCAATCATTTTGTACATTGCCTCTAAATGCTTTTTTGTTGTTGCTGTTATTTCCAAATGGTTGGATCCTTGGGCTTGTGCTTAGTTGTGTCTGACTCTTTGTGACCCTGTGGACTGTAGCCCACCAGGCTCCTCTGTCCATGGAATTCTCCAGGCAAGAATACTGGAGTGGGTTGCCATTCCCTTCTCCAGGGGAATCTTCCCAACACAAGAATCGAACCCAGGTCTCCCACATTGCAGGCAGATTCTTTACCATCTGAGCTACCAGGGAAGACCTTCCAAATGATTAGATCAACAAGAATAACAAAAGAATAATAAAAGTGTGACTATATCCGTCTTCGTTTTTCATATCAGGGGGTACATGATGCCAGACCATCTCAGTATTGCTGCTGTTACCTTTGCTCACTTAGTGTAAGTAGTGTTATGGTCTGAATGTTTGTGCTCCCTCCAAATTCATATGTAAAAATTCTGAACCCTGCAGTGATGATATTAAGAAGTGGGGCCTTTAGAAAGCGATTAGGTCATGAAGGTAAAGCCCTCATGTTTGGAATTAGTGTCCTTTTAAAAGAGGCCCTAGAGAATTCCTTCCACCATGTAAACTGACAGTAAAAAGGCCGCCTGTGAGCAAGCAGGTCTTCAGTTCAGTTCAGTTCAGTTGCTCAGTCATGTCCGACTCTTTGCAACACCATGGGCTGCAGCATGCCAGGCCTCCCTGTCCATCACCAACTCCCAGAGTTTACCCAAACTCATGTCCATTGAGTCGGTGATACCATCAAACCATCTCATCCTCTATCGTCCCCTTCTCTTCCCCTCAATCTTTCCCAGCATCAGGGTCTTTTCAAATAAGTCAGCTCTTCACATCAGGTGGCCAAATATCGGAGCGTCAGCTTCTGCATCAGTCGTTCCAATGAATATTCATGACTGATCTCCTTTAGGATGGACTGGTTGGATCTCCTTGCAGTCCAAGGCACTCTCAAGAGTCTTCCCCAACACCACAGTTTAAAAGCATCAATTCTTCGGCACTCAGCTTTCTTCACAGTTCAATTCTCACATCCATACATGACCACTGGAAAACCATAGCCTTGACTAGATGGACCTTTGTTGGCAAAGTAATGCCTCTGCTTTTTAATATGCTGTTTAGATTGGTCATAACTTTCTTTCCAAAGAGCAAGCGTCTTTTGATTTCATGGCTGCAGTCACCATCTGCAATGATTCTGGAACCCCCCCAAAATAAAGTCAGCCACTGTTTCCACTGTTTCCCCATCCAGACACAAAATCTGCTAGAGCTGTGATCTCAGACTTTTGAGTCCTCAGAACTGTGAGAAATAAATGTTTACTGTTTATAAACTACCCAGTCTATGGTATTTTGTTCTAGCAGCCCAAATAGACAAAGACAAGTAGTAACCACCAGTTTCCTTTAGTGTAAAGTTGCTATTTCCCCTTTGCAATTAATAAGTCATTGTGGGTAAGTGCTTTGATATTACATACATATTCTCCTCATTAAATTTCACCCACTAGTTCTACCAGCCATCAGTGATTTTTTAACTTCATGATTCTTTCTAGATTTATTAGGTTGCATTTTACTTTAAGGAAGGAAAGCTCTCAACTAATAATTAACTAGATAATTATTTAATATCAGTATGGACTCATGAGTCCCTATTTAATGCATTGTTCTTTTTAAATTGAAGTGTAGCTGATTTACAGTGTTGATTACTGCTTACAGCAAAGTGATTCAGTTATACATATATATATACTATATATGTTATTATAATATATTTTTATTATAATATTAACAAAAATATTATAGTTATAATATATTCTTTATATATTATATAAAATATATATTGTGTTATTAAACTATATTATTTTCCATATGGTTTATCATAGGATATTGAATATAGTTCTCTGTGTTATATAATAAGATATTTAATGCATTGTGGTATATTGCTATCATTATCTATTTTGATGAACAAATTATTGCACGTTTCACCTTTGGGGGCCCACTGGCTTCTTTGTTCTTTTGTGATGTTCGTGTCATTTGTTTACACTTCTTTATTTTCTGACACCACAAGATGCCTAGGGGAAAGGATTGTTGCTTTTCTTAACGAGTCTTGTAGATTTAGTTGTCTCTTTAAACAATGTGTGTGTGTGTGTGTTTCTTTAACAAAAATAAAACTAATTTTAAAAACATGTTCCTTTTCCAAATAAATCCTTCAATTGCAGTACTCTCCTAAACCTCATGTCGTCATGGAGGCCATGGGGCAGGCCTGGCTTCTGTGAGAGCTCATTGCCTTTGTGGGTGGGCCATGGCTTCTTTTTTTCCTACTCACTACTTTCATAGTACTTAGTGTTCCTGAACAAAAAGGTATAAATGATGTTCAACCTCACTAGTAATGGGAGAAATGCAAATGAACACAATAGTGGGTTGGAATAGGAAACGGAACAGTGTAGTGGTTAAAGGCGTGGGCATTGGAACTAGACTGCTTCTGTCTGAATACAAGCTTTATATCTTGCTAGCTGTGTGGCCTTGGGCAAGTTACTTAACTTTTCTTAGGTTTAATTTCTTCATTCTTAGAAAGGAGTATAACACCTGTGGCAGATTCATGTTGATGTACAGCAAAACCAATACAATATTGCAAAGTAATTAGCCTCCAATTAAAATGAATAAATTTATATTTTAAAAATTTAAAAAAGAAAGGAGTATAACAGTATTCCCTTCCTATGGTTGTTGTAATGACACAATGATTTAATACATGAAAAGTGCTTAGAATAGAGCAAGTGCTTTGGAGAGTGATTTGGCAAAATCTAGTAAACTTGAAAATGCATATATCCTATGACCCAAAAATTCTGGATATTGAAATTGTACTAGACAGGTACAATTCCTAATCACCTCTCTAGAGAAACTCTCAGACATGGGCACAAAGACATATGTATGAAAGCATTTTCTTCAGTACTCTTTGTAACTACAAAATAGAAACTAAAATTAAAAAGTAAAAACAATCTAATTGTGGAATGTATAAATAAGCTATGATTTATTCACATAGTGGAAAACTATATAGTTGTTAAAATGAACTAGAGCAGCTACCAGGGAAACATCAATCAACAGGAATAAATTTAAAAACAATGTTGTATGGAAAAATGAGATTAAAAGGGTAAATATGCACTGTGCAATAAAAATTTTAAGAATACATGAAACAATATAGTGCTTATATTTGTATTTATGAAAAGTATAAAAATATGGACAAAAATGATGCATGGCAATGTAGAACTGGTTACTCAAGGAGAGATATGAGTAAAGAAGTGATGGGTTGTATGAATTTTTGCTGTATTTCTATTAAATAATGCATTATTTTTTAGAGAAAAAGAGACAGCCAAAGGAAATAAGGCAAAACAGTAACATCCAGTTAATTCGGTAGTGTGATTATAGGTGGATTATTTTGTCATTTTCTGTATTTTTCTATATGTCTGAAATATAGCTAGTTTGTAAATGTAATGACTATCAAATGTGTTTCTTAAACCAAAATGCATTATATAACTATTAGGATATTATGATTATTCATAGCAATACTACCATTATTCAGTTAATATATGAACATATAGTGAAAAGATAATGTTTAGGGTGTAATGCAGGTAGATAGTTCTAATGTTCTCATTTCCACTTAGGAGTGGATAAGGAAGGATGATTAACAAAAATAAAATGGTCCCAATATGGACAATTCCAGATGATGCTGGAGGAAACCTGGAGAAGACCAAACACACACCAGTACAATTTCCCATCCTTAAAGTCTGGCTCAGCCATCTCTTCCTCTGTGAACCTTCCCATGAAGTCCCCCACCTCACTTTAAACTTGCTTTCCTGTGCTCCTGCAGCATTTCATCACACGTGGTGTTCTTTTGGTTTTTTGAGTTTGTCTCTGACACCGGACTGTGAGACTGAAAGCAAAGAACATTTCTATGTCATCTCTTGCATCTCATGCTGAGAATAACCTTTCTTATCTACACTTGAAGCCTTCGGTCAGGTTCACCTTGTCCGGGAGGCCTTTCCTGACTCACCGCATCTGGCTTAATCCTCCTCCTCTGTGTTTCCATAGTACCCTGGCCAGCTTCTGCCATGGTGTGCATCACTGTGTATTATTATTCTATGTTTATTTTTTCTCTCCATAGAGACTCTGAGCTCCTTGAGGTATCAGGCTCTATGTCCTCAAGTGTCCAGGAAAATGACTAGTTCATAGAAGGATCTCAATAATGGCATATCGAACTGTATTTAGTTAAATCAAGAAAATATACTGATAATGCAATTAAAAGTCTTAATTTATATGTGTGTAGCAAATACCCTAGCTGGATGGAATTGAGGTATAGCTCCAGTCATATATAGAGATATACAATGTATGGAGTTGAATTGTAACTGTCATTATTAATTTGTTTCTGAGTATAGATGTACTGTAAAAGCACCAGAACCCAGCTGAGAGTCTATACAGAAGAGACACCTTTCAAAATTATCATAGTTAACAGGGGAGAGTAACAATTTTGTGGTGGTCTTTTGTTTATGTTCATTATTCTCAAGCTATGTCTGATCACCTGTTTAGTGGTAATGTGTAGAATACATTAGCTGGTTAAACTTCTGTTAGCTTTGGAATAATGTTAGCTAATATTTACTGAATACTCACTGAGTTTGAAGAAAGAAAGACACAAAGATATTCTCATTTCATCTTTCCCAAAATATCTCCCAAGTACTATTATCACTTCATGTCAAAGATGAAGAAACTGAGACTCACTGGGGTTAAGTAACCTGCCCAAAGTCAATCAGCACTTAAATCTGGGTAAGCTGATTAACTACTGCACAATTACACTCATCTCACACGCTAGTAAAGTAATGCTCAAAATTCTCCAAGCCAGGCTTCAACAATACGTTTACTGTGAAATTCCATATGTTCAAGCTGGTTTTAGAAAAGACAGAGGAACCAGAGATCAAATTGCCAACATCCTCTGGATCATCGAAAAAGCAAGAGAGTTCCAGAAAAACATCTATTTCTGTTTCATTGACTATGCCAAAGCCTTTGACTCTGTGGATCACAATAAACTGTGGAAAATTCTGAAAGAGATGGAATACCAGATCACCTGACTTGCCTGTTGAAAAATCTGTATGCAGGTCAGGAAGCAACAGTTAGAACTGGACATGGAACAACAAACTGGCTCCAAATAGGAAAAGGAGTACGTCAAGGCTGTGTATTGTCACCCTGCTTATTGAACTTATATGCAGAGTACATCATGAGAAATGCTGGGCTGAATGAAGCACAAATTGGAATCAAGATTGCTGGGAGAAATATTAATAACCAAAGATATGCAGATGACACCACCCTTATGGCAAAAAGCGAAGAAGAACTAAAGAACCTCTTGATGAAAGTGAAAGAGGAGAGTGGAAAAGTTAGCTTAAAGCTCAACATTCAGAAAACTAAGATCATGGCATCCAGTCCTATTACTTCATGGCAAATAGATGGCGAAACAGTCACAGACTTTAATTTTCTGGGCGCCAAGATCACTGCAGATGGTGACTGCAGCCATGAAATCAAAAGATGCTTGTTCCCTGGAAGAAAAGTTATGAGCAACCTAGACAGCATATTAAAAAGCAGGGACATTACTTTGCCAACACATGTCTATCTAGTCAAGGCTATGGTTTTTTTAGTAGTCAGGTATGGATGTGAGAGTTGGACTATAAAGAAAGCTGAGTGCCAAAGAATGGATACTTTTGAACTGTGGTGTTGGATAAGACTCTTGAGAGTCCCTTGGGCTGCAAGGAGATCAAATCAATCCATTCTAAAGGAAACCAGTCTTGAATATTCATTGGAAGGGCTGATGCTGAAGCTGAAACTCCAATACTCTGGCCACCTGATGCGAAGAACTGACTCATTTGAAAAGACCCTGATGCTGGGAAAAATTGAGGGCAAGAGGAGAAGGGGACGACAGAGGATGAGATGGTTTGATGGCATCATCAACTCAATGGACACGAGTTTGGGTAAACTCTGGGAGTTGGTGATGGACAGGGAGGCCTGGCATGCTGCAGTCCATGGGGTTGCAAAGAGTCGGACATGGCTGAGCAACTGAACTGAACTGAACTGAAGCTGATTAAAGAATCACTATTCTGAAACATCTCTGGTATATTGTGTTTTCTTTTTAAGACATTGTGGTTGACAGACTCTAAGATGGCCTCCAGCATTTCCAGGTGGAGCCAGTGGTAAAGAACCTGTCTGCCAATGCAAGAAATATAAGAGACATGGATTTGACCCCTGGTTTGGGAAGATCTCCCAGAGAAGGAAATGGCAATCCATTCCAATAATTTTGCCTGGAGAATCCCATGGACAGAGGAGCCTGGCAGGCTACAGTCCTTAGGGTTGCACAGAGTCAGACACAACTTAGCTTGCACACACATGCAATCCCTGTGTCCAAGTAGTGTGGGCTGACATGAGTGACTTACTTGTAGCTAAAAGAATATGACCTAGATGATGCAATACCTTCGGTGATTAGCTTACAATAGATTGTAACCTGTCTTTCTAGCTGACTCTCTACCTTGCTGTCTTTGATAAAGCAGGTTGCCACGTTGAGGAGGCCCACATAGCAAGGAAGTAAGGGTGACCTCTGGCCAATAACCAGCTAAAAACTGAGACCCTCAGTCCCATAGACCACAAGGAAATGAGTCTTGCTAACAACCATATGAGGTTGGGAGCAAATCTTTCCCCAGCCAACCTTCAGAAGAAAACCAAGCCCAGCTCAACACCTGCATTATAGCTTTGGGTGAAAGTTTGAGGCAGAAGACCTGGTTAAGCAGTGTTCATATTCCTGACCTACAGGAATGGTGACATAAATAAATATTGTTTTAAGCTGTGAAATTGTGGCAATTTGTTGTGCAGTGATGGATAATTTATATAGACATTAAAGATACTGTTAAAAGGAACTTACATGATGAGTATTGTAAACACTTACATAAACTTTATGTCATACACTTTTCTAAGTGCTTTACAGGTATTAACTCACTTAATCTCCCCAACTGCACTATGAGGTTGGTATTATTATTACTTCTAGGAAACAGAGGTACCAAGGTTTTCACTAGTTTAGTCACACATTTTGAAAATGGAAGAACTTAAATATTCATCCAGGCATTCTAGCTCTGAGAATCACCACCTTAACTACTCTGCTATATTGATTCTAATGTCATACTTTCTGGAAAAGGTGCATGAGAGAACTTGGCCACTAAACTTTAATTAGAAATGTTATCAATAAACATTTATTTTGAAAGCACTGTGTCTTAAAAGAGCCACACCTAAAAACAGATATCATAAGGGAATCTATTTTTATCCATCACAGTTCTAGCAAGCAAGGTCTCCTTAAAGGTGGTCATGGAAGATGAAGGGTTGGGATATAAATAGATGAATCTTTGAATCAATTGTTGGATTTCTTACCTCTTGAAATTCATGTTATTCTGGAGGTAAAAATTGAAATACTTTATGTATTAGAATCTTGGCATTTCATATTTAGTGCTGTTGTTTGAGAGAAGAAGATGGGTTTGTGTTCCAAACAGAACACTGATATTGAAAACAAGATAAAAGAGAGACATTAGTTTAAACCTGGGAAAATTATACATGATTTTCCATATCATCCCTACTATGCTGTCAAACTTTATATAAATTAAAACATCTATATACCAAGAAACACTTGCAGTCACCATAAATAGCATGTTTCTATTATTAGAATTTTGTAGAATGGAGAACTTCTGGGTGGTGGTGGTTTAGTTGCTAAGTTGTGTCCAACTCTTGCAACCCCATGGACTGTAGACTGCCAGGCTCTGTCCACAGGATTTTCCAGGCAAGAATACTGGAATGGGTTGCCATTTCCTTCTCCAGGGGATCTTCCTGACCCAGGGACTGAACCCAGGTCCCCTGTACTGCAGGCAGATTCTTTACGGACTGAGCTACCAGAGAAGCCCCACCATAAATAGCATGATTCTATTATTAGAATTTTGTAAGATGGACAACTTCTTGGTAGCTGACAATAGTGGTAGCCATCCAGATCCCAGTTGCCCAACATTTCCTCCTAAAGCAATACAGAACAACAAGAAGAGATAGAAAAACGACTACACAGGGCAGAGGAGGGAAAAACACTACACAAACCATGCCCTCACCATAACTTAGAGAAAGAATAGCTAAACTTCAAAATAACTAAGTAAAAGAAGAAATAACACCAAATTACAGCCTGTTATGTCTCACATCCCCTGTCCTTCCACCTGCCGTCCTACAAGGCTCTGTAGTGAGCAAGGCTGACTGAGAAAACCTGAGGGGAAAGCAGAAGAAGGAAGATAGCTAAAAGGCCTAAATTTATATAAAAACCACCACCAGAAAGACCAAGTTCACCCCACATTTTTAACAAAGCATCTAAGTCGCACAGAGTATAAACTACAGGCAAGAGACTTAAGTGTGATTTGAAGTCTCTAAAATACATGTACTTAGTTGCTCAGTCATGTCCAACTCTTTGTGACCCCATGGACTGTAGCCTGCCAGACTCCTCTGTCCATGGGATTCTCCAGGTAAGAATACTGGAATGGGTGGCCATGACTTCTCCAGGAGATCTTCCTGACCCAGGGATCAATCCAAGGTCTCCCGCATTACAGGAGGATTCTTTACCATCTGAGCCATCAGAGAAGCCCAAGAATACTGGCGTGAGTAGCCTATCTCTTCTCCAGGGGAACTTCCCAACCCAGGAATTGAACCGTGGTCTCCTGCATTGCAGATGGATTCTTTACCAGCTGAGCTACTTGGGAAGCCCCACAATTAAAACACATGGCTTCTGGGGAAAAAAAAAAATAAAAAGCAACAAAGAAGAGCCCTTTGGAAAACAAAAAAGAAGAGCCCTTTGTCAACTGAGTAGTGAAGGGTAAAAGAATAAAAGGGATAAGATTTAGGGCCAACATGACAAAAGAGAGTCACACAATCAGAGAACACAGTAACACTCCCTTATCGCAAAACTGGAAACACAAATTTACTAAATATCTGGACTTTGCTAAATTGACAGAAGAGGGCGCCATTAAAATAGGAATCTCCTAAGAAAGAACACTATAACAAAATGAACAACAAAAAGATTAGCAAATCTCTACAGAACTGTTGCTGAGAGAGAAATTTATAGCACTAAATACTTAAAATTGGAAAAAGAAAGGACCTTAAATCAATAATGTAAGTGACCACCTTAAAAAAAAAAAACTAGAGAAAGAACAGTAAGATAATTCAAGGTAAGTAGAAGAAAGGAAATAATAAAGAGTAGAAATAAATGAAATTGGAAATAGGATAAAAATAGAGAAAATCAATGAAACAAAAAGCAAATTCTTTGAATTTATCATAAAATTGATAAACCTCTAGCAAGACTGAAAAAGGTAAAAAGAGAGGCAGTATAAATTACCAATAGCAGGAGTGAAACAGGGGATATTACTACAGATCCTTCAGCCACTAAAGAATAGTAAGGTAATACTATGAACAACTCTACTAACATAAGTTCAAAAACACAGATAAACTAGACCGATTCCTTGAAACACACAAACCACCAAAACTCATGCAATACAAAAGAAGTAATATAAATAGTCTCATAACTATTAAAGAAATTCAATTCAGAATTTAAAAGTATTTATAAAAGAAATATCCTGACCTTGATCATTTAACTAGAGAATTCTAACAAACATTTAAGAGAAATTAGCACCACTCCTCCATAAACTTTTCCAGAAAATGGAAGAGGATACTACATTTGCCAACTCACTATACAAGGCCAATATTAGCCTAATAACAAAACCAGATAAAAGCACTACAAAAAAAGGGAAGACCACAGTCCAGCATATCTTATGATCTTAGATGCGAAATTTCTGGACAAAAATTCTTACAATTCTTATATAAGAAAGAATTATACATCATGATTAAGTGAAGCGGCTCAGTCATGTCCGACTCTTTGCGACCCCATGGACTGTACCCTGCCAGGCTCCTCCATCCATGGGATTTTCCAGGCAAGAATACTGGAGTGGGTTGCCATTAAGTGGGGATTTATTCCAGGAGTATAAGGCTGAGTCAATATTAGAAAATGAAAGTAAGTACCTCATCAACAGGTTAAAGGAAAAAAATTGCATGTATATCCATTGATGAAGAAAAATGCTTTTGACAAAGTTCAATACCCATTTATGATTTAAAAAAAGAGCTCCAAGAAAATTAGATACAGAGAGGAATTATCTCAACTTAATAAAGAGCATCTATAAAAATCCTGCAGCTATCATGATAAAAGTGAAAGTGTTAGTTGCTTGGTTGTGTCTGACTCTTAACGACCCTGTGAACTGTAGCCCACCAGGCTTCTCAGTCCATGGAGTTCTTCAGGCAAGAATACCAGAGTGGGTTGTCATTCTCTTCTCCAGGGGATCTTCCCAACCCAGGGATTGAACCTGGGTCTCCTGCACTGCATGAAGATTCTTCACCATCTGAGCCACTAGGGAAGCCACTAGGCAGCTGCTATGATACCCAGTACCAGAAAATTGAGTACTTTATCTCTACGATCAGAACAAGGCAAGGATGTCTGCTCTCCATACCCTATTTATCACTGTCATGGCAGTCCTAGCCGACTCAGTAAAGCAAGAAAAGGAAATATAATGCAAACATGTTGGAAAGGAAGAAATAAATGTGTCTCTATCTTCAGATTACATGATTGTGTGTGTAGAAAAGGAATTATAAAAATTTTTGTAGAATTAATGAGTTCAGCAAGGTCACAGTATACCGATCAACATACACAAGTCAATTATACTGCTGTATTACTACCAAAGAACGTGTAGAAACAAAAATTAAAGATAAATACCATTTACAATCACTCCAAAAGCTGGAATACTTAGATATATCTAGTAAAACAATTATAGACTATATATGCTGTATGCTGAAAATTTCAAAACGCAAATGAAAGAACTGGGGACTCCCCCTGAGGTCCAACGGTTAATTAAGACTTCATGCTTCCACTGCAAGGGGTATAGGTTCAATCCCTGGTTGAGGAACTAAGATCCCAGGTGCCTTGTGGCAAAAAAGAAGAAAAAAATTTAAAAAAGAAATCAAAGAACTAAATAAATGGAGAGACATAATGTGCTTATGGATTGGAAGATTCTATAGAACAAATATCAGTTCTTCTCAAATTGATCCATAGGACCAAAATCACAACAATATTTTTATAGATACAATCAAGCTTATTCTAAAAACCGTATAAAAAGACAAAGGAACTAGAATGGCTAAAAAGAGTAAAGTGGGAGGAATCATTTAAAAATTACTCCTATTTTTAAAACATACTACATAGGTACAATAAGCAAGAGAATGTGGTAGGAACAGACACAGGTCGGTGGAACAGAAATAGTCTAATGTGAATACCCCTAGTAGAATTTTAAAGTTTATTTTTGAAAGCTTTAGTGTAAAATTCAGTGATTTTTAGTATATTTGCACAGTTGTGCAACCATGACCATTATCTAATTCCAGACCATTTTCATCACCCTGAAAAGAAATCTTATATGCTCATAAAGTCATTCTCCATATCCTTATTCCCCCTTCTACTAGACCTTGACAGTGATTAATCTACATTCTATCTCTATGGATTTGCTTATTCTGGACATTTAATTTAAATGGAATCTTAAAATATGTGGTCCTTTGTGTCTACCTTCTTTTGCTTAGCATAATGTTTTTCAGGTTTACCCATGTTGTAGCATATATCAGTACATGTATCAGTGACCTAGACAGCATACTAAAAAGCAGAGACATTACTTTGTCAACAAAGGTCCATCTAGTCAAAGCTATGGTTTTTCCAGTAGTCATGTATGGATGTGAAAGCCGGAGTATAAAGAAAGCTGAGTGCCAAAGAATTGATACTTTTGAACTGTGGTGTTGAAATAGACTCTTGAGAGTCCCTTGGACTGCAAGGAGATCAAACCAGTTAATCCTAAAAGAAATCAGTCCTGAATATTCATTGGAAGGGTTGATGCTGAAGCTGAAACTCCAATACTTGGACCGCCTGATGCGAAGAGCTGACTCATTTGAAAACCCTGATGCTGGGAAAAATTGAAGGTGGGAGGAGAAGGGGATGACAGAGGACGAGATGGTTGGATGGCATCACCGACGCGATGGACATGAGTTTGAGTAGGCTCCAGGAGTTGGTGATGGACGGGAAGCCTGGCATGCTGCAGTCCATGGGGTTGCAAGAGTCAGACCTGAGTGACTGAACTGAACTGAACTGATCCGTACTTCATTCCTTTTTATGGCTGAATGGCTCGGTGGTGAAGAACCCTCCTGCCAATGCAGGAGATTCAGGAGACAGGGATTAGATCCCTGGGTCAGGAAGATCCCCTGGAAAAGGAAATGGCAGCCCACTCCAGTATTCTTGCCTGAAGAAACCCATGGACAGAGGAGCCTGGCAGGCTACATGGGGTTGCAAAAGAGTTGGGCATGACTCAGTGACTCAACAGCAACAATGAATTGGGTTGCTTCCAGCTTTGGCTATTATGAATAATGCTGCTAGGAATATTTGTGTACAGGTTTTGTATGCATACATGATTTGAATTCTCTTGAGTATATATTTAGGAGTTGAATTTTTGGATCATATGATATCTCTAACTTTTTGAGGAACCGCCAGTTTTTGTTTTTTTTTTTTTTCTGAAGTGGCTGCATCATTTTACCTTCCCACTAGCAATGTATGAGTGTTTCAATTTCTCCACATCTTCACCAACACTTGTTACTATCGATTTTATTTTATTTATTTTTTTGATTACAGGCATTCTAGTGGATGTTAACTGTTATCTCATTGGGATTTGACTTGCATTTCCCTAGTATAATATTGGGCATGTTTTCATGTGTATATTGGCCATTTGTGTGTCTCGTTTGGAGAAATGTTTACTCAAATCTTCTGCTCATTTTTCAATCAGATTGTCTTTATTACTGAGTTGTAGGAATTCTTTTTTTTTAAATAATTTTACTTAGTTTTGGCTTTGCTGGTTCTTTGTTGCTGAGTACAGGCTTTCTCTAGTTGCGGTGAATGGGGGCTCCTCCCCACTGGCGGTGCATAGGCTTCTCATTGTGGTGGCTTCTCTTGTTGCAGAGCACAGGCTCCAGAGCTAGAGTTTCAGTAGTTGTGGTGCATGAGATCAGTAGTTACGGCTCACAGGCTCTAGAGCAAGGGCTTCAGTAGTTGTTATGCAGTGGCTTAGTTGCTCCACAGCATGTGAAACCAGAGATTGAACCAGGGATCAAACCAACGTCCTCTGTGTTGCAAGGCGGACTCTTAACCACTGGAGCACCAGGGAAGCCCAATAGTTCTTATTTTGGATATAAATAGCTTGTCAGATGTATGATTTTCAAATATTTTCTTCCATTCTGGGAACTCATTTGCAGTTGCTCCCCTTTTCTCCGTATCCCCCTGCCCCAGAAAATAATCATCTGTTTTCTGTCTCTCCTGATCTGTCTGTTCTGAACATTTCCTGTAAATGGCATCATACAATGTGTGGCCTTCTTTGTCTGGCTTTGTTCTCTCAGCATAATGCTTTTGAGGCTAATCCATATTGTAGCATGTCTTAGTGCTTCATTTCTTTTTATGGCTGAATAATATCCCACTGTATGGATATGCCTTACTTTATCCTTTCATCACTGGATATTTGAGTTGTTCTACTCTTTGGTTATTATGAATAATGCTGTTATGTATGGACATTCATGTACATGTTTTTGTGTTGACATATGTCTTTTATTCTCTTGGGTATATACCTAGGAGTGAAATTGCTGGGTCACATAATGATTCTATCTTTGACTTATTGAAAAAATGCCAAATGGTTTCTACAGCAGCTGCACTGTTTTCCTTTCCCACTGGCAATGCAAGAGAGTTCTAATTTCTTCACATCTTTGCTAACACTTGTTCTTTTTCTTCTTCTTTTTTTTTTTTTTTGATTATAGCCATCTTAGTGAGTGCGAAGTAGTGTCTCCTTGTGGTTTTGCTCTTAATTTTCATGATAACTCATGATGTTGAGCTTCTCTTCATCTACTTATTGGCCATTTGTATAAATTCTTTGGAGAAATGTCTATTCAAATCATTTACCCATTTTTTAAAAATTGGGTTATTTATCTTATTATTGAATTATAAACATTTTTTATGTATTCTAAATACAAGTCTTGTATGAGGTATATTTGCAGATAGTTTCCCATTTTGTGGGTTGTCTTTCACTTTCTTGCTAGTGTTCTTAAAGCAGAAAAGTTCTTAATTTTGATAAAGTGCCATTTATGTATTTGTTCTTTGGTCATGTAGGCAAATGAAACCAATGCCTGATCCAAGGTTGTGAAGATTTATACTTCTGTATTTTTTCCTGATAGTTTTATAGTTTTAGCTCTTACATTCAGGTCTTTGATCCATTTTGAGTTTATGTGTATGGTATGAGTTAAGGGTCATACTTCATTATTCTGCTTGTGCATATCCAGTTGTCTGAGCACTGTTTGTTGAAAACACGCTTTCCCATTGAAGGCTCTTGGCACCCTTTTTGAAAATCATTTGATGAAAGATAACTAATTTTTTAATGGAAAATTATTTTCATCTTAAAATTATATAGCAATCCAATCATGCTCATGTTAAATATTAGAGTATAAAAGATCTCAACAAAATTCCTCCTAGCAGCTCTTTCTCTGGAAAATCTTGGAAGCTGTACTCTACTAAACTGAAGGAGTAAACCAAGAAAGAGGAATATCACAATATAAGATCCAGGTAACAGAAAACCCAAATCCAGGAAACTGTGAGTAGGAGTCCTAGGAAGAGTCATGTTGCAGACCATGAGATTACTGGCCTAGTTTGTAGCAGGGAAACAGGGAGCTGTGGGAGGGCAATCTTCAGGGGGAATACGGAGCCAGCAAATTTTAGAAGGGTTGGAGTGTTTGGTATGTTTCAGAACTGTTAGAACACCTAGATAAAAATAGCATTAGAAATATAGAAATCTCAGTGAAATACTGAAGCAGTTATTAAGTTGAGAAAAAAATCAAAGGCCTAACAATAATGTGCTAAGACTAGTTTAATTAAAACACTAACGATAATATACTTTGCTTAGCAGTGAACAAATTATATAGTTGAAATCATTATATAGTCATAATCATGTAAACTTGGTTAGTGATTTGACTAAGAATTGTGATAGAGGGAACATTGAAGACATGAAGTTGAAGATGGGGAGTATAAGAAAGCTAAGTTCTCCACTATTATTAAAGACAAGCAATAAATAACATCTAAATTTGTTAAATAAAAGTTTAGGCATGTTATTTAGGTTATATAATGGATAAACCAGAAGAAACAGCTAAAGCCACAAACGTGTTGCCTCTTTAGAGGATAATGGGGGATGGTGGAGCAGAAAACTGCGGTTGTTTGCAATCAGCCATGCCTCATTTTGCTTTATGTTTAACTACGAGTATGTATTACTATGAGAAAAAAATTGTTATATTTTAATTCCCAAGAGGGAACCACAAAGAGATCACCACCTCATAACAGGAGCTAACGGCAAACTTAACCATCACCTTTGGTTGTCTGAGCTTGGCCTCTACGTGGGTGAAGTATGTAGCAAAGAGGACAGGGCTCTGAGCCTTCTAGATGCCAACCTCTGATGATGTGAATTATGCGTGCAGGTGGCTTTCAACTGGCCAGCTAATTTCTGCAATATAGGAAATGACTGTAATTTCTGTTTCTGCATCTGGCCTCAAAAGAGAAAGTGGCCCCAATTGCCTATTGAATTTATGGAGATGAGATCTCAAGTATCTTAGGATAATTGTTGGATGAAGGGACAGGCTTTGCCAGGAAAGCAATTTTAGTACTTCTCCCTCTCATAAGGTACTTCGAAACAATTTTTCTATTTAATTTTTTTAAAGTGCCATATCTTAAATGTCTCCTTTCTCGCCTGTGACTGGCTTCACTTTGTTAATGCATTTTAGCTCCAATTTTAGTTTACAAGTTCACCAAAACAGGGTTCTATGTAGCAAGTTCCTTTCTTATTTACCCTGCTTTATTGTGATATTTGTCTTTCTACCTATGTCCTACATACCTCCCCTGTTCTTGATCATTATGTTTCTGTGCCTCTTTTTCTGTTCCTCATCTGTCTCTTTCATCACCTCCGTAAATCTTTTTGTGTGTGTGTGGTGATGGTTATTTTGCCTCACACTCCCACATTTTTCTCTCCATTGTCCATTCATTTAAGAAGTATTCATCGAGCAGCTATAATATGCATTAAAACATGACACTCCCTGAGACACAGGCTCTTAACAGTCTAATTGAGGTGACATACAAATGATGAATAGAAATAGTAATTAACTATAGTTAATGATGTAATGACAAAATTATTTCTATACACGATGAATGCTACAGGATTAAAAAATAAAGGTAATACGTGCTCATTGTAGGAAATTTGCAAAGGAGAGAAAGTCTAAAAAAATGAAAATTGAGTCAGACTGTCTGGGTTGGAATCTTAGCTCTGTTCTTATTAGCTCTATAGCATTGGGCAAGTTGCTTAACCTCTCTGAGCCCCACTTTCTTCACTCGTTAAGTGGGGATAATAATATTACTTCCCTACCTCAGAGGGTTAATAGTCTTACCACAGAGCCTAGGGCATTTAAGTGGTAGTGGTTACAGTTGTTATAACCATCACCGTCAACTTTTTCAGTATATGGCCTTCATTTTTTTTTTTTTTTTTTTTGCTCACATATATTTCATGAACCTTGGTTGCCGTTTAAAATGTTTTTCTCCATATTTCAATTTTTTCCTAGATTATGCTTTATTGGCTAAGCTTATTAATGTTGTTTCCTCTTCTTTTAGTCATTCCTCTAATTTCTCCTTTTTCTTTCTACCTATAATTATGCTTTTTTTCTTTCCATTATTTGACAAGTAGGCAGACAGGCAAGAAGTATTCACTGAGCTACCAGAAAGTACAGGTACTTTGTTAAGTCCCAAGGAAACAGGAAATAGAAGGTGAAGAAATTCTTTTTTTTTGGGGGGTAAACTTATTTACATAGGGTGCCAGCCCTGACATAGGAAACAGAATTGAGCCCTAGTTCCTCGCTCCCTCACACTCCAGCTTGAGTGAGCCATTGAAGCCTCATTTTCTCATTTGTACAAAGTGAAAGTGAAAGTCGCTCAGTTGTGTCCGACTCTTTGCGACCCCATGGACTGTATAGTCCATGGAATTCTCCAGGCCACAATACTGGAGTGGGTAGCCTTTCCCTTCTCCAGGGGATCTTTCCAACACAGGGATCGAACCCAGGTTTCCCGCACAAATGCCCACCCTACATATGTAATTAGGCTGTGGATCACGAATGTCACTGAGCTTTGTAAACAAGACGCATTAGAAAAATTGCAAGTACTCAGATTTAGGGAGAAATTGACTCCTACATTTTTTATTAAGTGGGCGGTTCAGCTTGTTTTTCTTTCTTTTAAAATTTTTTTCTTCTCAAAGAGCTTAATTTTGTTTAATCTTGCCTTCACTCACTTTGTCAAGAATAGTTGACTCTCTGGTCAGAATTCCCTGTGAGCCAAACTGGTTTCATGTACTAAACCAGCTCTTACGTACTAAACTGTGCTGTTATATATCCTGTTATTACAGAAATGAAAATGCTGCCTTCTGCATAGACAAGCTGGACCCCCCACTTGCTTGTCTACTATAGGCAATTGGATTCACTAGCCCTTGGCCTGGTCTGCCAAATTGATTTATTATTTAGATGGGAGGTTCATTTTCTGAGAGATTCCAGAAGCAGAAAGACCAAGTAAAATCAATATCAGCTTGGATTTTGCCAGATTTTAAAATTAACTTTCTCCTCAGTATTTGATAAAATGAAATAAAATTCTCTCAGTATTTTTGTAATCATAAAAGAACCATATTCATATGATGTCTTAGGTTTTGCTTTCAAATAGAAAAATAAGATACGGGGAGGCTATATGAGGCTATATAAAATAAGCACATCAGAGATGATAATCACTGAAGCCAGTCATGGAGATTCATTATACTATTCTGTCTACTTTTGTGTGTGTTTGAAAGCTGACATAATTAAAAATGAGAACACAGCTAATTGAAGCAAAGAGAGGGACTTCCCTGGTGGTCCAGTGGCTGGGACTCTGAGCTCCCAGTGTCGGGGCTCGGGTTTGATCCCTGGTTGGAGAACTGAATCCCACATGGAGAACTAAGACCCGGAGCAGCCAAATAAATTTTTTTAAAAAATGAAAATAAAGAGACTGCATTCATGGTTTGTTGCAGTTTGTTTTCATAAGCATTTTCATGGTCTAGGAATTTTGATAGGTTAATTGGGAAACCTATAAAATCATGCAGAATTTTGAGAATTTCCAACCATTTCAGATTTGCTTTTATTTTATTCAAAAACCTAGTGAGTTCCCTGGTGGCTCAGAGGCTAAAGCATCTGCCTGCAATGCGGGAGACCTGGGTTCGAGACCTGGGTTCGATCCCTGGGTTGGGAAGATCCCCTGGAGAAGGAAATGGCAACCCACTCCAGTATTCTTGCCTGGAGAATCCCATGGACGGAAGAGCCTGGAAGGCTACAATCCACGGGGTTGCAAAGAGTTGGACACGACTGAGCGACTTCACTTTTCAGTGAGTGATATGATTACTTTTTGGTGTTATTATGCATTCAAGGAAATTTTGTGATCAAGTGACTTGCCCAAGGTCACATAACCACCTAGCACTAGAAGATGGAGTAGAAAACCAGGCTCTCTTGACTGCTATGCTGCGTCTAATTTTATACAAATGTAGAGGGATGAAATAGTTCCCAATTAAGCTTGAATAAGCCTCCTATAATTGCTGGGATATGTTGTTAATGTGATGCTAGCATATTTTTAATACAGAATTTCAGACGAGGGGTGAGATGAGAATTGCAGAACTGAGGGGTGCAAGGATGAGAAGCTGCCATTTATCAAGCCAGATGCACTTTTAGGTGTTTTATATTCATTTACATTTTCCCAGATCCTTAGTTTTGAGTCCTGCCTCCTCCAATTCATGAGCTCAGGGACCTGGAGCAACTGACATGACCTCAGTTTCTTCATCTGTGAAAAGGAGGTAATGATAGCTACCTAACTGAACTTTGAAGAGAGTTAATAAGATAATGTATAATAAATGCTTAACTCTGTGCCCAGTATATGCCAAAATTATTTTAAAAAGCAAGAAGGAGGATTCCTGTAAGACTCAGGGAAGGACAGAAATCATCCAGAGAACTGTCAACTGTCTGGCATGACTGTCTCCAATATTCCCTTCCTCTGCTCTGTTCTCTCTAGTTAGTGATAGTCACCTTGGGTTTTTTTGTTGTTGCTGTTGTTTGTGATTTAAAAAAAAAAATTTTTATTATGTATGTATTTAGTTGCAGCACTTGTGATCTTTTAGGGGCAGCATGTGAGATCTAGTTCCCCAACCAGGGATTGAATCCTGGCTCCCTGAATCAGGAAAACAGAATTTAAGCCACTGGACCACCACGGAAGTCTCAGTATTCACCTTGTTTTAATCATGTATCATGTTTTAACATGATCATGTTATTACTTGCTCAAAACTGTTACATGGTTCCCTACAATCTATCAACATTCCAGAATCTTTTTGTCAGCCCAAAGCATATTGTTTACTTCCAAATTCAAACCTTTGCAACTCTCTGTAGGCCCTAAAGGTAATACTGTGTGAAACATACGCTGGTGATAATTTAACAATTCAGTAAAGTAGGGAAGAGCAATTTAATAAATGGTGATACTTAAAAATCCATCCTCATAGTTCATATTTCATATCAAAATTACTTCCAAGTGAATAAAAAAATGGAACTATAAAAAGCAGATCAAAAATTGAAACCATAAAAATATGAATATAATACTTCTTTATAGAGAATAATGAGTTAAGCTTTTAAACAGTTGGAAAAAAGTTGTAAAAGAAGCTCTTAAAATATTTGACAATATAAAATGAAAAGCTATGTCAAATATAATAAAAGACAATGCTTAGAAAAATATTTGCCATAGATATGAGAGGAAAGAAAAGAATTCTTTAATATTTGAAGAGCACATACTAAATAATAAGAAAATACAAAGGCTCTCAATGGGAAAATGACATTAACGAACAAATCACAAAAGAGGACATGTGAATGGCTAATAAACATATGAATAAATGTTCACCTGCACTAGTAATCAAAAATGCTAATGGAACAACAAGAGACCAATTTTCACCTATTAATTAGCAAAGATGATAAAAGACAATACTCTCTGTTAGATAGGGTGCCGTAAGAAGGGCATTCATCCACCGATAATGGGAGGGGAAACTGATGCAGTCTTTTTGGAAGGCAATTTAGCAACATGTTTCAGAAGCTAAAATATAGTCCTATCCTTTGACCTGTAGTTCCACTGCTAATAACAATCACTCCCCAGGAAGTAAGCTAAAGTCTGTGCAAAATTTATGCAAAGAGGTGCTCGTTTATAATTACCAAATTGTCAGTCAACCTAAATGTCCAACAATGGACATGCAAAGAAATACATGATTGTATAATCTTGACAGAATATTGTCTAAGCTATTAAAAATTGTACCTATGGTGGCTAGTAACAAAACAGGAAACACTTATTATATAATGTCTAGAAATATAAAGATTACGTATCACAGTACATATACTCAGCTATCTAAAAGTTATGCAGATGAGTAGAAGTAGAAGGAACAACTGTTAATGTGATAAGTATCCCAGAGGGTCAAGGCTATGCTTATACTCAGTTCAGTTCAGTTCAGTCGCTCAGTCGTGTCTGACTCTTTGTGACCCCATGGATTGTAGCACGCCAGGCTTCCCTGTCCATCACCAACTCCTGGAGCTTGCTCAAGCTCATGCCCATCGAGTTGGTGATGCCATCCAACCATCTCATCTTCTGCCGCCCCCTTCTCCTCCTGCTTTCAATCTTTCCCAGCATCAGGGTCTTTTCAAATGAGTCAATTCTTCGCATCAGGTGGCCCAAGTATTGGAGCTTCAGCTTCAGCATCAGTCCTTCCAATGAATATGCAGGACTGATTCTTTTAGGATTGACTGGTTAGATCTCCTTGCAGCCCAAGGGACTCTCAAGAGTCTTCGTCAAACTACAGTTTAAAATTATCAATTCTTCGGCACTCAGCTTTCTTTATGGTCCAACTCTCACATCCATACATGACTACTGGAAAAACCCTAGCTTTGACTAGACGGACCTTTGTCAACAAAGTACTGTCTCAGCTTTTTAATATGCTGCCTAAGTTGGTCATGCTTATATTATTCATGTTAAATTTTCTGTTTACAACTTTTGACAATAGGCATGTATATTTGCTATTTAGAAAAATGGATGTTTAGAGCAGACTGAAAAATGCTACATACTGTAAATATGCCATTATCAATATTTAACCAGTATTATTATTAGTGTGTTTGATGTCCAGCAGATGGAGCTGCATCCCTTAACATTCAGCACAAACACAGACTTAAAAACTATGGCCACATTTTCATCTGTTGTGTTTTGTTTGAAGAAAATCCTGTCTATCGTCCTAAAAGTGTTGTGAAGCGTATGTTCTTTAAAAAAAAAAAAAAAAGTAAAGTGAAGTAGCTCAGTCGCGTCTGACTCTTTACGACCCCGTGGACTGTAGCCTACCAGGCTCCTGTATCCTGGGATTTTCCAGGCAAGAGTACTGGAGTGGGTTGCCATTTCCTTCTCCAGAGGATCTTCCCAACCCAGGGATCAAACCCAGGTCTCCTGCATTGTAAGCAGACGCTTTACCATCTGAGTTACCAGGGAAGTCTTTTTTTTTTTTTTTTTTAAGGATTACGTTTAAAATTTGTTTTGAGAATTTTGTGCAGCCCCTCTGAGATAACTGGAGACACCCTGGGCTGTCACAGAAAGCAGGACTAGTAATGGGTTTGGGGAACTAGAGAACTTGAGAGATTAACTGATTGTGTGGGGCCACACAGGGAGTTGAGGCAGAGCCAGGAAAAACAAGCCAAGGGACCTGTTCACTGGTCTTCCTTTGCTGAGTAAATTGTGTTTTGATGTGTGAGTGCTTGGGCTTCGCATTTCAGTATAATTTCAGAACTGATCTTTTCATTGGTCCTCACCACACATTTAGGGTGGTGATTAAAAACACTGGCTTTGGAGTCTTGGGCTTCGCATTTCAGTATAATTTCAGAACTGATCTTTTCATTGGTCCTCACCACACATTTAGGGTGGTGATTAAAAACACTGGCTTTGGAGTTATAAAGGCCTAATTTCCAAACCTAATTTCATAATTTCTTAGCTGTGTGACTTTGGGCAAGTCACTTCACCTCTCTGTGCCTTACTTTCGTCATTTGCAAAATAGAGCTAGTAAAAACAAAATCTATTCCTAGGATTGTTGTGAGAGTCAAATGAGATAATGCGTGTAGAAGTGTTTGGCATAGTGCCTGGCGCAGGGTAAGTATGAAGTCAATGTTAGTGTGATCGTCATTCATTCTTTTGTTTTGGAATACTGTGTGCTAGACAGGGGGCTCTGCACTGGGGAGAGTTAACAGATAAGTTCCTGCCTTGTAGGAGTTTAGGCAAGGTATCCCCTGGGGAGGTAGCAGTGACAGAACTTGGAACCAGAATTTCTGGATTTCTGTGTGATCCTGATTTATTTTAAACCTCAGATAAATTACTTAATCTCCATCTTCCTCTTGATAAAACAAGGGTTGGGGACCATATGATCTGTAAAATATCTTCCAGCTCTGAAACATTCTATAACTGTATTTCAAAGCACATTACTGAATGAGATCAAATCAATGTTATTATCTTTCAAATATATTCACATTATGTAGTCTCTTCTCCAGAGGTGCAAAATTCTAATTAGGTAAAGTTCCAAGAGCCAACAGAATGATTACAGCAGAAGCTGGATGAGACACCCATCTCTGAGAGGCTGGAGTAGAGAAAAATCAGTCCTCAAAAGATGTATAGAAATAGTCCCTTGCAAAATATTATATTCATGGGTAGTTTAATTGCCAAAGAATACAAATAGTTAATTTCCATTTCTACAGATTTCATGTGATATCAAAATGCCTTTGTTATTTTCAAGTTATAACAAAATGGTATTGCATTATTCCTCTGTGTGTGGGTGTGTGTGCGCACGCACAGCATACACAGGCAGGTACAATGTTTCATATAAGCATATCTGTGCTTGACGATTAGTCTGCTTTTGTATTCCCTCCCTCCGTTTCTCTTCACACTCTCTCTCATTTTGGCCACACTGGTTGGCTTATGGGATTTTAGTTTCCCAACCAGGGGTCAAACCTCTCCCCTCAACCCCCAGCACACAGTGGGAGGTGGGAGTCCTAACCACTGGTGCGCAGTCACTCAGTCGTGTCCAACTCTTTGTGACCCCCATGGACTGTAGCCCACCAGGCTCCTCTGTCCATGGAATTGTCCAGGCAAGAATACCGGAGTGTGTTACCACGCTTTCCTCCAGGGGAATCTTCCCAACCCAGGGATCAAACCTGTGCACTTACATCTCGTGCACTGAAGGTGGATTCTTTACTGCTGAGCTACTGGGGGCACCCCACTGGACCACCAGGGAATTCATGCTTTTGTTCTCTTGATTGTATTCACTTAAATCAGTGATTGGCAAACTTTCGGTAAGGGACCAGATAGCAAACATTTTAGGCACTGTGGGTCCCATACCACCTCTGTTGCTGTTGCTGCTTCTCCTCCTCCTCTTTCTCCTGTTCGAACTATTTAATAACATAAAGACCATTCTTAAATCCCAGGGTGTAAAAAATAGACTGAGGATTAGATGTGGGCTGCAGGGCATAGTTTACTGACCTTCATCTTAAATCGAATTTTCAGCCTCCTGTATCTACTGGTTTGGTTTCATAGAATCTCTCCATTTCTACCACATCCCACTGCACTCAGGGCCCAGGTTGTTTCTCACTCCAGTCTCTACTCTCATCTGGTTCTGCACCCTCCCCGCTTCCCATCTAATTTCCTTCTTTGTAATACCAATCACACCTTGGCTACCAGTGCTTTACAAAACATATGCTTTGCAAAACCTCGTAAAGGTTTTGGTAAAGCATGACAAGTGAAAGTGAAAGTATTAGTTGCTCAGTCATGTTTGACTCTGTGTACTGTAGCCCACCAGGCTCCTCTGCCCAAGGGGTTCTCCATGCAAGAATAATGGAGTGGGTTGCTATGCCCTCCTCCAGAAATTTTCCCGACCTAGGGATCAAACTTCACTCTTCTGCACTGAAGGCAGATTCTTTACCATCTGAACCACTGGGGGAAAAAGCAAAGGATTATGTTTAAAATTTGTTTTGAGGATTTGGTGAAACCTCTCAGATAATTGGAGACACTCGGGCGATGCTCCAGCAGAAAGCATCACTGCTGAACCAAAATGGTGCTGATCTAGTCCAACAGATTGACTGCTCCAGAGACAGGGACTCCTCAACATATCTGTCCCATGAAACAATTTACCAGGTTTCCTGAGCCCAGGTCCCTAATCATGGCAATGGCATGGACTTCAGCTCAGTTCATCTTAGTGGCTCAGTCATGTCTGACTCTTTGCAAATCCATGGACTGCAGCACACCAGGCTTCCCTGACCTTTACAACTTCCAGAGCTTGCTCAAAGTCATGTCCATCGAGTCAGCGAAGTCATCCAACCATCTCATCCTCTGTCATCCCCTTCTCCTCCCACCTTCCATCTTTCCCAGCATCAAGGTCTTTTCCAGTGAGTCAGTTCTTCACATCAGGTGGCCAAAGTATTGGAACTTCAGCTTCAGCATCAGTCCTTGAAATGAATATTCAGGACTGATTTCCTTTATGATTGACTGGTTTGATCTCCTTGCAGTCCAAGGGACTCTTAAGAGTCTTCTCCAACACCACAGTTCAAAAGCATCAATTTTTCTGTGCTCAGCTTTCTTTATGTTCCAACTCTCACATCCATACATGACTACTGGAAAAACCATAGCTTTGACTGGACGGACGTTTGTCGACAAAATGTCTCTGCTTTTTAATATACTGGCTAGGTTGGTCATAGCTTTTCTTCCAAGGAGCAAGAGTCTTTTAATTTCATGGCTGCAGTCACCATCTGCAGTGATTTTGGAGCCCAAGAAAATACAGGCTGTCACTGTTTCCATTACTCCCCCATCTATTTGCCATGAAGTGATGGCACTGGATGCCATGATCTTCATTTTTCTGAATGTTGAGTTTTAACTCTGCTTTTTCACTCTCCTCTTTCACTTTGATCAAGAGGCTCTTTAGTTCCTCTTCGCTTTCTGCCATAAGGGTGGTGTCATCTGTATATGTGAGGTTGTTGATGTTTCTCCTGGCAATCACAATTTTGCCTTGTGAATCATCCAGCTTTGTGTTTCGCATGATGTGCTCTGCATATAAGTTAAATAAGCAGCGTGACAATATACAGCCTTGATGTACTCTTTTCCCAATTTTGAACCAGTCCATTGTTCCATGTCCAGTTTTAACTGTTGCTTCCTGACCTGCATACAGATTTCTCAGGAGGCAGGTCAGGTGGTCTGGTATTCCCGTCTCTTTCAGAATTTTCCACAGTTTGCTGTGATTCACACAGTCAAAGGCTTTAGCATAGTCAATGAAGCAGAAGTAGATGTTTTTCTGGAATTATCTTGCTTTTTCTATGATCCAACAGATGTTGACAATTTGATCTCTGCTTCTTCTGCCTTTTCTAAATCCAGTTTGAACATCCAGAAATTCTCAGTTCACGTACTGTTGAAGCCTAGCTTGGATAAATTTGAGCATTACTTTACTAGCATGTGAGATGAGTGCAATTGTGTGGTAGTTTGAGAACTCTTTGGCATTGCCTTTCTTTGGGACTGGAATGAAAACTGACCTTTTCCAGTCCTATGGCCACTGCTGAATTTTCCAAATTTGCTGGCATATTGAGCACAGCACTTTCACAGCATCATCTTTTAGGATTTGAAATAGCTCAGCTGGAATTTCATCACGTCCACTAGCTTTGTTCGTGTGATGCTTCCTAAAGCCCACTTGACTTTGCCCCCCAGGATGTCTGGCTCTCGGTGAGTGATCACATCATCGTGGTTATCTAGGTCATAAAGATCTTTTTTGTATAGTTCTTCTGTGTGTTCTTGCCACCTCTTAATATTTCTGCTTCTATTAAGTCCATACTGTTTCTCCTCTTTATTGTGCTCATCTTTGCATGAAATGTTCCCTTGGTATCTAATTTTCTTGAAGAGATCTCTAGTCTTTCCCATTCTGTTGTTTTTCTCTATTTCTTTGCTTTGATCACATTCCTCAAGTACTTACTGAGCATCATTTATGTACTTGGTATTGTACTACAGACTATGGGCACAGCAAAAAACCATCATGGCCATGGTTGTGGCCTTCACAGAGCTTCCACAAAATAATAAGAGAGACAGACATAGAAGCATTTCTGTGTCATACTGCACGAATTGCATGCTGTTTGTGGGAGAACAGAGCAGGGCACCTGACTGAATATGGAGGTCGTGGGAGGTGGGGCCCAGAGGAACCGACACCTAATGCTATGTGGATCCCAGTAGTAGAGCCAATTCCAGCCTCAGGGACCCTAATCTTCTTAGCTGGTGGGTCTTGAGCTCCACTTAGACCTTTGCTAACAGTAATCGTGCCTGCAGCCTTACCCCTTTGGACTGAGTGTCTGGTTTCAGTCCTGTTTCCTAGGCTCCATTCTCCAGAAACAATCTAAACAGGTCCCTGGCCACAGCTCACACCTAGAACACTGACCCTAACCTCATCCTGAAGGTCTGGTTCTTCCAGGTAAAGCATTTTTTTTTTTTTTTTTTTTTGCTGAAGTGATGACAATTGAGCAGCCAATTGGCAAGAATGGTGATGATCTGCTTTGTCAGCTTTCATATATTAATACTGATAGGAGCAATTACTCTTTTCAGACATCACACATTTGCTTTTTCCAGCATGATGGGTTGGTCATGAAGGCGGAAAGAATAGAATATCCAATGTTAAATGGGTATTTGCTATTAATACTCAACATTTTGAGTTTAAACTCTGACTCTTCAAGAAAATTGGTCCGAGAAGGTCCTCTTACTCTTCATTAACTACCAAATAAATAAAAGGACCTCCTCCTTTTATTCCCACCCCCCTTGCTCAGGGGCTTCTTGGGAGGTATGTTGGCCCATTCATATGTTAATTCTGTAGAGCCCTCAGTCCTTTCACAGAGGCCCTGTACAATGAGAGGGGAGTCTGCATATTTCAAAAGAGCAGCATATGCTCCTAAAGGTGAACGCGCAATATCGCTCTGCAGGGGAAATACAGTGCATTATTCTTTGCCCCTTTGCTGAGAGAGTTTACAAGCAACATTTGGAAATGGATGGCATTTTTCTATATAGAGATCGAATTTGACAATTAACCATCATTTTTTTTTTATTGAAAGGTTCAGGTCTTCTAAATTACTCTCCTTTTAAAACATGTAAATAAATGAGAGAAATGAAAATTGCAATTCCTGGAAAAGCCCCAGAAGTGCCTTCCCCTGAAGCTGTTTAACTGTTCTTTTGAAAAGGAATTCTCCTCAGAAAAAATTCTGAGCTGGTGGGGAAGTGGACAGTGGGTATAACTTAATATGAAAAATCTCTCTCTCGTTCTCTTATTTTCATTGTTAAATGTAATGTGTCCTATCACAGGAGTGCTTGATGTTTAGGGGATAATTTCAGATATGCAAATGATTTATTAGTCGAGAATTTGATAATCATATTTCAGAAAAAACTTCTGATGGACATTAATTGCTTCTTCTAAAATGATATTCTAGTGCACAGTAATGACAAACACTGTGTATTAATTTCACATGTATTAGAAATAATGATTAGAGTAAAAACTATTTGATGTAATGACCATTAGTTCAGAGCTGTTGAACGATACTTCATGGCTTAAGATGAATAATAATGGCCCATTTTTCATCAGACAGATGTTCCATCTTATTGTGTAAAGAAGTTACGTCATTGAAACAGAAAATGTAAAAGAATTAGAATATACCGTATCACTAAGCTTGGTTAGCAAAATTGAACAATTAATATCTGAAATCATTACCATTTGCTATACACTATGAGCTGTTTTTATCACGTTTTCTATGGGATCAGTTTTGAAGAATGTTTCACAAAGAAAAATTTTAAAAAATTAGAGTAGAAATCCATAATAACATGGTTCAGGGTTATATGGACTTACGAAATGATGCAGTGTCAAACCACAGTTTTGTAAAAATAAAAAAAAAAATTAAATTTGAAAAGTAACTGTGGATCTCCTGGGTGGTTTGCTGGGTGGCTGGGAGATAGGAGTGCAAAGGAGAGTATTTATTTTAAACTTACTTTTCACTGTCTGTATTTTTTTTAACTTTTTGCATATTGTATACCATATGCATGTGTTTTGTTAAGTCGCTAAGCCATGTCTGACTCTGTGACCCCACGGGCTGTGGGCCACCAGGCCCCTCTGTCCATGGAATTTTCCAGGCAAGAATACTAGAGTGGTTGCCATCTGCTTCTCCAGAAGATCTTCCCAACCGAGGGATCCAACCTGTGTCTCTTGCATTGGCAAGTGGGTTCTTTATCACTGGGCCGCCTGGGAAACATACGCGTGTGTTACCTATTGGTAAATAATTTTATTATAAATAACAGTAGCAACTCATTCGGAGAAGGCAGTGGCAGCCCACTCCGGTACTCTTGCCTGGAGAATCCCGTGGGCGGAGGAGCCTGGTGGGCTGCCGTCCATGGGGTCTCTATGAGTCGGACAGACTGAGTGACTTCACTTTCACTTTCTTGCATTGGAGAATGAAATGGTGACCCACTCCAGTGTTCTTGCCTGGAGAATCCCAGGGACGGGGGAGCCTGGTGGGCTGCCATCTATAGGGTTGCACAGAGTCAGACACAGCTGAAGCAACTTAGCAGCAGCAGCAACTCATTACCAAATTTTAAAGTGGAGAGGTAGCCTCTAAAGAGTTAGAATCAGATACACACACACACATACACACACACCTACCCTACACGTTATAAACATATAGGTTCATCTTCCAATTCTGCCTCTTTCTAGTTAACAAGCCATGAGAAAATTGCTTACCTTTTCTGAACTAAGAGAACCTGCCTCATGGGCTTGATAGGAGGACAGAATAGGTTTCAGCATGACTGCTAATGTATGGTATGTGCTCAATAAACATTGCTGAGCATTACTAGTTTACATCCTACTAAAACAGTCTTATCTAATACAATTGTCCCTAACATCTGTTACTCTTCTTTTCACAGTACCTGTGCTAGAATCATGGCTTCTTTGTGGTAAAATTTTTAAAAGTTAGTATTTATGTGTGCTTGCTTTTTATTAGTTACAGCCAGTTCACTCCTCTCTTCTTCCCTCCCTCTCGTTCTTCTTTCTTCCCCATCACAAGGTTTTCCCGCTTCTTTACTAAGTGCCAGCCACTGTGTAAGTGCAGAGTGCAGACAAAACCTTAGAAATCATTGATTCTAAATTTTTCTAGCAATGCAAGAATTCTTTCTGCCACCTATTCCGTAAGCGGCTCAGCTAGTGCTGTAACCCTTCTAGCAACAGGGACCTTGCTGCTTCCTGAAAGATTCTTTTCCTTTTTGAACAATTCTAACTTGTTAGAATGTTCCTTTTTTCATGTTGAACTAGGAATCCGTATCCCTGTAGCTTCCATAGTTAGGAAGACCCCTGTCATACTCCTAACTCTTTTCTCATTTGGAAAACTTTACTTCTAATTAGTTGCAAAGCCAGAATTAGAATCTAGATCCCCTGACTCCTGCTCCAGTGCTCTTTAGAGGTCCTTTTACATAGAAATCTCTTTCAACCAAGTTGGCTGCCTTAGATCTTGTTGAACTCCCTGACCTTGTCAAGAAGACTGACTGTACTGAGGACTTCATTTTGAGTACAAAGGAGAAACTCCTTAGAGCACTTCCTAGGCAGGACCTACTGCGTCCTAGTTCAAGTTCCTGCAATCCAGTGGTCATCCTAGTGTTATCCATTGTACTGAGGACAAGAAACTGTGAGAGCAATCCTCCATGTGTTTCCTAGATGTGCTGGTCAAAAAGTGCATCCTCTCAGTTATTCTCAGCAAGGCATCTAAACAAGACAAATCTCCTTGATATTCTATTCAGTTTTTTCAGTGAGTCTCAAAATTTACCACAAAGTTATTTTTTCAGTGCTGCCAATGTCCTATGGGAACAAAATACTTTACGCAGTCACTTTGTCACCTTGGCCCTTAATTGTCAATGAATGCAGACAGAGAACAGGAGCTCTTAAGATGCGTTGTAGGAATGTGTAACTTCTGAAACAGGAGTCAGTGTCAGAGTCCAGAAAATCTTTGACAAGGTCGAATGTAAGATAGTCAGATCAATAATTCTTACTCCTTGACCTGCTGGTTAGTGGGTGAGCTGGGTGAGTGATCTGGAGCAAATTGGGAGCAGGTGTCTTTCAGTGCAGCTGCCACTGGGACGGGTCCTTGTTTGGCCAGGAGGGGGCAGCAGAGAGTTAGCTTGTCCATGAGCCGGGCGAACCCAGATTTGGGGCGAGTACCAGGAAGACCTCTGAGCTGAAGGGTGTGGGATTGTCTGCCAAAAGGGTAGAAGAGATGCTGAGAGAGTAAGAGGTCTATTGATGGGGTTGCCATGTCGGGGAGGAGACAATCACAGAGGAGGAACCTTTGTGAGGTGCTTTGTGAGAGCACCCAGGTTGGTGGAACACCTATGAACCTGGTTGGAGCCAAACAAACCTTGGCACTGAAATGAGGCTTTGACTTGGGAAGGGTGACATCTCTGAGCCTTGGTCTCCTCATGCATAAAAGGGGGGGGTAATAATAATGCTTACCTCATAGCATTATTATAAGACAATTCTGGTGTATACTGAACAATTAAAATTATATAATAATAACTTTCTGTTGCTCCTCAAAAGACAACACTTGGTGAAATGAGGATTTAAGGAGCCACTTTCTAGAACCTTATGAACAGGAAGGCGAAAGGTTTTCTCTGCTCCCCTTTGAAATGTCACATTTGGGCAATAGAATCGTACTATTAAGTTGTCTCTATTCCTGATGTTTTCCAGATCATTTTAAAGTCTGAAGATAAATTTTCCCCAGTCACCATAAAACATGTAAATGTTTGCATAGCCCCAAATATCTGTGTCCAAACACTGTCTCCCAGATTGTCATTTACACCTGGAATTGGCACAAGAACTCCTCCTATGAACTTTGGATCAAAATGTGCAGTTTTGAAAATAGGCTTAGCCTTCTTTGGGGGGAGCTCAGCTGGGGTGGGGATTCAGGGTGGGGGAAATACTTTGGAGTAACCCCTGAGATAAGATCACAGCAGGAGTGTCCCTGAGTTTGTTTTGTTTTTCACTCTGAGTTTTCAAAGCACACCACTGGAGACCATTTTTTTGGTTCTTGGATTTTTTTCCTGTGTCCTCTACCCACAGCATTTCAGAGTGAAAATGCTCCTGACTTAGATAATGCTATCAAAAGAGTACACACAGGAGCTGACACCTTGGACACAGTGGTGAAGGAGCAGGTTATAGAAGGTAGGAAGAAGAAAAATGAAAGAGGGAAGCTGGGATCATGGAAGTGAACATGACTGGAACACTGGTTCTCTTCAGGGCTGGCCTCAATCCAGAATGTTGTAGGCATATTCACTAACTTTCTTTTCAATGTTTCCAAGTTAAAAAAAGAAAAAGTTAAGAATGGTTACCCCTGCTTGAGTAAGAAGTTACAGAAGAACCTTGATAGAAGAATAAAAATAATGGCCAGTCTAGAATTAGAGTAGCCTTGAGGAAGAGACCTAAAGCGGAGCTTGGGATCTTAATTCCCTGACCACAGACTGAACTTTGGCCCTCTGCACTGAAAGTTTGGAGTCCTAGCCACTGGACCACCAAGGAAGTCCCACAAATATGGAATTTAGATTCAGTACTTTTTGGCAGTCCATAGTTCTCCACTTGTGTTCTTCATAAGAAGTAAGCTTCAAAGGGGTCCTGGGGCACTAAATTACAGAAAGTGCTGAGTTAAACTGAATCCTTCCGGACCTCTTCTGAACGGCCAGACTCCTCCAGCTCTCTATGTTAGGGTTCAAAGTTTATTCTCATTATTTCCCTCCTGCTTCCAGCAGTCTTTTCAGACATTTTTTTTTCCTCAATTGTCTCCTCATGAAATTTTAATATTACAGATATACTGCATATCTTTTATGGACTATATGTATATCTGTGCCTTATACATAAAGTGTAACTTCCCAGGTGGTGCTAGTGGTAAAGAGCCTGCCTCCCAACTCAGGAGATGCAAGAGATATGGATTCGATCCCTGGTTTGGGAAGATCCCTTGGAGAAGGAAACGACAACCCACTCCAGTATTCTTGCCTGGAGAATCCCATGGACAGAGGAACGTGGTGGGCTATAGTCCATGGGGGTCCCAAAGAGTCACACACAATTGAAGCGACTGAGCACACAGGCATACATAGAGTGAAAAATTTTTTCAATCATCCAAGAACCAATGTTCTCCTCTCTTTGGGGATAATGTCGCCTTGTTGTCAATGCATGCTGCATGTGGGTGAACACTGAACCCTAAGAGGAGGGGGTAAGTGAGGATTCTCACCCTTATTTGACCCTGTGGAGGCAAAACTTTTAGGATCACTTCAGCGAAGTAATGCACATTTGCAACAGTGCTTCGAGCTAATAATAGCTATGATAACATCCCCAGATAACGATTTCATGATGGATGCTGGGGAGAAAGGACAATTGATTCAGTCTCAGTCTCAGGGGCTTAAAAAATATGAAGGTGTGGGTCCCACTCCTAGAGATTTGGATTATACTGGTCTGAGTGCTAGAGATTTTAAAAGCTCCTCGGGTATTTCAGTGTGCCAGCAAAGCTAAGAAGTGCTAACTTTCAAGACTTTAATGTGAGTAAAAATAACTTTAAAATCTTTTTTATACCTTTGTTGATATAGAATTGACATATGATATTATGTAAGGAAAAACATCTATTTCTGCTTTATTGACTATGCCAAAGCCTTTGACTGTGTGGATCACAATAAACTGTGGAAAATTCTGAAAGAGATGGGAATACCAGACCACCTGACCTGCCTCTTGAGAAACCTGTATGCAGGTCAGGAAGCAACAGTTAGAACTGGACATGGAACAACAGACTGGTTCCAAATAGGAAAAGGAGTACGTCAAGGCTGTATATTATCACCCTGCTTATTGAACTTACATGCAGAGTACATCATGAGAAACGCTGGGCTGGAAGAAGCACAAGTTGGAATCAAGATTGCCAGGAGAAATATCAATAACGTCAGATATGCAGATGACAACACCCTTATGGCAGAAAGTAAAGAGGAACTAAAAAGCCTCTTGATGAAAGTGAAAGAGGAGAGTGGAAAAGTTGGCTTAAAGCTCAACATTCAGAAAACGAAGATCATGGCATCTGGTCCCATCACTTCATGGCAAATAGATGGGGAAACAGTGGAAACTGCGTCAGACTTTATTTTTTTGGGCTCCAAAATCACTGCAGATGGTGATTGCAGCCATGAAATTAAAAGATGCTTACTCCTTGGAAGAAAGGTTATGACCAACCTAGACAGCATATTGAAAAGCAGAGACATTTCTTTGCCAACAAAGGCCCATCTAGTCAAGGCTATGGTTTTTCCAGTAGTCATGTATGGACGCAAGAGTTGGTCTGTGAAGAAAGCTGAGTGCTGAAGAATTGATGCTTTTGAACTGTGTTGTTGGAGAAGACTCTTGAGACTCCCTTGGACTACAAGGAGATCCAACGAGTCCATTCTGAAGGAGATCAGTCTTGGGTGTTCTTTGAAAGGACTGATGCTAAAGCTGAAACTCCAATACTTTGGCCACCTCATGCGAAGAGCTGACTCATTGGAAAAGACTCTGATGCTGGGAGGGATTGGGGGCAGGAGGAGAAGGGGACGACAGAGGATGAGATGGCTGGATGACATCACTGACTCGATGGACGTGAGTCTGAGTGAACTCTGGGAGTTGGTGATGGACAGAGGCCTGGCATGCTGCGATTCATGGGGTCGCAATGATTCGGACACGACTGAGTGACTGAACTGAACTGGAGGTATACATATATATATGTATATATTGTGAAATGATTACCAAGCTTGGTAAAGACATCCGTCACCTCACAGAGTTACTTTTTTTTTCTCTTGTCTTTCTGTATCTGGCTTATTTCACTTAGTATAATGCCCTCAGCACATCTAACTTGTCACAAATGGCAGGATTTCCTTCTTTTCTAATGACTGTATACACACACACAGAGATCAGAAACTGTTGATGGGCCGTTGACACAAAGACCACAAAGGAACATCCAAAGAATGTGAGAAAATCAAAATTGCATGTTGTTGTGGAAGACAAGGGAAGAAAACTTTTAGAAAGAGAACATGGTCAGTCACATTTAATGATGCTGAATAGAAGGGTAATTGAAGGCTTGGAAGTTTCCATTAGCCTTAGCAACAAAAAGATCACTGGTGAAAGTGGTTTCTTGTTGGTGGTTGGTGGTGTGGGCAGAGACAAGACTGTGGTTGGTGGAGAAGTGGGTATTAATGACAAGCTGTGGGAAATGCTTTAAAAGAGGTTTGGCAGTGAAGGTCAAGAGACAGGGCAGTGGTCTGGCAAAGAGATATGTGACCAAAGAACAATATTTTAAAAAGATGTGTGCATGTTTAAATGCTGATGGGAAGAAGTTGATAGAGAGGAAGAGTTTTAGACAGAAGAGAGGGCAGTCAATTGAGAAGATGCCAGAAAAAGCAGGAGGGAAAGATGGAGCTTCCCTAGTGGCTCAGTGGTAAAGAACCAGCCTTACAGGATAGATGGGTTTGATCGCTGGGTCAGGAAGATCCCCTGGATTCCCCCTGGAGGAGGGTATGGCAATCCACTCCAGTATTCTTGCCTGAAGACTCTCATGGACAGAGGAGCCTGGCGGGCTACAGTCCATGGGGTCACAAAGAGTTGGACAAGACTGAGCAAATAGACAACAACAACAAGAAGAACAAAAAGGTAGATCTTAACAGGAAGATGACCACTCATCCTAATGTAGGAATAAGATGCAGCCAAGATTACAAATGTGGTGGTAGAGATCTGAAGAGAGCTGTGGCTGATGATTTCTATTTCCCATGAGAAGAGAGATTAAAGTTATTACCTGAGAGTGGAAATAGAGGCAAGTATTATGATCAATGGTTTGCGGAAAGTGGAAGAGATTTGAACTCGTTATTGTTCAGAGTGGGCAATCAGTGAATATCTGGACTAGGTTTAAAGGACCACTGGAGGTGAATAATTATGAATCTACAATGCAATGAATTTACCTTGCTACATCACCTTTTTGGGTAGTTGCTCAGCCAAACCAGGAAAGGTATAAAAATAGTAGATAATTTTATTGAATCCACTCAAGTTTGGAAATTTCCTAGATAGTAAGTGGGTGAGGTGAGTGAACTTTCCCCACACCCTTCTTCCAGGCACGAAATGTAAGGACGTGCTCATTCTCACATCATGGAAGTATAGGATTGGCACCTGACAGTGAGTGGCCCCTCATGTTTTGAGGGTGGGGAAGTAGAGGTGGGGGAGAGTCTTACCTTACTGTAGGCCAGGCCCTGCACAAATAAGTTTGGTATATTTGCAGTATGGTCCTGAAGAATATTTTTGTTGTTTAGTTGCTAAGTCATGTCTGACTCTTTGTGACCCCATGGACTGTAGCCCACCAGGCTCCTCTGTCCATGGGATTTCCCAGGCAAGAATATTGGAGTGGGTTGCCATTTTCTGCTCCAGGGGATCTTCTTGACCCAGGGATCAAACCCATGTCTCCTGCATTGCAGGCAGGTTCTTTACCCCTGTGCCACCTGGGAAGCCAAAGAATATTGACAAGAGAGTAGTTACAGTGGTGGACCCTATCATGTAAGATGGATGGAGAGGAAACTAAAAATGGGAAACAGTAGAGGGACGATGCCATCGGGGGAAACTGACTGAGTAAATAGATAAGCCATGGAGTTGTAGTTAGGGAGGGATGTCTCACGTTGTGGTCTTAGAGGTAGAGCAAATTTGAGGTCCCAAAATATTCCAATGTGAGATGGAAGATATGGGGGACTGAGGTAGAGGTCAAGGAACTTCAAGATGAAGGTGTTGAATGAGTTGCCCATATATCTGTTGGCTTCAGCCAGAATGTCTGTTGAGATTTGGGATAGAATGGAAAAATGGGCCTACTGCCAGAGTCCCTGGTGAATACAAAGGAATATCTGGGAGACCAAGAGATGACAGCGACAGGAAGGTTAAAGTTACACTGATTGGTGTTCACTGATTCTTGTAAGTCTCAAAAGGAGCTGGGATTTGGAGGGGGTGTTTGTTTTTCTTGTTTGTTGTTTTTGTTGACAAGAGAGTGGAGGGGAAGTAGGTTGAAAGTGGCTTTGGAGAATGAAGAAGAAATTGGCCTTGCTGTACCAAAGAAGTGTGGGTACATGCCTTGCAATCAGCTCAAGCAGCAACTAGGGTTATATTCTCTTCACTGAAAGAGCCAGGTCTCACTTAAGGCTAGGTCATGAAGGGAACTTGTTAAACAAGACATGTGAGTTCCAGAGGATTGCAGGGGGTGTATTGAAGCGTGGCAGAATTAGCTGACTCATGGGCTTAAGGAGAGAGTAAGTCACAACGAGTCCCAGAAAGGATGGCGGGCACCTGGAAACTACCACATGGGGGCTCAAGTTTTATTTTATTTTTTTCTCATGATCTTCAGGGATAAAATAGTAATCAGAGATGACAGGGGAAACCTGATTATGACTTCCATTACCTTCATATCTTTTTTTCAGCCCAATGGATAACAAAAATAAGAATAGTAGTACTAATTTGTAAATTTCTCCATGATCCAACGAATGTTGGCAATTTGACCTCTAGTTCCTCTGCCTTGTCTAAACCCAGCTTGTACATCTGAAGTTCTTGATTCACATACTGATAAAGCCTAGCTTGAAGGATTTTGAGTATAACCTTGTTAGCATGTAAAATGAGTGCAATTGTACAGTAGGTCGAACATTCTTTGGCATTGCTCCTCTTTAGGACTGGAATGAAAACCAGTCAATCCTAAAGGAAAGCAAACCTGAATAATCACTGGACAGACTGATGCTGAAACTCCAATGCTTTGGCCACCTGATGGGAAGAGGCGACTCATTGGAAAGGACCCTGATGCTGGGAAAGATTGAAGGCAGAAGGAGAAGAGGACGACAGAGGATGAGATGGCTGGATGGCATCACCGACCTGATGGACATGAGTTTGAGTGAACTCCGGGAGATAGTGAAGGACAGAGGAGCCTAGCATGCTACAGTCCATGAGGTTACAAAGAGTCGTACACAGCTACTGAACAACAACAACAAATTGTAAATTTAGAAAATACCTACTGAATACCTACTATTTGCCAGGCAGTGTTTTAGGTGCCAGGAACATGACAAAGTTCCTGAACTCACAGAACTTAGTCTGTTAGATAGTCTGTCCATGGGCAAAAAAACGAAAAAGGAAGACGTATATAAGGTTGAGGAGCTACAAGTGTTAAGAATAGAAGTTCAGTGGGGTAAGTGCAAAGACAGTGATGGTGATGTGTGTGTGAGGAGCTGTATTAGGGAAGATCTTTAAAGGAGGCTCTTCTGAGCAGAGACCCGAATGATAAGAAGGAGCCATCCACGTGAAGATGGAGCATTTCAGATCAAGGGAATAGCAAGTGCCAAGACTCCAAGGCGGGGAAGGAGCTTGGGATGTCTGAAGGTCGTTATAGCTGATGACTCCGAGACCCGGAAGCATGTGCTTTCAACTACCTGCTGTGAAGGATGAGATTGATGGGTCTCTGTGGTCTAATTGTGTAAGGACCTGAATATCCCAGAATTGGTCCAAGAGGCTGAGGCTCAATGGAAGTAGCAAGCTACCCCCAGGGGGTAATTGAGAAATCCTCACTACACATTGGAGTGGGAACAAACTTGCTTGGTAAGTCCAAGGCCATGTTGGTCCCAGGTCTATGGCACAACCACAGTGGAGATGGGAAAGTGCTGCTGCCCCTTTCATATCTGAAAACACTTCATCAGAAACTGGGGGTTTGGGACTTCCCTGGTGGTCCAGTGCCTAAGGCTCTGTGCTCCCAATGCAGGGGACCAAGTTTCCATCCCTGGTCAGGGAAGATCCCACATGTGACAACTAAGACCTGGCACAGACAAATAAATAAATCAACAAAAAGGAAAAAAAAAAAAAGAAACTAGGGGTTGGCTTAGGACTCTTGGCTTCAGACTGTTACATGAGGTAAAATTTGGCAGAGGTACCAGCCTCATGGTTGGCAGAAAAGCGGCATGAAATAGAGGACTGAAGTTTTTCATAAGAAGGTCATATCGTGGGACTTGAGCCAGGTGAGGCCAAAGACCATAAGGAAGCCAGGACAGTGTTACGGACAGCACAACTTATGGGATGCTAGATATACACTCAACTAAATGGGAATGACCTAATGGATGACTGCTGCCTCTAACTGTGCTTCCCTGTGAATCATAGCTGGGTCCATGGAGTCAGCTTGAGTTCCAAAAACAAATTCCGTATTTGCTGGCCTGCAGCTATAGGTTCCACATTGGGCAAAGCATGCCAGGCCTTATTAGAAGGTCAGGCTGAACCCTGGCTCTGACACATACCAGGTGAGATACCTTGGCCTTGGGCAAGATGTTGACCTGCCCTGATTCTCACTTTTGCTTATCTGTCAAAGGTGGTGCTTAATGGTACCTACCTCCTAGGGTTCTTGTCAACATCCAGGGTATTGATGTCTGTCAAAATGTTGAAGCAGTGTCTGACACTTGGTAATTACCGCTTAAGTGAGCAATTCCTGGTGTGTAGTAACTGCTACCCTGGTGTTTGTCTAACAAACAGCTCTGGGTAAGCTATTCCTCCATTGAGCAAACACTTCATGCTTGTTGTGTTCAAGGCATGGTCACATGTGCAAAGAGCATGAAGACATATTAGAAGTCAACCCTGCCCTCAGAGCTTCTACTGTCTTTCATGTGAGGCAATATAGATATGAAAATAGCTAGAACATAAAGCTGTGTGTGTATAGGTAGTGTCATGAGTGGTGCCCAGTGCTTTCCAAATACAGAGGAGAAAGACATAGCAGGAATTGTGGAGAAACCCATGTGAGATTTCACTTGGGCCTTGAGGACAGTATAGACATTGTACTGAGTGAGGATTACTAGGAATAGGGTCACAAATTATTGCCAGAGTGATAAGCATGGGAAAAGGCTGGGAGGAGGGAAAGCCCAATGCCTGTTTAGGAAAAAGTGATTGAATTCAGTTTCATTAGAGCCTCAGGTTTGAATGTGGAAGTAGGAGAAATTTCCAGGGTACCAGACTGGAGCTGATAATGATTTCTGTAAGAATTTCTTTAATATTAATTTCTCCCAGATAGAATGCAAGCATTAGGACATCAGAATCTGTGTCTGTCTTATTCTATGCTTTATCCCCAGGGCCTTGCATGGTACTTAGCAAAAAGTAGGGTCTCAAAATAAAAATTCCAAATATATGAATAAATGAGACAAATAGGTTTTAAGAAAAAATTGTAAAAAACGATTTGGGCCATGGTGTCAGAATAGAGAAGCTTTTGAAGAAGAGAAAAATGTGAGATTCAATGTCATAGAGGTAGGCTAGCTCTTTGTGCAAAGTACTCAAAATATGTGCATCAAAAACAGAGAAATGTGAAGATCCTTAGCTTGGGAGCCTGACTCTAAAATGAGCTTCTTAACCCAAACCCACAGGTCAGAAGTAAAGGAAAGGAGGAGACACATTGGGAAGGCAGCTATCCCTGTGATCACCTGATCTGCTGACGGACCTTTCTGAGACACACAGGGGAGGGTCTGACTGGGTGCACCATAGACCTTAGAGTCTTAAGAGAAATAGATTGTACTAATGTCAACATGTTGTTTGTACTATAGTTACCAAGATGTTACCCCTGGGGGAGCCTGGGTATCAGATACAGAAGATTTCTTTGAATAATCTCTCACAGTTGCATGTAAATCTACAATTACTCAATAAAGATTTCAATAAAATATGTTATTAACAGATAATTGTAAAACCAAATCTGAAAATAAATTTTTTTAAAGGGAAATGGGAGAGAACCTCTAAGTCAGAGAGGCAAGTGGTAGGACTCCCCTGCCACCTCAGGTGTTTTGGCAATTTCTGCCCCATGTACAATGTAGAGAATGGTTGTGTGGGCTGGTGGAACAGAGTGCCTCATCAGTGATGTCTGTCCTACATGCGGGAGGAGGAGTCCTCAGAACAAGTGCTATGCATTTGCCATCTATTCAATGATGGCGTGGGATTGTGACATCTGGGGCCACTGTTTCCCCATCTCTTTGCCATGAAGTGATGGGACCAGATGCCATGATCTTCGTTTTCTGAATGTTGAGATTTAAGCCAACTTTTTCATTCTCCTCTTTCACTTTCATCAAGAGGCTTTTTAGCTCCTCTTCATTTTCTGCCATAAGGGTGGTGTCATCTGCATATCTGAGGTTATTGATATTTCTCCCGGCAATCTTGATTCCAGCTTGTGCTTCCTCCAGCCTAGCATTACTCATGATGTACTCTGCATATAAGTTAAATAAGCAGGGTGGCAATATACAGCCTTGATATACTCCTTTTCCTATTTGGAACCAGCCTGTTGTTCCATGTCCAGTTATAACTGTTGCTACCTGACCTGCATACAGGTTTCTCAAGAGGCAGGTCAGGTGATCTGATATTCCTATCTTTTTCAGAATTTTCCACAGTCAAAGGCTTTGGCAACGAATCCCACCACTGTAGGCCACTCCCTATAAGTCCAGGCAGGGACCCATTTGTGAGCAGGCTTGTATACCAGCTGGCTTCTAAAGGGATGAGAACCGTGGCTCTTCTAACAGTAGCTAATGTTTATTGAACATTTCCCAGTGTCCAGGCCGTGTGATAAGTGCTTTACATAAATTAATTTACTGAATCCTCATGGCAAACCTCTTACCTTCAAAAACCAGGCTTTCTGGTGCCCAGGTGTTTCAACCCTGGCCTAATAGGTGTTCTGCTTGCCCACCAGGTCCTTGGCTGATACCTAGTTCTTTCTAGAGCAGTGGAGGTCCTGAGGATGGGGCTTTGAGCATCCCCTCCCCTCAAGCTTCTCCCACCTATGGCCCTGATTGCTGGCCAATCAGGAAGTGGCCAAGTGTGGCTCTGCAGAGAGCCTGGGCTTCCTCCTTCACAAAGCAGTGCTGGAGGGCAGGAATCTTGGGTAACAATGGCTGACATCCATGGAGCATTTACTAGGTGCCAGACACTGTGGTCAGCCACATTAGATTGCCGCTCTCGTCCTCTCATCTCATCCCCACCAGCATCCTGTGAAATTGATAGAATTTCCATCCCCTTTTTCCTGATAAAGAGGTCAAAGTGAAGTTGCCCATGTACGAAGAGATGGTCTGTGGCGAGCAGGTGTTTGAACCCAGGTCTGGCTGATGCATCAGCTTCCCAGGGGGATCAGTAGTAAAGAATCCTCCTGCCAATGCAGCAGGTGTGGCTTTGATCCTGGGATGGGAAGATCCCCTGGAGAAGGGAAAGGCAACCCACTCCAGTATTCTTTCCTGGAGAATTCTCATGGACAGAGGAGCCTGGCAGGCTACAGCCCATTGGGTCTCAAAGAGTCAGACACGACTGAGTGACTGTGAGCTTGCACGCATGCATATGTTGGCTAATGCAACAACCCGTGATCACTTTCAGGGATCTGTCTAGAACCCAGATATGTGCTCAGTAAATATGTGAGGAATGAATGAAGTTCACTCAAAAGTGCCAACCTTTGGTAGTGCTAGTAGACTCCAACCTAAGTGTCCTGAAACGAGGTAGCAAACTAGTCAAGTGGGGTAATGGGCATGCCCCTAGCTTGTACTTACAAGACTCATCTCCTCAAAGAAGACATTAAGGAAAGAATTGTTAATGTCTGTAGAGCATCTTCTGAGTACTAAGTACTGGACTGGGTGTGCTTGGGGTACATATCAAGGATAGATGAGATAAGATCCCATGTTTTAGGAAGCAGTGTTGTGGGGGAGGCTGTAACTGTTGTGAACTTCATGGTATGTACCTGCTGTTTCCATCTTGTGAGTCCCACTTATCCCCATCTTCTTGCCTCTGGTTGCAGTCCTCACCATGACTTGTACGCGTTTCTACAACCTACTGAATCACTCTTGGTGTGGCGGTGGTGGTAGTGGGGCAGCCATCTGCGTTTTAACAAGTTCTCCAAGTGATTTTGATGCACCCTCAAGTTTGACAACCACTGATTTATATCAAAGACTTTGGATGTAACTGGTGCTTCATAAACGGCCAAGGTGGTTCTTTGGAATGGTTCTAATACTTTGGAGAACTGAGGAGTCAAGAAATTGTGGTTCCTGAAGGAGCCTGGAAGAAGCACAAGCTGGAATCAAGATTGCTGGGAGAAATATCAATAACCTCAGATATGCAGATGACACCACCCTTATGTCAGAAAGTGAAGAGGAACTAAAAAGCTTCTTGATGAAAGTGAAAGAGGAGAGCGACTGAGCGACTGAACTGACAGACTGACATCTATATAAGAGTATATATATATATGACAACAATAAATATATGTGACAACAGTGTATAAAATATATATATCAGTATACATAAATACCTATATACATATATTCCTGTATATTAAATATATATACAATTATATATAATATATATACAATATTATAATATACAATATTATAATATACAATATATACTATATATATACAATATATATACAATATATAGTAGTGTATATCTGTTAATCCCCTGTTATACAATATATAATATATATATACAATATTATATATATATTATATATGTATATATATAATTAATATATATTAAATAAATATATGAATATGACAATATATAGAAATACAGTCATATATAGTTTTATATATTTGCGAAGGTATGTGTTCCCTGTGGTCCTGTGTGTAACTTGCATAGTATTTGCATATAACCTATGCTCATCCTCCCATATACTTCAAAGCATCTCTAACTAATTAATAATATCTAGTTATAAATGCAAGGCAAACACTATGTAAAGAGTTGCTGATATGCAGAAAATTCAAGTTTGATTTTCTGGAATATTTGGATTCTTTTTTATGAATATTTTAGATCCACCATTGTTTGAATTCATGGGTATGGAGGACCAACTGTATTTGTTTTACCCATAAAACGAGCCAAAGGGCCTTATGAATCTGTTTAATCTTTGCCAATCTGATAAATAGTCTTTATATGTTCAGGTGCACATCATCTGACCTGTTTATTGTGCTCTGTTGCACTGCAGAGTTGAGTGTAATTTGAGACAGAAAATTGAATGGAGCTCTTTTGATTTAATGTGAACTTCAATGAAGTAAAGTCCCAATGCTATTCAGAAGCTTCTAGGGGCACCATCAAGGATATATATGTTATTAAAGCCTTGCTAGGATGAATGTCTCATTTAACTGGTCCCAAGTGGACACCAGAATTGGACAGGTCACTCTGTGAAGTTGGACTTCTCTAAACTTCCAATGACATCTCCTTCCTCTAAGTTGCAATCACACTCTTGGTGCCAGATTGTTTGTTGTTTTTTTTTTTTTTTTCAGTTGAAGTATAGTTGATTTACAATGATTCAGGTGTACAGCAAAGTGATTCAGTTATACATACATATATATATATATTTCAGATTTTTTAAGATATTAAAAGATATCAAATACAGTTCCCTGTGCTATACAGTAGATCCTTCTTGTTTATTTTATATATAGTAGTGTATATCTGTTAATCCCCAATTCTTAAAATTTATCCCTCCCTTCCTTCTATGTCTGTAAGCCTGTTTCTGTTTTGTAAATAAAATTCATTTATATTATTTTTTTTCAGTTCCACATATGTGATAGCATACAGCATTTGTCTCCCTGTGTCTGACTTACTTCATTAAGTATGATAATCTCTAGGTCCATCCATGTTATTGCAAATAACAATATCTCATTCTTTTTATGGCCAAGTAATATCTCATTGAATATCTATGGCTTTATCTATATTTATGTCTACATCTATATATCTATATACCATATCACATCTTCTTAAGCCAGTCATCTGTTGATGGGCACTTGGATTGCTTCTATGTCTTGGCTATTGTAAATAGTGCTACTATGAACATTGGGGTGCGTGTATCTTCAAATTTCACAATGTTCAGATGTGTTTTCATCTTTTCCAGTTATATGCCCAGGAGTGGGGTGGCTGGATCATGTGGTAACTGTATTTTCAGTTTTTTAAGGAACCCCCACACTATTCTCCATAATGGCTGCACCAATCTACATTGCTACCCAGAGTGTATGGGGGTTTCCTTCCCCCTCCTCTCTCCAGCATTTATTGTTTGTAGATTTTTTGATGATGATCATTCTGATGGATATGAGGTGATACCTCATTGTAGTTTTTTAATTTGCATTTCTTTAATAATTAGCTATGTTGAACATCTTTTCATGTGCCTGTTGGACATCTGTATGTCTTCTTTGGAGAAATGTCTGTTTAGATCTTCTGCCTATTTGACTGAGTTTTGTTTTTTTGCTATTTAGTTGTATGAGCTAGTTGTATATTTTGGAGCCCTTGTCAGTCACATTGCTTGCAATTATTTTCTCCCATTCCATAGGATGTCTTTTTATTTTGTTTATGATTTCCTTTGCTGGGCGAAAGCTTTTATGTTTAATTAGGTTCCATTTGTTTATTTTTGTTTTTGTTTCTGTTACTCTAGGAGATGGGTCCAAAATAATATTCCTGCAATTTTCATCAAAGTGTGTTCTGCCTTTGTTTTCCTCTAGGAGTTTTATAGTATCTAGTAATACTTTATGGTCACAATAAACTGTGGAAAATTCTGAAAGAGATGGGAATACCAGACCACCTAACCTGCCTCTTGAGAAATCTGTATGCAGGTCAGGAAGCAACAGTTAGAACTGGACATGGAACAACAGACTGGTTCCAAATAGGAAAAGGAGTACGTCAAGGCTGTATATTGTCACCCTGCTTATTTAACTTCTATGCAGAGTACATCATGAGAAATGCTAGGCTGGAGGAAGCACAAGCTGGAATCAAGATTGCCGGGAGAAATATCAATAACCTCAGATATGCAGATGACACCACCCTTATGGCAGAAAGTGAAGAGGAACTAAAAAGCCTCTTGAAGAAAGTGAAAGTGGAGAGTGAAAAAGCTGGCTTAAAGCTCAGCATTAAGAAAACGAAGATCGTGGCATCTGGTCCCATCACTTCTTGGGAAATAGATGGGGAAACAGTGGAAACAGTGTCAGACTTTATTTTGGGGGGGCTCCAAAATCACTGCAGATGGTGATTGCAGCCATGAAATTAAAAGATGCTTACTCCTTGGAAGAAAAGTTATGACCAACCTAGACAGCATATTCAAAAGCAGAGACATTACTTTGCCGATTAAGGTCTGTCTAATCAAGGCTATGGTTTTTCCAGTGGTCATGTATGGATGTGAGAGTTGGACTGTGAAGAAGACTGAGCCCCGAAGAATTGATGCTTTTGAACTGTGGTGCTGGAGAAGACTCTTGAGAGTCCCTCGGCCTGCAAGGAGATCCAACCAGTCCATTCTGAAGGAGATCAACTCTGGGATTTCTTTGGAAGGAATGATGCTAAAGCTGAAGCTTCAGTACTTTGGCCACCTCATGCGAAGAGCTGACTCATTGGAAAAGACTCTGATGCTGGGAGGGATTGGGGGCAGGAGAAGAAGAGGATGACCGAGGATGAGATGTCTGGATGGCATCATGGACGCGATGGACGTGTCTGAGTGAACTCCAGGAGATGGTGATGGACAGGGAGGCCTGCCGTGCTGCGATTCATGGGGTTGCAAAGAGTTGGACACGACTGAGCAACTGAACTGAACTGAACTGAACTGAATCCATTTTGAGTTTATTTTGTATATGTTGTTAGAGAATGTTCTTGTTCTTTTACATGTAGCTGTCCAATTTTCTCAGCACCACTTATTGAAGAGACTGTCTCTTCTACATTGTATATTCTTGCCTCCTTTTTCATAGATTAATTGACCATGAATGTATAGGTTTATGTCTTGGCTCTCTATCCTATTATTAAAATGTTTATTTATTTGGCTGTGCTGGGTCTTAGTTGTAACACGTGGGATCTTTAGTTATGCCATGTGGGATCTAGTTCCCTGACCCGGGATTGAACTCCAGGCCCCCAGCAGTAGGAGCATGGAGTCTTAGCCACTGGACCACTAGGGAAGTCCCTATGTGTTCATTTTTGTGCCAGTACCATACTGTGTTGATGCCTATAGTTTTGTGGTATAGTCTGTATGTCAGGGAACATGATTATTCCTCCAGCTGAGCTCTTTCTTAAGCTTGTTTTGGGTATTCAGAGTCTTTTGTGTTTCTATACAGAATTTTAGCTCAGTTGGTAAAGAACCTGCCTGCAATGCAGGAGACCCAGATTCGATTCCTAGGATGGGAAGATCCCCTGGAGAAGGAAATGGCAACCCACTCCAGTATTCTTGCCTGGAATCCCGTGGACTGAGGAGCCTGGCAGGCTACATGGGGTCACAAGAGTCAGGCACAACTTAGCAGCTAACCACCACAAATTTAAAAATATTTGTTCTCATTCTGTGAAAAATGTTTTTGATATATTGATATGGGGTTTCATTGAAACTGTAGATTGCCTTGTGTTGTATGGTCATTTTAACAGTATTAACTCTTTCAATCTAAGAACACTATGTATCTATCTGTTTGTGTCATCTTAAGTTTCTTTCACCAGTGTCTTACGGTTTTGGGGGTACAGGTCTTTTGCTTCCTTAGAAAGTTTATTCCCAGGTATTTTATTCTTTTTGATACAATGGTAAATAGGATTGTTTCCTTAATTTCTCTATTGATATTTGTTAGTGTATAGAAATGAAGCATATTTCTGTATATTAATTTTGTATCCTGCAATTTTACAAAATTTGTTGATGAGCTCTAGTAGTGTTCTGGTAGCATTTTTAGGATTTTCTATGTATAATATGTTATCTGCAAACAGTGACAGTTTTACCCCTTCCTTTCAAGTTTGAATTCCTTTTATTTATTTATTTTCTTCTTTGATTGCTGTGGCTAGGACTTCCAAAACTACGTTGAATAAAAGTGGTGAGAATGGACATTCATATCTTGTTCCTAATCTTAGAGGAAATGATTTCAGCTTTTCATCATTGAATATGTTATCTGTGGGTTTGTCATATATGACCTTTATTATGTTGTGGTATGTTCTCTCTATACCCATTTTCTGGAGAGTTTTTATCATAAATGGATGTTGAATTTTATCAAAAGCTTTTTTCTGCATCTATTGAGATCACCATATGGGGTTTTTATTCTTCAGTTTGTTGATGTGGTGTATCACATTGATTTGTAGATATTGAAAATCCTGGTATCCTTTGGATTAATGCCACTTGAACATGGTGTATGACCCTTTTAATGAATTGTTGCATTTGGTTTGCTAGTATTTTGTGGAGGATTTTTGTATCTATGTTCATTAGTTGTATTAGCTTGTAATTTTCTTTTTTGTGGTATTTTCATCTGGCTTTGGTATCAGGGTAATGGTGGCCTCATAGGACTGTTTAGTGTTTAAGCTCGTTAGGTTATCTGAGAGAACAACTTGTATGGGGGTTAGGCATATGCTATCCTCCTTTTGTCTCTCTACTTCCACCTCCTCAAAGAGGTGGTAGAGAGAAATATTTGAACAGTGATAGGAATAGGGGAGGGCAAAGGTATTAAAAAGCATGAGGTTGGAGGGATAGATACAAATGTTGTAAGTGTAGAGGACCATGCTAACAAGTGAAAATGGAAGCTACATCCCTGGGTAGAGCCTATAAAAGGTTTGTGACTGAGATGTGAGAAACACAGAGATGCAAGAGAAAAGTGAAAGGGAGATTGGGAGCTTAAATATATATGGCTCAGATTCTGAAGTGGGGAAGGAAGCTCCAGAAAAGACCTAGAGACTGGAGGCAGCACCATCTCAGATGGCTAAGGTTTAGAAGAAAAGAAAGTCCCACATACCATCCTCTCCAAAGGAAGTAGTCTGCATGAGTTGTGAATTCATAGCACCCCAAATGCGGTAGCCTTCCAGTGTGATTGCCTACTTGATAGATTTCTCCCAGGTGGACTCTGGACCACTAGCATGGATTGATTGGCCCTTCGGTGAAGAGGAAATAATACAGTTTTCCTTTTTAAGAAAATTTCCAACTTATTAAGCTGCAATTTACTTACAATAAGATTCACCCATTTTAAATGTACAGTTGGATGAATTTTAGTAATTGTATAAAGTCATACAACCATCACCATAATCTAGTTACAGGACAGTTCCATGATCCTAAAAGATTTCCTTTTATACTCTTCCAAGACCCCTGGCCTCAAGCATCCATTGATTTGCTTTCTGCCAGTGTATTCTTTTGTGTTCCACTTCTTAGTTATGGCATATGAGATCTAGTTTCCCAACCAAGGATTGATTGGGCCCCCTGCATAGGGAGCATGGAGTCTTAGCCACTGGACCACCAGGAAAGTCCCAATCATAATTTTTTAATAGCAGATGTTTTAAATTTTGATGAAGTCTAATTTATCTTTTTCTTTCTTTTATGATTTATGCTTTTTGCATACTGAGAAATCTTTGTCTACTGCAAAGTCTCAAAAAATTTTCTCCTGTGGCTATTGAGTTGTTCAGCATCATTTCTTTCAAAAACTGCCTTTTTCCTTTCTTTCTTTTTGTTTGTTTGTAATTCTTCTATTTTCTTTCTACACTTGTACTTTACTGAGGTGAAGTTCTGCCATCTTCATCTGTTAACAACTCTGTGGAGCCAGATTGGAAGTGGAAATACTGCTGCTGTTGAGAAACGTTGCCTACCTGTAAGGAATATCAGCAAACATATTCGACCATGGCATTTGGTCAGAGCTTTGTGGATGCAGAACTTGTGGCACCACATTCTCTGTGGTTTGTTAGCTCCTTGGAACTTTGGAAAGATGGAAAAATCTGGGGTTAAAGTAATAGAAATCTGAAGATTTTGAAGAATCTATGTCAGTTCCAGGGAACAAAGTCCCAGACTCCAAGCCCATACTTGAGTGAAGCCCCTGTCGCTGGATGGAGCGGAACAGAAAAAAGCTTTATGCATAATTTGGAATTTAAGTTTCTCTGAGGGAACAGATAAAAGATATTTTATTGGTGCTTTAATTTTTCTAAGGGAGTATAAGTGTGTATCTGTGATTTGGAAAAAAGGACTAGAGTTTGGTGTTGAAAAGTGATGGTGAATTTGGTATATTTTCAAATACTTTGGGTATTATCCAGTATATATTAGTCTAATTTCTAAATTCTTAAGTAGCCATTGACCTTAAATATGCTTCTCTGTATATGCACAGACATTGTGATGGTTAATTTTATGTGTATCAATTTGGCTGGATCATGGTGCCAAATAATGCTGGTCAAGCATTATTCTGGACGTTTCCATTCAGATGATATATACACACACATATATACATACATACAACTGGTAATATACCCTTCATGTTATCTTGCTCCTTACTACTTCTTTTCTCCACATATTAATATTTTTGGAGATTGTTCCAAACTTCACATATAGATCTACTTTTTTCTTTTATACAACAGTATGATATCCTCTTGTATAGGTATACTATGTTTATTTAACTAGTCTCCCATTTATTACTTTAATATTTATCTTTACAAGTAATACCATAGTGACCACCTTTGTACAAAAAGTTTTACACCTGCTTTTTCAGTAGAATAGATTCAGAGATACATACAAGCATTTAATATATACATATATATATATCTTTTTATATTATCTCTAGCTATTGGATGTCTGCATAATATTCCATTATATGACCACTAAATATATTATTTAGTTATTGAAGCAGTGCCTTATGATTGGATAGTCAGTAGTTTACAATATTTTGCAAAAAATAGGTTAAGGATAAAGATGAGTTTGACTGGTTCTGAATGAGCATGTGTATGTGTGTGTTTGTGTATTAAGCAGGGTACTCCAGAGAAACAAACCAATAGAATGTGTATATATAAAGAGAGGGAATTCCCTGGTGGTCCTTTAGTTAGGACTTGGTGCTAGAGTCCAGGTTCAATCCCTGTTCAAGGAACTAAGATTGTGCAAGCTGCGAGGTGCAGTTAAAAAATACAAATAAAAAATTGAGAGATTTATTTTAAGGAGTGGGTTCACGTGATTATGGAGGCTGGTTGGGGCAATAGCATGGAGATCCAGGGAAAAGCCAGTGTTGTAGTTCAAGTCCGAAGGCCAACTGCTGGCAGAACTCCTTGCTTAAGTTAGGTTAGCCTTTGTGAATTTGGTACATAGTAAGTGCTTCTCAACTGTCAGCCTAAAAAATAAAATAGCAAAATTAAAAGTAAAATGAAATGTGTTTTACTAATTCTAATTAAATCCTCAGTATGCTTTATCTATAGCTTAATTTAAAAAGGGGGGATAAAAACAAAATGCAAAAGACGTGAAGAGACATTTCACTAAGGAGGATTTATAGATGGCAAATAGGCACATAAAATATGTTCAATATTATTAGTTATTAGGGATACACAAATTAAAACCATGTTGACCTATCACCATGCATCTATCAGGGGATCTAAAATTAATGAGAATAACACATGCTGAGGAAGATGTAATGAAAGTAGATCATTCACACATTGATGGTGGAAATATAAAATGGGACAGACACTCTGGAAGGAGTTTGGCAATTTCTATTGAAAGCTAAATGTGCAAGCACTATACCACCTAGCCATTGTACTCCTGGGCACTTATCCCAGAGAAATGAAGATTTCTGTTCACATGAAAACCTGTACACAAATGTTCAGAGCAGCTTTATTAGTAATAGCTTTATTCACAAACTGGAAACAACCCCATTGTCTTTCAACTGGTGAATGGTTAAACAAACTAAAACTGTGGTAAATCTATAGGTAAATCTATTGCTCAGCAATAAAAAGGAAGGAACTATTGATATAGGTAACCACCTGGATGAATCTCCAAAGAACTGTGCTGAGTGGAAAAAGCCAATCCCCAAAGGTTACATGCTGTCTGATTGTATTTATATTATTTATGTACATTCTTGGAATAAAATTATAGAAATGGAGAGCAGTTTACTGTTTACCATGCATTAGGGAGGAGAGGGGTGGAAGGGAAGAAGGTATGGCTGTGAAGAGGAAATTCGAGGGGTCCTTGTGCTGATAGAACTGTTCTGCATCTCAGCTCTATCAGTGCCAATATTTTGGTTTTGCTATTGTTTTCTACCTTTGCAAGATGTTGCTCTTGGGGGAAACTGAGTATAGGATACACTGGATTTCTCCATAGTATTTCTTACAACTGCATATAATTATCCCATAATAAGAAGCTCAATTAAAGAATTTAACAAATAAACATCATTCTCCCAATGGAACGGTGAATGCAGCCATGAGATTAGAAGATGCTTGCTCCTTGGAAAGAAAGCTATTACAAACCTAGACAGTGTATTAAAAAGCAGAGATATCACTATGCTGAAAAAGGCCCATATAGTCAAAGCTATGCTTTTTCCAGTAGTTGTGTTCAGATATGAGAGTTGGACTATAGAGAAGGCTGAACACCAAAGAATTGATGCTTTTGAATTGTGGTGTTGGAGAAGAGTCTTTATAGAGTTCCTTGGACAACAAGGAGATCAAACCAGTCAATCCTAAAGGAAATCAACCCTGAATATTCATCGGAAGGACTGATGCTGAAACCGAAGCTCCAATACTTTGGCAATCTGATGTGAAGAGCATCAGGAAAAGACCCTTGTGCTGGGAAAGATTGAAGGCAGGAGGAGAAGGGGGCAACAGAGGATGAGATGGTTGGATGGCATCACCGACTCTATGGATATGAGTTTGAGCAAACTCCGGGAAATAGTGAAGGACAGGGAAGCCTCTCCGGCTGCAGTCCATGGGTTTGCAAAGAGTCTGACATGACTGTGCGACTGAACAACGACAACAACAATAACAACAAATAACCAGGACCAAACAGTGTGGTTGTACTTACAGACAAAAAAGACGTAATCATGTGGCAGTAAAACAACAACAAAAAAATGATGCTAATGGGAGAATGTTTCAAATGTCAAAAACAAATGGATTATCTTTTCTTGCACTCCTTCAATGGCTCACAACAATGCCACATTTAGTATGCTTCCTATTAGAACTAGAATTATCATACAGCTTTCTGTTTTCCTCAGAGTTCCTGATTGTATTTCATTTTTATTGTCAACCAAAAGCACATATAAATAGCTTCTGATTTCTTATATAAGTTGATTATGGAATTTGTGCCCATCAAGGATATTCTCTACTGAGCTCTTTGACTTCCTGTTCTAATTATTACCTATTGCTTTCTTGGTCAGCTTAGCAGTTCTCATCTTGGGATTTCTTCAGTTGCACACCTCTGGAGTACTTTTTCAAAAATATTTATTTATTTGGCTGTTCTGGGTCTTGCAGCATGCAGGATCTTTGATTTTCGTTGCAGCATATGGAATTTAGTTGCAGCATATGGGATCTAGTTCCCTGATCAGCAATCGAACCCCGGCCCCTACATTGGGAGCTGAGTCTTAACCACTGGACCACCAGGGAAGTCCCTGGAGTACTTTAAAATACAGATTTTTAGGCATTCCCAAAGATCTGTTCAGTTGGAGTTTCTTGGAGTAGGTGTGGCTGGAGTATATGCATTTTTTAAAAACTCCCCCAGGTGATTTAAAAAAAAATTGAAGTATAGTTGATTTATAATGTTGTATTAATTTCTGCTATACAGCAAAGCGAGTCACTTGTACATATATATGTACATATATTATATTTGTACATATATATAGTGTGCTGCTGCTGCTAAGTCACTTCAGTGTCTGACTCTGTGTGACCCCATGGACGGCAGCCCACCAGGCTCCCCCGTCCCTGGGATTCTCCAGGCAAGAACAATAGAGTGGGTCACCATTTCCTCCTCTAACGCATGAAAGTGAAAAGTGAAAGTGAAGTCACTCAGTTGTGTCCAACTCTTAGCGACCCCATGGACTGCAGCCTACCAGGCTCCTCCGTCCATGGGATTTTCCAGGCAAGAGCACCGGAGTAGGTTGCCATTGCCTTCTCCGATACAGTGTACATACTTGTACACATATATATATGTATATATATATGTTCTTTTTCATATTCTTTTCCACTATAGTTTATCACAGGATTTTGAATATAGCTCTCTGTGCTATACCTGTAGGACCTTGTTGTTTCTCCCAGGTGAATTTTTGCTCATCAGTCATATTTGAGAACCCATGTAGCTTATCCTTAGAGTCCTATAACTGATGTTATTATTATTAAGAGTAATAATAAGTACTGTTGTTTGAGGATTCATTATGTTTCCAGGCATTGTTTTAATAGTGAATGCATGGTCTCATTTAATCTTTGCAATGAACCTGTGAGGTAGGTACTATTATTATCCCTATTTATAGAAAATTTAGTTCAGAAAAGTTCAATCACACCACTTTCAAGATCCAGAAACAAGATCAGAACTGAGTTTTGTCTGACAACAAATCTTGGATTTAACCAACAAACTGTTAATTTTTAAATGGATAGACCCAAGGGCCTCATGGAAAATCTCGAGACGTAAAAGAACTTGGTGTTGGATCACAGATTTAGGACTGCGTACTGTCAACTAGTTTTACAGCTAAAACCTGGCATCTTTTAATCAGTTAAATCAACTAAGCAAGGTTATTTTTGTGAGATACCAGAAGTATGACTAATGGACTGTGGGTCAAGTGGGAAACCTTCACAATTACTTTTGAACTCTGAATATTTTGGACACAATAAAAATTATTCACAAATTCTGCCAATAAATATCTTAAAAGTTTTTCCATGGAAACATGTCAAAGAAAGGTGGTATCTATGGCTATCTCTAACTGCCTGCTCCATATTTTCTCTGGCTTCCATTTTGATGGATAATTGGAGTGAGCTGTACTAATTTCTGAGCTTTCGAAATAGAATGCTTAATTCAGTTGTAGTTAGGAAAATTAAGAGTAGCCTCTAAATGACTTGTTTACTTTAGTGGCTAAATATTTGGAATGACATAACATGCCATCATTGAACTAGAGCCTTAACTTTTACAGATACCAAAGATGACTCAGAACTATTCCCATTTAAGAAGTATGCCCTAGAAGCTCTTGATGTTCTGATATGGACTGATCCCCAAGATACCTCAGGTTTAAAAAAAAACATGTAGTATGTTGCTACTTGTATAAAGAGAGGGCACGCAAATTTGGCAATAAATACATTAAAATCTCTAAAAGGATGCATAAGAAGAAAACAAAAGAAACATCCTAGTAATGGGCACAAAAAATAATGTTTAAAATCTAACTTTAAATTGTTAATGAAATGTGCAAAATCATTACACACACACATAATGGAATAGTGAATTTTGTGCTACATTAGACTGCTGCACGCTTTCATACTGCATTGGTTGTTTTTCTTGTGTGATTTAAAAACCCAAACCAACTCTTCTAATTAAGCTCTCCCTGGCCAGGAGCTCACTTGGATCCCTGACAGTCCCTAGTTAAAGCCTAGTTTTTTAGTTTTTGACAGCAAACTAAGACCCTCTTGTTTGCTTCAGGAAAACTGGCTGGTTTTAGTTCCTGGTATTATTTTGGTGGTACCCTCATTCCAACAAGTCACCAATCCACTTGACCATGATTTACAACTGTGCCAGATTTTTATTGGTTGCTTTTTGTTTGTGACAGATAGTAGTAGTAGCGATAAAGTTACTGTTAGCTTGGTTTTGATTTCTGACAAATTATTTTGGAAGCAGGAATACGGTGGTATATTAGGATGATAAATTAAAGGTAAAAGCAACTAAATCAGATTACTTGAATGACTATTATGTTTTTAGGGAATATATTTTAATTCTTCCATTTATTGCTTCTTAATTAGTCCATAACTCAGAAGGTTAAAAACACCAAAGACAGGTGACATTTTATGAAATCTTTCAAATGTGCTTTTTCTGATAGCGCTGCTTGATGTGAATAGTATTCAGTAATTTTTAAAATAATTTTATTTATCTTTGTTAACATGCTTGGAAATAGGAAAAGAGACTGAGTCAGAAACCTTCAGTACTTTCATTGTTAAATCCACCTCATCTCCTTTTATGTGACTTCTTGCCAGAAAAGAAATGGCCTAAGAATTTCCACCTGCCTGATTAGACATTTGTAAGAAGTCTTACAGTACTTTCATTTCACAAATATATTACCCAAAGTAATAAGTTTTTATAACCCTTACCCCTTAAGGAGCCCAAAACTAGGCTCGAAGGGAAATGACAAACTTTGCCAAAAAATTGGAAATATCCTTTCTTTCCCCTCTGTGGTCTAGTGGTGTCACTTAACTATAACTCCTCAGTCTGTGACCTTCAGAAACCTAGAGGGCTAAACAGAAGTAGAGCATTGAAGGTCGCCCCCTCCACAGATACCCAAAAAGGGGAACAAATATTCATTATAACAGGTAAGTGTTTTTATAATTATGGCAGATGGTGATTGAAGCAAAGGCAATTCAAAAAGGGAGACACGCAAAAGCAATAATTTTGAATGTTTGACATTTGTTTTGAAACTACCTTACTACCCTATACCCTTTACCATCTGTCTGTTATCCCTCCCAACACCCACCTCTGTCTTCCCACAGGGCTCCATTGTCTGCAGTTCCTGTTTCTCAGGGGCGGAGCTGTGGGAGGCAGCCATGGGTGCCATAATAGGCACCTGCGGCCAGCACAATGGGCTGTGGGTGCTTGTGGGAGAGACAGATTGATGTATTGTGCATGGGGGAGGAGGGCTGTCACTTGAATCCATGTGAACCCAGGCTTTAGGGGCAAGGGAGATTGACAGCTTTTGTAGGTTGCATTTCTTTTTCAAAGCTTGGCTTTAATAGACAGTAAGTTTGGGGCCCCAGGCTTTCACTCCCATAATTCTAACAGGGCAATCACGAGCATTCAGCATTTCTTTTTACCCCCCTTGTTACGCATTAAATGATTTCAGTAAAGGAATGTGCAGCATTAATTAGAATTTGTTAGCAGATACCAAGGGGAAAAGTTTCTTCACAACAACTATAGGAGGTGTCATTTGTACAAAGACTTTTTTGTTTTCTTTCCCCATTACATTATCACTGCAATATGTAAGGTAGTGATTCTTTTCATTTAAATTAAGTGGAAAGCTACTAAATCTTGTTTTATTCTCCAAAAAGAATAAGGTCCTTAACACTTATCTTTTAACTTCTTTCATTTCCTAAGGTTGGTGTTTACTTTTGCTTTCAGTCCGACCCATTTACTGATCTGTGTGGTTGTGTATCCAGTTTTGTGTACCATTTAGCTCTTACAATTACAGGCAACCCACTACTGATATATAAGGATTGTTTCAGGTGAAAATAGCTACGAGTAATATTGAAAGTCATTGACACACTGGGTCCCATTTTAGTAATGGTACATTGAGAACTGCCAAAAATTAGACTCTTAGGTTTGTGTCCTAACATTTCCTAAAACTAATTTTCCCTAGTTGATATTTAACCTTAGCCACGACATCAAAATTATGGAAGAATGGGGCAGCAGCTAAGGAATATTTTTCCTATAGAAAACTCACTCCTAAACCACGTCAGTATTTTAAACATCAAAAGTACCTCCACCCCAAGCACACACAGATAACATCACTTCCTTACAGCTAGTTTAAATGATCTTGGGCTTTTTGGTTTGATTTCCATTTTTCTATTCTTTTCTTAAAAATTCTGGCATTTTAGGCTTATAAAGGGACAGAACTAACCTCAGATAGGATTCTTGTAAACATACATACTCTTTGCAATCTGAGGAACTGATAAAACATTTAAAAAATTTTTGGTGTGATTTTTCTGAATTATCTCTCATATAAAATCATTTTCACCATGGAAGGAGTTGGAGGCTAATTGAATTAGAATTTTTCCCATTCAATTGTTTTATTTATATGTGTTAAGGGCAACAGTGAAAAATATTGATTAAGTCTACCATTATTTCTCAGAAAGAACATATTCCCACACAGTCGTCTGGCTCTGTCTATTATAATAATTTGGTGCAATGGTTTAAAAAGTAGTGGGGTGATAATAATTAGGGCGTGCGACACAGAAATTTCAATGCTGGATTCAACATTTCACCATGCAGGGCAGGAAAATTGCCGACCGGGGCTAGTCAGCTCTAAGTACTAATTAACTAATTAATCAGGTGCTGAAACCAACTGAATGGAGGATACCAGCCAGACAACTCAAGCCCAAGCAGAGGGTTGTGCTCTTTCAAAGACACTGCAGTCTTTCTTCTTGCTTTTTAACCCAATCAAAAATGAGGGGAGAAAATAGGATATGCTGACCTACTGTCGGTCATTTCGGTCCAAGTTTTTTTACTTAGAGAAAATAAAAACATGTGCCTCTGATAATAACTCTGAGGCACCATATTCAGGGTAGTCCTAAAGCTCTGGCAAAGGGCTATCTCCTTGGCCATGAACTATTTCAGGGCTAGTATATGTGGGTGTGGAGGGGGGAGGAGGCTCTGCCTTCTTGGAGTTTTCTTTTACAATATTTTCTTAACATAGGAGAATGAGAAATGTATTTCTCCTTTTGGGCTGATCTTAGGTCTTTTGCCTCATCCCTTGTTTATGTAAATGAGAAGAGTCCAATTACACATATGGAAAAAGGGTTTAATGAATCGTGAAAAAGCCCGGTTTGCAGAGAAAGGGCGCAATCCTCTCGTCTTCTTCTCTTTTATATTAAACTTAGAAACATGTATTTCTTTTAAAGAAGATGATAAAGCTTAATGGTTATATCATTTTATTTTATATACTAATCTTCATACTTGGGAATTATTAAGTATATTTTGCTAGAATTATCTTTGGAAGGCTTTCTGGAGACAGCAGATATTCTACAAGAACAACGGCAAAACTCTTTTTTCCCTAAATTAAAAAAAAAGTATTACGTTAGTTCCTTCCATTTTTGACGTTATTCTTAGTTCATGATATTTTTTTTAAACACAGTTTGATCTGGAATTGTCTGCACTGAAAAAAGGACTGCATCATTATAAGAGGTTGTTACCGAACCCAAGGAAAAAACTTCAGTATTGCATACTATTTTAGCTCAATTTGGGTATTATTATGGTGTTTTAACTAGCTAGAATTTTTGGAGTGTTGCAAATTAGATAAACTCCCCCCCCCCACCACCTCCTTAAAGGTACTACTAAATTTTACACTAGAGCATAAAATCCCGTGTTTGGGATTTCATTTGCCTATTTTCTTTCCTCTCACTTCTTCATCCTGGAATTGTCAATAGTTGAATGTAGACCACACAGAAAACGCCTCAACCGATTTTTTTAAATGACCAAAAAAAAAAAAAAAAAAAACCCTTGAAAGAATATGGGGAGGGGGGGAGTGAATCAATGCCATTTCTGACTGTAACTCTTAAAATTTGATAAGTACCCAACCAGCCTGGAAGAGGTGCTTTACAGGGCCAGAAATAAAGTTCTAAATCACGACTGCAGGTGCTTTCCAGAGACCAAATCCAACAGCTTGGTTGGGCACTTGGGGAAACTGAGGCTGGAAAAGCCGGGAGGGGCGGGGCGGCAAATGCCTGAATTGATTGTTTCCCCCCCCTTCATAAAATGACTGCTTCGATCTATGGAAAACACTTCTCCTGGGCACCTCCTGTGTGGAGGGCACTGCCAGGATGCCGACTTCAAGAGGGCCGTGCTCTTTCCACTCTAACCCCCGGCCTTCCCGGATCGGCGCCCTGGATGTGATCGACACCATGAAGTTGCCCCATAATCCTCTCTGGCAACATAGGATGTAAAATTTGATCAGCTCATTGGATGAAGCCGACAAGTCTCAAAAATGTGTGAAAAGGGGGCCAAGCAGTAGGCAAGCGCCGCGTTGAGGTAGCGCTCCAGCCGGCCCCCCTCCGAGTTCCCAGTGCGGCAGCCGCGGCGGAGCGGGGGTTGGGACCCGGCTGCGGGGCCGCGGCGGCGGCGGCGGGGAGGCCGCGGCGCCCTGGGCGGGGGTGGGGGGGGGCGCAGGAGCGCACCGCGGGGCCGGAAGGGGGCAGCGAGGCGGCGCCGGCGGCTGCGGAGTTATCTCCACGCAGTAGTGAGGACCCGGCCGGGCGGGGCGGGGCGGGGCGTGCACCGGGGCCGCGGGCGGCGCGCCGGAACCGTTGGCCTCAGGGCCCCGCCGCCCGCGCTCCCGCCCGCCGGCGCACGCGGAGGAGGCGGCGGCGGTGTTCGCGGTGGCTGAGGAGGAGACGGCGGCGGCGGCAGCAGCAGCGGCGGCGGCGGCGGCGGTCGCAGAAGGAGGAGGGGAGCTCGGAGCCGGAGGTGAGGTGGAGAAGCCAGAGGAGGCTGAGGAGGAGGTGGAGGTGGAGGAGAGGAGCGGCCAGAAGGAGGAGGATGGAGGAGCAGCCGAAGGAGGGCGAGGCCGAGGTCGCGGAGCATTGGTTCTCTAAGTGGGAGCGCCAGTGCCTGGCCGAGGTGGAGCAGGAAGAGGAGCTGCCCCCGGATCTGCAGGAGGAGGCGGCCCCCGAGACGGCGGGGCTCAAGAGCGAGCAGCAGAAGCTGTGGCATCTCTTCCAGACCTCAGCCACCGCCGTGGCCCAGCTCTACAAGGATGCGGGGTGCCAACAGCCAGGACTCTCCATGTGGGACCCCTTCCAGAATGCAGCCATGGCCGTGACCAGCCTCTACAAAGAGAGCGGGCATGCCCACCAACGAAGTTTTGACCTGGGCATCCAGGTGGGCCACCAGCGTCGCATCAAAGATGTGCTGGAATGGGTGAAGAAGGGCCGGAGCATCATCCTTCGCGAAGATCTGATCAGTTTCCTGTGTGGCAAGGTGCCCCCGGCGCCCCCACCGCCGCCTCGTACCCCGAGGATGCCCGCGAAGCCGGCCTCAGAAGCCCCCAGCCAGGCCGCCGCCACCGAATCGGGCTCGTCGGTGGACGTCGACCTGCAGCCGTTCCACGAGGCCATCGCCCTTCACGGCCTCAGCGGCGCCATGGCCAGCATTAGCGTGCAATCTGGCGCGCCCGGCTCCCCGCCTCAAGCCAGCGAGGTCGCCGGCGCTGGCCGCCGAAGAAGTAGCTTCCTCGAGGATGACTTGAGCCCGATCGACTGTGAAGAACTGGCCCTCTGCCTGGACAGTGGGGGGTCCCGCAAGCGCACCTCGGCCGAGTGTGGTGATGGCGACACGGACTCCCCAACCCACAAGCGCAACCGAATGGCCTAAACCGGTCTGAACTGCCTCGTGGGTCGCCAGCTGCCATTTTGCCGGGCCATCAACTTGCTCGTCAAAAGGGTCCTCCAGACGATCTCTTCTCTAAGTTAAACAAAGATTTCTATCAGTTTGCCACAAAAAAAACCCCAAAACAAAAACAAACAACAACAAACTTTAAAAGTATTCCGGAAGAGGCTTCCTATGACTCTGACTTTCCCAGAATTATAATACTAGCAGAATACAAGTACCATGTAGTAGTTAGCAAGACCATTTAATGCAGAAGTATCCGGTCAAGCGGGAGCCTGGTTTATCTTGTTCACAGTTATATTCCATAGCATCTAGCGCAGTTGCTGGTGCTTAATAAATGTTTGTTGAATGAATAAATGTGACTTTATTTAAAAGTCTTAGAAGGACTAACAGGTGTTTGCTTGGGTATGGGATAGTCTTATCCTTTATTGTTTGGTTAATTGTTTGCTTTAACTGTTTTTGTTTTTTTTTCCTTCTAGTTCAGTTACCTTTTATCAGAATGCAAAACTTGACGTCTTTGTGAAATCTGGAACATTCCGTTTTGGCTCCACGTACCATGAACCTGATTTCTAGATAGAAACTGTGCAAGGTGTACCTATGAGGTTGTGAGTTTTCTTTCTTAAAATAGTCATTTTGGTGATTATGTGATGAGGTAAAGTGCTATGATGGTTGGACAGGTAATAAGTTGCTATTGAGTCAATCTAACGCCCTTTTTAGGGAAGTTAAGCCAACAATTGAGAGCCTGAGGTCAAAGATGGCATTCCTGGTGGCTTGGTGGTATTCCTTTTTCTTAGGGATATCAAATGTCCCTTTTTCTGAGGTTAAATCTTTTTGGTGATCTCTGTTTTGAAGTGGAAGACAAAGTGGAATGAGTTTCTGGGTTTTATTTAAGGGTATGTGTGTGTGAAGTCACTTCAGTGGTGTCCAAGTCTGTGCCACACTATGGACTATAACCCACCAGGCTTCTCTGTCCATGGGATTCTCCAGGCAAGAATATTGGAGTGAGTTGCCATGCTCTCCTCCAGGGGATCTTCCTGACCTGGGGATAGAACCTGCATCTGCTGCATTGCAGGCAGATTCTTTACTGCTAAGCCACCGGGGAAGCCCCATGTAAGGTTATATTGTTGTTGTTTAGTTGCTAAGGCATGTCTGACTATTTGTGACTCCATGGCCTGCCAGACTCCTCTGGGAGCCTGTCCATGGGATTTCCCAGGCAAGAATACTGGAGTGGGTAGCCATTTCCTTTCCGAGGAGATCTATTTGACCCAAGGATTGAACCCAGGTCACCTGCATGGCAGGTAGATTCTTCTCCACTGAGCCATCAGAGAAGCCCCATTTAAGGGTATAGCATGATCTAATTAAAAGAGCATACACTTTGTGTCAAAAAATCAACAGTAGAATGGTAGTCCCACAGATACACTGTGTGATTTTGGGCAAATCATTTAATGTCTTTTGGCCTCAGTTTTTCATCTGTAAAATGGAACTATGTGTCTCCTAAAGTCATTGTGACGGTAAGATAAAGCCCGTATTTCAAGTATCTAGCACAATGCTTGGTACCTAAAGCATTAATGTTCTCGCTTCTCTATAAATACAAATCAGTAAAATGTTAAAATCCACTATATTTTGCAAAAGGCAAAAAAAAAATAGATTGGTTTAGAAATCAGGAAAAAACAGAATCTCTGTGTTTGAGATGGAAACTACTGTTTCATGGGTAAAACATGCCTAAATATCCCAGATCTTGTATTAATTATAAGTGTGTTTAACATGTGAGTACTCAGGGTCATCACTCTGGATTTTAGGGCTGGCTTGTAGTTCCTAAAGTTGCCTGAGAGATGCACCTTGCAACTGGTACAGTAGTCAAAGATCTACTTCCTCTGGCCTGGAAGACTATGAGAAGGTGGGTAAAGATGGAGAGGATTTGAAAGTGAGAGTCTTAGTGATACATAAAAGGCCAAAGTGGTTCTGAATAAGGGTGAGGTGGAGTAGAGGTGATGAAAGGGTAGACTGGGTGGGATGGGGATGGAGGAGTTGGGAGTGAGGTTATGGAATGGGTGGGGGAAAGTTAAAATGTACAAATCTTCCCCAGGCTCTCCCCAAACCAGTGCACAAAATAGTATATATAGATGTGTAATACCTTGCCTTTAGGTGCATATCAAAGTTTTTGTTTCATTAGTGTGACCTTTGAAATAGATTTGTAATCGACTAGTGCATTGAAATAATACAACAAAATAAGGTGAATTCCCTAGTAGAATTAAAAACTTGCTATTGAGGCACTTTGCAAATACAGACTGAGGCACCATGCTAGGCCCTGAGAAGGGATGTTTAAAAAACATAAAAAATATCCTGACCCTCAAAAAGCACATCCTGGCTTGAAAGATAATATAGTCCAGCATGCTAAGTCACTTCAGTTGTGTCTGACTCTGTGCGACCCTATGGACTGTAGCCTGCCAGGCTCCTCTGTCCATGGGATTCTCCAGGCAAGAATACTGGAGTGGGTTGTCACGCCCTCCTCCAGGGGATCTTCCCGACCCAGGGTTTGAACCCACGTCTCTTACATCTCCTGCATTGGCAGGTGGGTTCTTTATCATTAGTGCCACCTGGGAAGCCAAAGTACAGTCCAGAAAGCATTTCTAATTGTATGCAAAGAACCAAAGGTCTCTGCAGAAAAACAGAGGGCTGCCTTGCCCAGCGGGTCACAGCTTGTGGAGGAGGTGGCATTTAAACAGGTGCCCAGAAGAACAGGTAGGAAGGGAGGGCTCAGGTAATCCTAGCAGGGGAAGAATATAACAAAGTTTGGGAAGGAGAAAAACAGTAAACTGTGTTCAGGGGATCATAGGTGCTGGGTATGTAGAGGCAGCGGGAGATAGGGGCCAAAGTGCAGAGGGTCTCAAATGCCTGGCTCCGTGCTTTAGCTTCTGTCCTAGGGCAGGATGATACCACTCAGTATCTGCTTTAGGAAGATTGGTCCAGCAGTGAGACACTGGAGCTGGTGGTAACCAGACTATTCCCGTGGGATGCTCTTTCCTGCGGAAGTTGCCATTTGGTTAACCAGGATTGTGGAGATGTTTGACTTGACAGGGCTTTCTCTGGGAAGCCTTTGCTCACTTAGAACCTCCCACACTTCAGACCATAGCAGGTAGGAGGCACCTTCCGTGTGTGTTCTGCACTGCTTCTAGGCTGAGGAAGCCTTCAGTTCCAGCTGCAGAATCTCTTGATGGGCTAGTCTTAAAGAAACAAAACAGCCCTGCCTTTTATCATTCTTCTGCTTCTTGTGTTGGAGAGCCCTCCTGCAGGAAATCACTGGGGCATTTGGGGCTACAAGGCTGGCTGAGCCACCACAGCAGTTTTAACAGGTAGGTTTAGAGAGTTGCAAGAGGGCATGTTAGTACGAGGGCAGGGACCTCATTTGTCTTGTTTCCTTCTGTGACCCCCAGAGCCTAGCAGTGCCTGATCCATGGGCACACAATGAATATTCATTTAATTGGTGGATGAGTAAGCCCTCATCCAGACCCAGTTATAGCTATTCTGCTATCTTTCTCTTGTGTATCTACTGCCCAGGAAAGGCACCTGAAGCTCATGCTCTAATTTCTAGATGATTCTCCCCTGCAGCCTTTTCCTGACTGTTTGATTCAGCATTTTGCAAAGTGTGGTCAGTTCCATGACCACCTCCCTTGAGAATCCACTGAGTTGCTTCTGAAGCTGGCCACTTCAGAAGCCCCCTCCAGGTGAATTACAGTCTCAGTGGGAGGGTCCCGGAAGTGACCTCCTTTCAGGAGGAGGCGTCGGTGGTCATGGTGCACAGTGAAGTCTGAAACTCCAGTGACCCCACTGTGAGATTTGTGATTGATTCAAGGGGCTCATTTTAAATTATTATTGCTGGTGAACCTTGTGTCCCAGCTTAAAGTGAATCTCCTCATTTGTACGTATTATCTTCATCATGACTTTGCATATTGCGCACATTTTTCTTCTAGGAGCACATTTGAGAAGATGGAGGAAAAACGTTATTAACTGATGTTTCCTCATTTGGTCCTTTCATAGGAGACTGAGAGAAGGCTCTGATTTCCTAACCTTTAGCTGAGTATTTTATTCATTAGACCACTGCTTCTTAATCAAAATTACAAACAGGAAACATTGCACTTAGATTACTTTGCCTTTTGTGAACTGATGATGGAGTAGAGGTCAGGGGAGGATTCGTTGTTAGTTAATCAGGAGGTTTAGGGACCTCTTCCAGTAGTATATGCATACTTTCTTTTCTCTGTTGTGTGTGTTTGGGGGAAGCTGTTGGAGTTATGCATTCAGGGAATATAAGTCACCCCTTGCCACCACCACTGCACTCTAGCCACCAGCCAACCTGGACCACTTAAAGTTTCCTAAACTTTTTATCATCTCTAGACTCTGGAATCCTTCCCAAATTTAGATCAAGAGGGACCTTAAAGATCATCTTGGGCAGGGTTAACGATATTCAGTTTACAAATGGGACAACTGACCTCACCAGGGAGGGCCACAGTGACTTACTGGTAAGACTGCTACCCCCTAGCTGGTTCCAGTCCGTTGCTCGCTTCACTGGACCTTCCTCAGTTATATTGTGTTTGGCCTTTTAATTAATATGTTGATGATCAAGTGAAACTAGGAAACTTGTGTTGTTGTGAAGCCTCTCTGGCCTGGCAAGCATACTTTCTTTTCTCTGTTGTGTTTGGGGGAAGCTGTTGGAGTTATGCATTCAGGAAATATAAGTCACCCCTTGCCACTACCATTGCACTCTAGCCACCAGCCAACCTGGACCACTTAAAGTTTCCTAAACTTTTTATAATCTCTGGACTCTGGGTCAGTTTACCTTATTGCTTCCTTGGCCTCTGATGCCCTGCCCTAAATTCCTTTTTGTCTACTTCATTCCAGCTCAGTCTTCAAAGCTCACCTCACGCATTACCTTTTTATTTTTTCGGGTATCTTCCTTGCCCTTCCAAGTTATGATTAAATGCCTTATCCCGGAGTTCCCACTTAGGACTTAACACTGTGTTTGTTAGTTTGTCTTTGCCCCAGGAGACCTTAAAACACCAAGTTCATTCCCAGTTCAGTTGCACAGTCGTGTCTCTTTGTGACCCCATGGACTGCAGCACGCCAGGGTTCCCTGTCCATCACCAACTCCCAGAGTTTACTCAAACTCATGTCCATTGAGTTGGTGATGCCATCCAACCATCTCATCCTCCGTCATCCCCTTCTCCTCCTGCCTTCAATCTTTCCCAACATCAGGGTCTTTTCTAATGAGTCAGTTCTTCGCATCAGGTGGCCAAAGTATTGATTGGAGTTTCAGCTTCAGCATCAGTCCTTCCAATGAATATTCAGGGTTAATTTCCTTCAGGATTGACTGGTTTGATCTCCTTGCAGTCCAAGGGACTCCTAGGGGTCTTCTTCAACACCACAGTTCAAAAGCATCAGTTCTCCACTGCTCAGCTTTCTTTGTGGTTCAATTCTCACAGCCATATGTGACTACTGGAAAAACAGTAGCTTTAACTAGATGGACTTTTCTCAGCAAAGTTATGTCTCTGCTTTTTAGTATGCAGAAAGTTAAAGAGAACTTAAAATGTTCACCCCAAGAGGGTCTCTTCTGTAGGAGGTGGGTAAGAATCTGCATTACTGCACATATACACTGAAAAGGCATATTCAGCATTACACTATACTTTTTTTTTTAATGAACGAATTACTTTTGTCATAGAATTACATTGTGGGAAGAATAGCTCAAAGCAAAACTTTGGAGGAGTGGTTTTAATCAGGTATTAAATGTGCTTCCCCGAAGAAGTGTAGCATATAAAAAGTTATCAGTGTCCTTTCTTGCTTGTAAATATGATTGTACTGTCTCAGGCTTCAGTGGCAAGCACACAAGATCCTGGCTTAGGTCTTGACCTTCCTAATAACTGACCTTGAACAAGTCAGCCCTTTATTTATTTATTTTTGCTTGATATGAAATAAAGGAGTTGGTTTTATTAGATAATCTTTAAGGTCTACACAAACTCTGGCACTTTCTGGTCTCTGGTTTAATTGGCACTGGTAGTGATGACCTTCTTTCTGTGATAGTCTCATTTCAATGATCTAGTGTCTGAACAGCTGAGCTCTGTGAGTTCCTTAAAATCAGGACTGCCATGTTGACACAATTCCAAGCTTCACTCACTGGGTGGTAATGGCCTGGCCACTTGTAAGATGGGAATGTAGCAGCTTACCTCTCTCTCTCTTTTTGTTCCATCTTCCTTAGGAGGTCAAGAAGTTAAAACAATATTGAATGTTTAAGGGGTATATTAGAGTCAAATACCCCCTTAGTTGGGCAGTTTCCTTTCTCAAAAATAGCAGGTCGAGCAGGAGGATGTTTCAAAGAGAGATGAGTTCATAGACTCATTGGACTATTAATAAAGGGGCACCTGGAAGTCCATTGAGTTCACATGACCCAACTCTGGCAAGAACATAAATAGAAACCGTCCTAAACACATGAGCTGCTCTCCTCATCTTCAGGAGCTGCCAGGCAGGCCTTTCTGAAAACAACCCCACATTCCGCTGACTACAGCCGTGTGCTTGCCCTCCTGTCTAATTGCCGGCAAGCTGGCTCACATCAGTGAAATAAGCCTTCTTGCCGTGGTCAAAGCTTTCATCTCTAAACCTGGGCTTTGGACATTTCAACTACCATTTTCTCACCTTTTTCTTGTCTTCCCCCCGCCCCCCGCCCAGCCTCTTTGTTGGATAGAATCCTTTGTGTTTCTAGGATTCCTAGTACACTGCCCCAAACCCTTACATATGGCACATATTATATAGTGTGTCTTGCATTTCCTCTCGTATCCCTAGTAGAGACCCTGGCTGCAAATTTCTCATTCTTCCCTTCTTGAAGTCCCAGGCTTTCTTGACATCAGTACCCAATTTTGTGTTTAAGTGTAGCTATCTTAAATTGGAAGCTTCTGGGAAAGTTGGGAGAAGTGTTAGATGATTAAGAAAGTCATGTGCCACACCACGTGGGAGCCTCTCGAATACAACCTTGGTGGTCATGACCCTGATCGGAGAGGGAAGCCTGTGATGTCACCCCTTCCCCGAGTCCCAGTTTCACGGATAGTATCTCTGAATGGAATCGTCTGAGGGAGATTGTTCCTTGTGAAAAGTTCACATGATGAAGTTTGAAGAGCTTGTTTCACTCGGAGCCCAGCAGGACAGAGTGGTTTGGAATGCAGCATTCAGTGTGTTCTGTTTGGCTGAAAGCTGTCACAGGGAACAAGTACTTAGCAAACAGCATGAACAAGGATTTGAACTAGAAAACGAGAAGGGCCTTGACAATATTGTAATAGTGGCTTGTCTCCTCAAAAACTGCTCAATGGTACACAAGGAGGTGATAAAGAAGGCTAGGAAAATACATAAATAGATTTGGGTTTCATTCAAAACAGCCCAGTGTGAGAGTGCCCTAATATGGGTAAAGTTTGACCAGGGGTTCCTGGACCACTGTGACCATCTTCACATTACTATATCTGATCAGACTGTTGCCTTTTCTAAGGCAATAGTCACAGACTAAGTCTGTGCCCACAGGGTGAACACACAACCTATTGAAAACAGATTGATCCATCAACTGCATATAGTCTGTTTTCACAGTGCCAAATGCCTGGGTTGAATGTTTTTCTCTTTGTATTTCACTGAATTAACTGAATAGACCTGTTGATATTGGTTTGGGCTTTTCATGTTTTAAGTGGAATTATGTGCAATTTAACAGGGCTGTTCTGTCAGTATTTACATTCCCTTTGCTTGAAAATCGTTTTTTCCCATTTCTCTCCTTTTTATTGAGGTATAATTGACAAATAAAATTGTAAGATAGTTTAAAATGTACAACATGATGATTTGAGGTATGTGTACATTGTGAAAGGGTTCCTCCCACCTAGTTAATGAGTTCTTCCTAGTTCTTAAAGTCTCTTTTTAATACTCCAATTTCAGGTGCTATCTGTGCCTGATACACAGAGCCCAGATCTTTATGGATGATAAAATTTAACTACCACAGGTGTGGGCAGTAGTTGGAGGCTCATTTATGATGCTGTCCCCAGGGCCCATGCCACAGGTGCTCGCCTACCTTAGGTGAAACATGAGGATAAGAAGGTACTTATTCCAATGAAGATTACGCTTATGCCTAATTCTGCCCTAAAGCAGCTAGTGCTCTAGCAGGCATCTAGTAGTTGCTATATAAAGGGCTAAGAAAGCACAGTATCCACCCTAAACACATGTTAATAGACTCACTGGAGAGCTTTAGGGTTGTGTATGGACATACCCTGGTTCATTGACTTCAGTTTAAAAAAAAGATCAAATCCAATTAGACAGCCTCTTCCAAATTCAGTTCAATTCGACAAACAATTGTTAGGATACAAGCCCCGTGCTACCTCATGCAAAGCTTTTGGATTTTATTTTACCTTTCTGCTTTGTTGTCGCATCATGTCAGCACGAGTTGATAAATATTGAGGTTTCATTGTTTAGGAAGTTCAACAATGCCTTTTCTTATTTACTTGTAACTCTTGAAAAATTTTATAAGTCTCTTCTCTGCTTGGAAGGCATTTATCTGGAACATCGACTACTAGCTTGGATACAGACTCAGATACTTTGAAGGTGAAAATGTAGTCTTGTATTAAATGTAGTCTTTGTGTCATAGTCCTTTGATTTGGAGGGTCATGTTAGTTTCAAGAGGAGATGGTGGAAATGCTAGTTATTAGCATTTGGATTGTTTCAAGGATAGATTTTTTTTGAGGGGGTCCAATTTTAGTGCTGTTCAATGGAAACATAATGCAAGCCACATATGTAATTCTCAATTTTCTAGTATCCACATTTAAAAAGGTAAATTAACTTTAATGATATATTTTATTTAACCTAATATATTGAAAATATTTTCATTTCAACATGTAATCAATATAAAAATTACTAATGAGATATCTTATTTTTAGAATCTTGTACTAAGTCTTTGAAATCCGTTGTGTGTTTTATATCTACAGTACACCTTGGTTCAGTCTCCATACATCACGTGATCAGATAGGCACATGTGGCTAGTGGCTCTAGTATTGGACAGTGCCATCCTAGATGGACTTAAGCTATAGTTGGGATGGGGACTTATGATAATTCAAGGACACTGACCTCCCTTGAGGGGTTTAACAGTACGGCTATACTCAGCTCCATCCAGAATGAGAATTCCTGCTCTCAGATCCAAGATCATTGACCACTTTTCTTCAGGAACAGTGATTATGATTCTTATGCTATATACTGATTTTTCTATTTTTCTAAAAATATGCCTATAGTCAGCTGTAATTCTATGGACCTTTCCCCTTCATCACAGGATTTGATAAGGAGGGGAAGACCTTAAAGCCTGAAGTAGGGCACAGAAAAAAGGAAAATACTTAATAGTAAATGCATAGTTTTTATTCCCTTTAACAGTCAGCAGTGCTTGTTGAGCAACTACTATGTGTAAGGCAGTGTGCTTGATGCTATGAAGGATTATATGATTGCTGACATGAGCTTAGATTATACTCTTGTGAGTGAGACAGTGAAGTGAAAGTGTTAGTCGCTCATCTGTGTCCAACTCTGCGACCCCATGGACTATAGCCTGCCAGGCTCCTCTGTCCATGGGATTCTCCAGGCAAGAATACTGGAGTGGGTTGCCATTCCCTTCTCCAGGGGATCTTCCCAACCCAGGGACTGAACCTGGGTCTCCTGCATTGCAAGCAGATTCTTATGAGTAATGCAGTACACAAGTATGTAGGCACACATGTGTGTACAGAAATACACACACACACACACACACAAATTCTAAGGTAAACACAATGTGCCTGAGTGCCATTACTAGAGGGGTACCACTTTTATTTGGGGCACAGACTAGGGGAGAGATTACTTCCATTTGAAGAGATTCAGAGGGTGGTTATGGAAGACATAATGAAACTGGGCCTTAAAGGATCAGTATTTTCAGGTCAGTTAATTTAATGAGTTACTCTCAACATATTCTACAGGATCAAATTTGAGATAGATCCTAACAGGGTGAAGTTCGCTGACTCCCTGAGGCTTTCTGCATGCATTTTCTGAACAGAGTCATTCTGGGGTGAAGCTTTGTTTTATTCCCATAATGTACCCTTGGTGCCAGAGACTCCACAGAGGCCAAGTTAGCTCCAACCTGGCATGCCTTTTCTGATGTTTGCTGTGACTGCAGGCTTTTCCTTTTCAAGCCAGGGCTCCAAACTTAGGCTATTTGATTAAAATTATGTTCTTTGATGGACCTAGAGATGATCATACTAAGTGAAGTAAGTTGGAGAAAGACCAATACCATACGATATCACGCATATGTGGAATTGTAAAAATAATACAAATGAACTTATTTACAAAACAGAAACAGACTCACAGACATAGAAAACAAACTTATGGTTACCAAAGGGGAAAGGTGAGGGGAAGAATAAATTATGAGTTTGGGATTAACAGATATGAGCTACTATACATAAAATAGATAAGAAAGAAGGACTTACTGTATAGCACAGGGAACTATATTCAGTATCTCATAAAATAATCTGTAATGGAAAATAATCTGAGAAAATATGAACAAAAGAATCACTTTGAAACTAGCACAATGTTGTAAATCAACGATACTTCAATAAAAAAAATTATGTTTTTTGATGTGGTATTTTCCTGTTAGCTACTGATTATATCATGTCCATTGTTGGCTTTGGAAGGGGGAGTAGAGGGCATTTAATTAATTGGTATTGTTTTTTATATCATTTAAAAGTTTATTTTATTTAGAAGATAATTACAGTATTGTGGTGGCTTTTGCCATGCATCAGTATGAATTGACCATAGGTATACATGTGTCCCCTCCCTCCTGAGCCCCCATCCCACCCCTCCTCCCCATCCAACCCCTCCAGGTTGTCACAGAGCACCAACTTTGGGTGCCCTGCATCGTACATCAGACTCCCACTGGGTATCTGTTTTACATATAGTTATTATTACCAACAAAGGTCCATCTAATCAAAGCTATGGTTTTTCCAGTAATCATGTATGGATGTGAGAGTTGGACTGTAAAGAAAGCTGAGCATTGAAGAACTGATGCTTTTGAACTATGGTGTTGGAGAAGATTCTTGAGAGTCCTTTGGACTGCAAGGAGATCCAACCAGTCCATCCTAAAGGAAATCAGTCCTGAATACTCATTGGAAGGACTGATGCTAAAGCTGAAACTCCAACACTTTGGCCACCTGATGCAAAGAACTGATTCATTGGAAAAGACCCTGATGCTGGGAAAGATCGAAGGCGGGAGGAGAAGGGGATGACAGAGGAAGAGATGCTTGGATGGCATCACCAACATGACAGACATGAGCTTGAGTAGGCTCTGGGTGTTGGTGATGGACAGGGAAGCCTGGCTTGCTGCAGTCCATGGGGTCACCAAGAGTCAGACATGACTGAGAGCCTGTTACAGTTTACCGGGTGTTTTTGCATGGATGATTACATTTGATGCTTGTAGTTTCTTTATGTGACATTATTGCAGGTAAGGAAATTGAGGCTCAGAAAGATATGCTGACTTAGCCCCAGACCTTTGGCTAGTAACTGGTGAAACTGGATTCAAGCAAGACCTTTGACTTCTTGGCCAGTGTCCTTACCATGCTCCTACCCTGCTTGTCTGCTTCCCCTAAGTCCTGTCCTTCAAGTGCCCAGAGATAAGGATATGCAGGCTAGCTCTCTGTTTAGCAATTTAATGAACATAAATCCCCGGACTAACAATAGATACATTAGAGAGGGAGTATTCAGATTGTAAAACAATATTCCATTAGTTCAAAAAGTGAGCTCCACTGGAGAGATTAGCATACAATTTTACCAAAAAATAATCTTATACCCAGCCACTAAAGAGGGCATTTATTAGGCAAAGTAAAATACACAGCTCCATGGGACAGGTCCTTACTTGATGTTGGCAAGAATAATTTCTTCATATTAGTCAGTTTTCTATTTCCAGAAATGTATTCTAACCTGAAATCAGTGGAGAATTTCAATTGAGTAGTTTTTTTTTTTTTTCTTTCTTCTGGGTGATACACTTTTTTTCATACTCATGGAGTTTCTCAGGATGGAATACATTTTATTTTCCTAACCATAAAAGTAAAAACCATGGGTCTGTCCTTAGGAAATTTTGTGCCTGGTTCCTTGTTTTTGTATTTTCAATAGGTCTCAGCTTTTTAATTGGAGGTTCCCAGAGAAGCTGGCTGTGGCTCTTGCGTACCAAGTGAAGTGTGTTTCTATGAAATGATGCTGATAGGCTCCTGAATCACTATCTTTTATAGATAGGAGCTAGTTCCTTGTTTTGGTGAAATTCCTTCTATTTCTCTTTTCAGTGGTGTTCTGAAGAATCATCAACCTTAACAGTGGCATGGAAGAATCAGATCTGACATATAATGCAGCCAATTAACAATAAAACCCTAGAAACACCAAAATCTACTGGCATAGGTCACAACCTTGTATATTTCATTTCTTATTGAAAGTGAATTTGAAAGTTGCTCAGTTGTGTCCAACTCTTTGTGACCGCATGGACTATACAGTCCATGGAATTTTCCAGGCCAGAATACTGGAGTGGTAGCCTTTCCCTTCTCCAGGGGATCTTCCCAACCCAGGGATCTAACCCAGGTCTCCCGCATTGCAGATGGATTCTTTACCAGCTGAGCCACCAGGAAAGCCAAAGAATACTGGAGTGGGTAGCCTATCCCTTCTCCAGGGGATCTTCCCAACCCAGGAATCTAACCAAGGTCTCCTGCATTGCAGGTAGATTGTTTACCAACTGAGCTACCAGGGAATCTCATTTGATATACGTCAAGATGAGACAAATAAACAATTTTAATGGGAGAGAAATGAAACTTCTGCTGTGTTAACTGTTGACCTATAATGTAGTAAGAAATGTTATTCATTTTCTTCCAAACTGCAATGTTAATGTATGGTTTCCATTGGCAAATAAAGATCAGCAGATGACTAAGAAAATTAGGGGAAGAAATGTGCTATTAAAATGCTATATGATTGGATTTCTCTAAATGCAGTGTGGTTATCTTAAAGCCCTCCCCTTAATTGAATACAATCAAGCATTTTCAAATGATGAAAGGTACAGTGCTGAGTAAATATTTCTAGGGGGTTTCTGTTCTGACACAGAGAGGCTTTGAGTGCTATTTTGACCTATTATTAGTATTCCCTAGCAACATTCATCTCCAAGACTCAGAGCTTCTGGAAAAATTGTAACTGAAATTATAGTATTTTTTCTGCCTGCAGAAAGAAAGCAACGTTTAACACAGAAGGGACTGTGACTTTGTTAGACTAAGTCCTATAACCTGCCCTGTGATACCATGGTTCATATCCATGTCAAGTCTTTTATTTATTGTTGAAGGAATTCCACATAAACTGAAGCTTTTGTACAGAATCATGTAGGAAAAGAAACCTGGACGAGGACTTAGGAGACTGGGTTTTCAACTTTGTTCTGGCCCTAACTAACTCTGTGATTTGCCTTCTCTGGACTTTAGTTTCCTCATAGATAAAATGAGGGGAAGAATAGACAGCAATATCTTTCTCCTTTCCCCTCTACCAGCTTTATTGAAGTATAATTGGCAAAATTGTAAAATATTTAAGGTGTACAACCCGATGATTTGATATATGTACACACTGTGAAAGGATTCCCCCTCCCCAATGAGTTAATTAACATGCCCATCACCTGACTATTTACCTGTGTGTGTGTGAACAATTGTTTATTTTCTTACCAAGTCTCAATTACACAATATGATGTTATCAATCATAGTCACCACGTATAATCTCGTTTTTAAATCTCTAAATTCTTCCTCTTCTTTGCTTCCATACTGCTACATGTAATCCACATCACTTATTCATTGGTCATGTGATTAACAGTCCTTCAGGTTCACAATTGGAGTAAAATGCTACTTTAGAGAAACTTGCCATAGTAACTAAATTTCCATTGAGAAAACAGAACCGTGAAAGGGCAACATTTCCTATGTAGTTTTACCCCCCAGATGCCCCTGGACTATGCAGCACTTGCATATATTAGTGATGCAAATCTGGAAGAAGAACAAGACCAAGATGTTATGACCAAGACACTTGATTTGCATTGGAATGCCTCATGCGAACAGTACATCAGAACTCACCAAGTGGCATTTGGCTTGAACTCTTGGAGGGCTTGCCAGTCTACAAAGAATCCAAGCGGCAATGTTGGAATGACAGCAGGCCATTGTTCTTCTCTAAATGCAACTTGATACTGAATCTGAGGAGATTGGAAAAAAAAAGTATGAATTTGATCATTTAAAGTCACTTCCTTTCTGTAGGCACCAGTGACCTCATCTATAAAATGAGAGCATAAAACTTGGGCATAGTTTTGTCCCACTTGTCCAACTCTTGACAGTCTGTGTTTCCATTTGGATTTTTCTTTAAAGAACTGGATTTAACATTTGCATGTTGAAGGGAAAGGAGAAAGCAACTTCTAAGATGAAGAGGAGCTTTGAGAGAATTAAGGTTCAAACATAGGCTTCACTGCCTTTGCAGTTTTGTCCAGTGCTAGACCTGCTCCATGTCCTTTTTCTCTCAGGTTAAAGGACTGATGAACGTGGTGGATACTGTATGTCACTTTGTCAGTGGGGTATTAAGCCAGTAAATAAGAAAAAGGAGTATGGGTATCCCTGCTTTTCAAAAGTTTGCTTTATGCCACTTTGCTTTTTCAACTTACATTGGTACCTGTTTTTGCTAACCCAAAGAAATCTGAAGAGGATTTCTGCTTTTACAAAAAAAGATGAAAAACGAAAATAGTGTTTATTTTGCTACAAGCAGTTATGGCAGCAGCGTGCAGTGCACCTGGAGCCATGAGAGTGTCATGGCCAAGCTCCTTCCCCTTATACAGTCAACATTGCAGCATCCAGGCGCTGTAGCTTTGAGCTATGTCTGTGAGCATCTGTGCTTTCTTCCCATTTATCTTGTGCCTCTCTTAGCAAGATATATCCTAAGGTAATTGCTTCTTCACTTTACACCATTTTGGCTTATAGATGGTTTCATAGGAATGTTCTGCTTTCCAACATGGGGAAACTTGTACTGGCTTTTCAACTCCTCACTCCATCACTGTCTTCCCTTTCTGGCCTCTGGTCACCTCAGTGCCATCTAACAAAACTGGTACAAGAATCAAATACATCATCGTGTCTCCTAAGCACTTTCCATTTGGAGGGCAGAATGCCAGTGACATGAGGGTGAAGTGAATACTGCTACAGATTTTATTTATTAAATTTGATTTTTTAAAAACTTGCTGTTTAGTTGCTAGTGAAAGTTGATCAATTGTATCCAACTCTCTGCGACCCCATGGAATTCTCCAGACCAGAATACTGGAGTGGGTAGCCTTTCCCTTCTCCAAGGGATCTTCCCAACCCAGGGATCAAACCCAGTCCCCTGCATTGTAGGCGGATTCTTTACTAGCTGAGCCACAAGAGAAGCCCAAGAATACTGGAGTGGGTAGCCTATCCCCTCTCCAAGGGATCTTCCTGACCCAGGAATTGAACTGGGGTCTCCTATACTGCAGGCAGATTCTTTACCAACTGAGCTATCACGGAAGCCTGTTTAGTCAATAAGTCGAGTCCAACTCTTTGCGATCCCATGGACTGTAGCTCGCCAGGCTCCTCTGTCCATGGAATTCTCCCAGGCCAGAATACTGGAGTGGGTTGCCATGCCCTCCTCCAGGGGTCTTCCCAACTCAGGGATCAAACCTGAGTCTCCTGCATTGCAGGCCAATTCTTTACTGCTGAGCCAACAAGGAAGCCTGTAAAAGCTTATGTAAAACAGAAATTTTCCAGGGACTCTTCTACAAATTTTACAAATATTAACTCATTTAATTTTATAACATGGATTATAAATTGGACCTGTTACTGTCCCCTATTTTACAGAGGAAGAAATTGAGCCACAGAGAGGTTAACTACATTGTCTAAAGTGAAACAGCTTAGTAACAGCAGATCCCTGAATGCTCCCTCTTGGTCTGGTCCTGCGGTGGAGGCCACGAGGAGGAATTCGTCACTCTGGGTCTCAGAGTCATCATGCTCATATATCAGCCACTCACCCAGGATGTCTTGATCCGTGAAGGCAGTAATGTTGTCCTGATTTCCAGGAAAATCTGAAAAGCGAATCAGTTTCAGCTTCCCGTGTTGGGGACTCTTGGTGACTGTATATATTAGAAAGCCCGATTGTCTAAGGTTTGAGCAAATAATTCCGACTTTGTGATTAATTTCCTTTCTCCCTCTTTTACAAGTAATCCTCTGTTCATTACAATAATGTGCCTCCTCTCTGCTTTAAAGTTGATTCTGAAAGTATATATATAAAAAAAAAAAACTCAAAAGTCTAGTTCCACAGTCTATGAGTTTTTTTTTTTTAAATTATTTATTTGGCTGCATGGGGTCTTAGTTGTGGCACTCAGGATCTTTAGTTGTGACATGTTAACTCTTACTTGTGGCAAGTGAGATCTAGTTTCCTGATCAGTGATTGAACCTGGGCTCCTTGCATTGGGAGCATAGAGTCTTAGCCACTGGACCACCAGGGAAGTCCCCCATAGTCCATGCTTTTAACCTTTATGTGCTTGGGATTCTGAGCTGCCTGGTGTAATTCTGTATATCTCTTACCCCAAAGGTGCGGCAGCTTCTGTGGATAAGTGGCAGGCTTCAGCAGTTGGACAGGTCCCATGGCTCTCCGCTTCTGGCGGCCTGACAGAACCAGATCCCAGGAATGTTTCATTTCCCCAATCCTGGGTCTATCCTGGGCAAACTCTTTCTACCCTCCACACACCACGATTGTGTACTCTCTGACCTCTGTCCTGTAGGTTTTTCCAAGTCCTATGACTGTATCTACAGAATAGCAAACATTCCCTTAAACATTTGGTTTACTCAACCAGCCAGTAAGTCCAATGAGGAAAGACCAGCTGTTGTTTATTGAACGCTTACTAGGTGCCATGCACTGAGACAAAGTCTTTGCGGGCATTATCTTGTAATCCTCCCATCACACCTGTGAGATGGCATCTAATACTATGTTTCTGTTACCAAGGGAAAAAACCAATGTTCAGTTACAAACCCAAGGTCACACTTTTTTTTTTTTTTTTTTTTTTTTGCACATGTGGGATTTTAGTTCCCTGCCAGGGATCGAATCCATGCTCCCTGCATGGCATTGGAAGCTCAGAGTTTTAACCACTGGATCTCCAGGGAAGTCCCCCAAGGTCACACTTTTGAGTACTTGGTAGAGCCATAATTTTTACTTGAGCCATATATGATCCAAAGGTCTTGGGGTTAGTTATTCCTTTATCTCGCTTTCAGCATTTTCCTGGGACAACCTGCCCAATACATTCTGCAGCTGCTTGCCCTTGTTATTATTGATATGCCAAATTCTGCATCACTGGATCATAATTTTAACACAAGTGCACCATTTTCTTATGATAACACAAATCATTTTGGGATTGTAAGAGAACATTTGCCTTGCCCATAACAGGACATCTAGTGTAATGGATCTTCACAAGTGCTACCTTGTCTTAGAGAAGTTATGGAAAGAGACTCTGAGAGGATTTAACTAGGCCAAGGGGATTAAGGATGTCATATATCATACTCCTGTGGGCTTTTTGAATGGAGAAATTGGGTTTGCTATTAGAATGGACCTGGACAGAAGAAAATAAGAGTGTTGTGAATAAAATATAAGAATTGTTATTACAGCACATGGAAACACCTCTAGGGCTTGTGATTTGACCGTATTCCCAGATTGCTGCTCTCCAGTGTATGCAGTTTGTTTTGAAAGCAACTGAGATGATATTAAAGCTGTGGATGATGCTAAAATCTCCATACAAGAAGGCTAAATCAACTAAACCAAACTTTAAAACCCGTTTGACTTTATTAATCTTTGTAACTCAAGGGACACTCCCAAGAAGAAAGGATCCTATATGCCTCAGGTCTGAATCTAATTGCCAGTTAATAAAAATTCCAGGGTATCCTTAATCAGCCAATTAACTGACCTAACAATTATAATAGGGAAAGAAGGTGGGAGGGGTCGAGACTGGGAATAACAAATCCATCAAGGTGGAGTAAAATGCTTCAGAGGTTAATGGTGGACACCCTTTAACATAAAGGATTTTCTTCTACCTTGACTAGGTTCCCGTTTTTCTTTTCTTTCTCCCTTCCCTGACATTTGTAATTGTTGGAACCTCTAATTGGCTGATAAGCTAATTGAGAGAGGGAGGAGGAGAGGCTTAAAGATGTGTAGTATGTATTTTTTTTAAGGTTTTTATTCTCTGAAACAATATTTATGTGAAAATAGTTCACTGCAGTTAAGGGTGTATTTCTATTTGAAATTTAGAGCATTTTTTTTTTTACTGGAATAGTTACCTCCTAATTTATGAATCCCACAACCTTAAACATATTGATAAATTGAGATTGAAATATAACAAGAAAAGTCTGACACTTAAGGAAGCCAGTTATTTTTTTACTTGAACATAGCTTCATAAAAATTTTAAGCCACAGTAAAATAGAAGCTCTCCTTATTAAAATAATATATTATTGGGACAGAATTATATTTTTATTTGTATGCTGAAAATTATAATACATTGAGGACTAGAAAAAGTATGACTGTAGGTGAAATTTTATTCTCAATTATGATTTACCATTTTATAAATACTCTCAGATGTTGATAATAAGAAAAAGTTTAGAGTAAAAAGAATGGTGCTTGCTCCAAGAAACTCAGTTGCTGGAGTTTTCCTTTGTAGATGCATGCATGTGTTTAGAAAAATGTGTTTGGTAACAGTAAGTGATGGAAAACTGTCAGAGAAACTCAAGGTGGATCTGCAAACCTGGTCAAGCCCCCAGAGTTGTAAAACATCCTCTAAGATTTATTTAGTACATGTAGTACTTCAGTACTTTGATCACCACTCATCTAGACTTTTTCACCAGGCTATGGAAATACAGCATTTTAGATTTTGAAGAAAACTTGGAGATCACTTAGTTCTACCTTCTCATTGAACCAAAGAGGAATCAGAAACCCAGAAAGGAGAAAGGACTTGTCTAAAGTCACAGGAAATTTTCTGGCTGAGCTGGGAGCAGGTCTCCAGATTGCCAGTCCTGTGTTCTTTCCTTTCTTCCCAACTTCCCCTTATATAAATGATACCAAAGGCCAGGGGGCAAATGCCAACTGCCATATTCTGTTAGAGACTGTTTCAATGCAAAAATCTGTTGCACTCCAAGTCTGATTGCCTTCATTTTTCAATCATTCTTCAATGGCCAACTCAGAAAGCATATGTCTTAGTTTTATTCTTATGAGCCTCGTTCCTCTTTCACTAATGCATTATTAACATGTCTTCTTTCTGTTCTGAAATGTTCTCAGGGGAATAACTGTGTCCTGAATTTGGAAGTGGAAATGACTGTAGGATCTATTCCTTTTAATCTGATGGCTAGGAAGTGCTGCTACCCTTTCAGTTCTCCCAGATTCGGCTTAAAAGGATTGTTCAGAATAATTCTTTTCTAATGCTGTTATAAACTGTACGCAGCCTTACAAGGTATATATGGACCTTGATTTTTATGTATCTGTTTTTTTTGGAAAGAGAGGATGTTGGTTTTTTGTTTCCTCAGCTTTTTGTTGTGTTTTGTTTTCAGTCTTCAGGCTTTAAAATTTATTTGTTTAAAGGCTTCTCTTATTTTTCTTACTGAGGGCTAGTTTCACTTGAGCTTGTAAATTGCTTGTAAATCAAGATCTGATTAGGAAGTAATATATTCATCTGTAACTCCTGCATAAAAGTTATTCAAGTATTGTGACAAAATAAGTGTTGTTTACTTTATACATTTTCTGCAAATTCTAAAGATTTCGTCCAACTTAAAGGCTCTCATGGAATCTCGGGGATTGTGGCTTGCCCACTGAGAGTATAAAGGCTTGCTAAATTAAGTTGATTTGCCTGAGAAAGAAATGCTTCCATTATTCATGTCAGAAGCCTGTCACATCAAATTGAGGGAGTGGAGAAAACCCTTTTTTATCAACATTTTGAACCAAGAAAAACCAACCATTGAGGGCCTGAATTTCAATTGGGGAAAAAGTCAGGCTGAAAGCAGGGTTCAAAAAAAAAAAAGAAAAAGGCTGGGTATTTGTCTAATGTTGAAAATCAGTAGAGGAGATTGATTTAACTTTGGCTGAAACTTTTTATATAGACAGACAGAATGAAACTTCTTAAAGCAGCAAGTAGTACATACAATCTTGGTGTCTTTCATGTGTAAACTTGTCAAAAGTAGTTAAGCTAATTCAAATTTAAATCTCCTTGAATTTCTATTCTTTGACTTTTAATTTGTTTATTTTAAAGGATTTAGGAATGCATTTCTTGGGGGTTACTTTTCAAACATTGATGAATGTATTTTGTTTTTCAGAGTTCAAGATTATAGGCTCTGTTTTGTGATTAGAAATTATATTAATAAGAGAAGGAAGACAGACTAGTCAAGGACCAGCCCTCTTGTTTGTATCAGGTATGTGGGCATTTGTCTTTGTATGGGTGGATGTATGCACACACACACACACACAACACACATACACACACCTAACTTCAAATGAAACACAAGTCATTAAGAGAATAAAACAAGTTGGAACAGTTAGGGGAGGACCATTTCCCAAGACAAGATATCCTCATGCAATATTAGTTTAGGAGACTTCTCTCGTATTTGCATTTGTTTAATTTTAAGTAGTTGAAACACAATAATAATAATAATATAGGATAAATTATTTGATTATTTATGTAATGAAATATGATGCTCACCTTTTTTTTGCAATATTTGATTTCTATATATGCATTTCAAATGATTGCAGGCCCCAGTAAATTCACTCTCAAGAACAAGGTTTATTTTTACAGATTTAATTCTTACCAACCGTCATTTACTTTGAATATGTTTCTGCCATTATTATCCAAGCAATAGTCTTCAAATGGTAATTTTAATCTGATTTAAACAGAACATCTGTTGGGCTACCGAAAAATGTGCAACATTATTTTCTATATTTCCTAGATATATTTTTGCAGATATATATCTGGTTTTAAACCAAGAAAATGGCTCCAAAAATGATCAATTGGACAACTAAAAAATTGGACAATTTAAATTGTTTGAAGGAAGTCCTGCTTTCCCTTCCTTTTTTAACAAATGAAACCTGAAATCTTGTAAAAGAATAAGACAAGATTTTTTCCTTTTTTTGGTGGGAGGTTCTGCAGCACTTCAGTCTTTAACTGAACATTATGCTTACTTGATATTTGTGCCCAGTGGAAATAAGAGTTGGCTTGTGGTGTTACCAGTACAAAAGTGATTACTTCTCGGATCAACTGCAAATATGTGCAGGTTGTAGATGGGGGAGCCGTGAATGAGAGAGAGGCGATTGTACTGTGGAGGACTGCAGAAGACAAGGATTAATGGTGAGTAGAATTGTATTTTGGTGTTCTTTCAGTAACATTACAATCTCTCTGAAAGTGAATGCTGCTAACAAGGGAACCTGTGAGGCAGGAGGTTGGAATGGGGTGGAGGTGGGGCATTTGAGGGTGCTAAATACAGAGAACCATGTCAGAGTGAGAATTGAATATCTAGCTTCTGTGTATTTACAAAACAAACAAACAAAATAACAAAAAACAACCTTCTCATTTGACCTGTGCTTTTTTAGATATGACACCACCAGGGGTCAATGCTATTGTGCCAGATCCCCGTGTCTACTTGCTGGCTGTTTCTGTCAGAATATAGATAATTGTTCAGAGAAAGACTTTAAATTGGTGTGCAGCAGGAACTGAGGATGACAATAGCGAACTCTTCAAAGTTTTCCCTCTGAAATGTTATCATTGTCAGACAATTTTCAGATGCTGATAATGTTATTTTATAATGAATGAAATTTGAGCTATGTAGCATCATAAAATGATAGCTTGTTAGAACTGGGAGAATTTTAGAAATTGGTTAGAGTTAACAGTCTTACAGATACGAAAACTGGAAACTCAAGGGGGCAGACTTGGTATCAGAACCCAGTTCTTATTCCCAGGGCCAGTGAACTTCTCATTGATTCCCATAGGACTAATAGGTTCAGTTTTCCTCTGCTTAGTGTCAAATGATGTTGAAATAGAACATAATAAATAAAAATTAAAAACCTCTGCAACTCCAAACCCCAGAGATAACTGTTCATGGCTAACTAAGAGTGTTTCTTCTAAGATCCCCTACCCTCAATATAAAAATAAGCATTATTATTTTTACCTTTTATTTTTCACATTTTCTTGCTTGTTTTATATATATGTGCACACATATAATACCTAATGTGTATAACATATAATCTGCTCCATATGATTCTGTACTTTTTACAATGCAAACTACTCTTAAGCAATATTCTTATAAAAATTAATACAGATGAATTATCAAAGTACGTCCACATTGCAAAAAAACACACAAAAACCTGCAAAATCACATGCAGGGTTTTGAAACTCTGTCTACTTTCTCCTACCTTATAATCCTATGCCCCTAAATTCCCACTAACAAACTCTGTCTAAACATAGCATGGATACATTTTTTATTTATTATAGATTGGGATTATACTTTGCATAGTAATCTGTAACTTTATTGTTTTTACTCAGTATCCATCTTGTAAACATTTTTTATGTGAGTACAAATAAATCTACCCCATCTTTTTTAAAGGGTCCATAAAATTGAATTGTATTGATTTTGATAAAGTTGAATATCTTTTTGTTTCTCGATATTTTGTAAAATTTTCTGTGAAGTCCCTGTGTGGTTTTTTTTTGTTGTTATTTAAAAATTGATATGTAGAAACTTTCTGCATTGTATGGGCAATTACTATTTGTCATAAATATTGTAAATATTTCCTCTTGTTTGTCATTTTTTTTCACCTTTGTTTCTGGTGTCTTTTTAATTCTTATGTAAAAGTTTTAGATTTTTCTGTAAGCAGAGATACTAGGTTTTCCCTTGTTATTTCCTGTCCCTAATGTCAAGCAAAGAAAGGCCTTCTACCCCATGATTAAAAACAAAATACAAAATCCCTCTTATCTCTATAGGTGTGTGTCTCTCTCTATATATATGTATGTGTGTCTCTCACTCTCTCTCTCTATATATATGTATGTATGTGCTTGGTCACTTAGTCGTGTCAGACTCTTTGTGACCCTATGCACTCTAGCCTGCCAGGCTCCTCTGTCCATGAGATTTCCCAGGCAAGAATACTGGAGTGGGTTGCCATGCCCTCTTCCAGGGGATCTTTCCAACTCAGTGATCTAATCCATGTCTACTGCATTGACAGGCTGTTTCTGTACCATCTGAGCCACCAGGGAAGCCCAATATATGTATACACATATATGTATAGTTTTGGCCATGCTGCAAGGCTTGTGGCATCTTAGCTCCCTAATCAGGAGTTGAACCCTGGGCCCGGGCAGTGAGAGTGCTGAGTCCTAACCATTGGACCCCCAGCGAATTCCCTTATATATATATATATATATATTTTTTTTCTGATACTTTTATGGCTTTAATTTTTTACATACTTAGATAGGCAAGGCACATAGTGACTAGTGGTAGATCAAGTGTTCTCCTTGCACATACATGGGTCTGCTCATGTACACACACACACCAAAGTAACTGTGGAGGTGATAGATATGTTAATTATTTGATTGTGGTAATCATTTTACAGTGTATACACATGTCAAAATGTCATGTTGTATACCTTAAGTGTATATAATATTTATTTCTCAAAGGTCAATTTAGGGACTTCCCTAATAGTCCAGTGGTTAAGAATCCTTGCTTCCACTGAGGGTGTGGGTTTGATCTCTGGTTGGGGAACTAAGATCCCACATGATAAATGGTGCAGCCAGAAAAAAGAAAAAGACTCAGTAGCATGGACATTGAAGTAGGCAAGCTTATGTTTGAGTTATTGCTCAACTAACTAGCTGTGTGACCTTGGGCAAGCCACTTTTCCTCTCAGTGCCTTGATTTCCCCATCTGTAAAATAGGCATAGAGTCATTCCAAGGACTAAACAAATTAAGGTGAATGACTTTAAGGAATATAGCCCAATGCTTGGCACATAGTAAGTTCACAATAAATTATAGCCATTTTTCTTATGTAAATCTGTGATAAATTTATAATTTATTTTGCCTATAACTTGGAAAAAATAGAATTCTGAGTGAAATTACATTGTTTTTACAGGTTCTCTGGAGACTAACATCTCTATCAAACTGAATCTCCCATGTAGGATTTAGGTCTTTTTTCATGTCCTTCATTGGAATTTTCTTAGTACGAGTCTTAACACTTTTCTTGTTATTTCTTATTTATTCCTGAGTACTTTATAACTCTTATTGCTATTGAGAATGAAAGTAATTTTTAATGTTATGGTGAATGAGAATTTTCATTACATTTACTAATAGGTTATTGCTTATATAAAGGAAAGTGATGAATTGGTTTTATGCATAGTTTGTAAGGAGCCACCTCACTGAACCCTCTATTAATTCTAATAGTTTATTTTCTTGGAGACTGTTGTATCATCTGTTCTCTTTAACATTTATTATTTAACATTTATTATTCATTTCTTTTTATTGTTTCATTGCATTAGGCAAAATGTTGAGAACAATACAGAGGCAGTGACAGTCTTGTCTTGGTTTTGATTTGAATGCTTATAGGGCGTGACCTCTATCATGATATTGTATTGGTTTCTGATATTAGCTTTTGTATTGATAAAGATGTTCCTATTCTTAAGTTTGCCAGGGTTTAGAATCAAGAATTACTGTTGAAGTTTATCAGATGCCTTTTTGGCATCTAATGGGATGACATTTTAATTATTTTTTAAAAAATATTATGTAAGCAGTTAATATATTGAACTTTTGTAACATTGGCTTTGGTTTGCTAATAATGAGAATATCTGTTTCTAAATTAATAACTGAGATTGAATTTGAATTATCTTCATCAGGTTTTTGTACAAGTGTTACCAAAGTCTTCCAAATTTATCTGATAAATTGTTTTTGCCTGTAGTCCAGAATAATTTAAATAGCACAGTGTTTGGGAATGCATGTAAGAATTAAAGATTTTAAAATTTAAAAAATAAAAAACTAAAAAAAAAAAATAAAATAAATAAAAAAATAAAAAAAATAAATAGCACAGTAGTTACACATTTCCTAAACATTTGAGAGGTTGCAAACTTTAACAAAATTTTTTTGGTGATTGATCTTTTTATACACTTTTTAAATTCTTCTATGACTATTGTTTTATTTATAGTCTTTGTTGATCTTTGAGTCAATTTTTCATATTTATAGTTTCCCAGAAAATGGTTCATTTAATCTAATTTTCAATGTCTTAAAATTGTGCATGCCTGCATGCCCAGTCGGTCAGTCATGTCCAACTCTTTGAGATCCCATGTACTGTAGCCTGCTGGGCTCCTCTGTCCATGGAATTTTCCAAGCAAGAATACTGGAGTGGGTTGCCATTTCCTTTTCCAGGGGATCTTCCTGACCCAGGGATTGAACCTATGGCTCCTGCATTACAGGCAGATTCTTTACCACTGAGCCATCTGGGTAGCCCACACTTGAGTGTATGTGTGAGTACATGATAAGTTGCTTCAGTCATGTCTGACTCTTTGCAGCCCTATGGGCTATAGCCTGCCAGGCTTCTCTGTCTATTGGGATTCTCCAGGCAAGAATACTAGAGTGGGTTGCCATTCCCTTCTCTAGGGGATCTTCTTGACCCAGGGATCGAACCTGCATCTCTTATGTCTCCTGCATTGGCAGGTGGGTTCTTTAGCACTAGCACCATGTGGGAAGCCCCACTTGAGTGTATACCTTGTTTATTACTTAATAAACATCATTAAAACTTTGGAAGCCTGAGGCTCCTCATCTAACTCTGAATTTTACATTCATCATATCCTTTCTACATGATTTTACCATGTACATACATATATATTTCCAGAGTGTGTGTGTATATATATATATATATATAGTTGTTGTTGTTGTTGTTGTTTGTTTTCCTACTCCAGGGGATCTTCCTGACCTAGGGATCAAACCCACATCTCTTGTGTCTCCTGCATTGACAAGCAGATTCTTTGCCACAGTGCCACCTAGGAAACAAGGTTGTGCATACTATTTTCTTATACCTTGTAAAGTCTCTTCTGCATCCACTGTATCATTACTTATGTTGTATGATTTTGTTTTGTTTGTTTTTTGTCAGTTTTGCCAGGTTTTTATATTTATTTATTTTAATTGGAGGTTAATTACTTTATAATATTATATTGGTTTTGCCATACATCAACATGAATCCTTTTAAAAAAAAAGGAAGCGAGTGATTTTACTAATCATATCTACTTAATATCTAGATAATGTATCAATTTCTCTTTCATATAAATTGATTTCTTCATTGTAATTTCTTTTGGCTTCCACTTTTTTTTCTAGTTCATTTTTAGTTGAATTTCTTGCTTACGTACTTTCTGACTTTCTCTTTTTTTGGCTGTGCTGGGTCTTCCTGGGCTACTCTCTAGTTGTGGTGCATGGGCTTCTGATTTCGGTGGCTTCTCTTGTTGCAGAGCATGGGTTTTAGGACATGTAGGCTCAGTAGTTGTGGTGCATGGGCCTAATTGCCCTGAGGCATGTGGAATCTTCTGAACCAGGGACTGAACACATGTCCCATCCCCTGCATTGGCAGGTGGACTCCTCACCAACTCAGTCTTTCTTCTTTAATAATAAGAGTTTAAGGTCATGGGTGTGATACTTATTAATTAATTAATTGACAGGATCGTAGTTCCCCAACCAGGGATTAAACCTGTGCTCCCTGCAGTGGATGTCAGAGCCGTAACCACTGGATAACCAGGGGATTCCATTGAGTATGATTTTCATTGCATCTTATAGGTTTTGATCATCTTATAGGTTTCTATAGCCTTCAGATTGTCTGTAATACAGTTTTGATTTCCTCTGGATGATCAAAAATTCACACCTACCTTTTAATTGTTAATTTCTTGTTTTACTTTAAAATTGTAATTAGCAGTCCCTGGTGGCTCAGTGGTAAAGAATCTGCCTTCCAGTGCAGGAGACCTAGGTTCAATCCCTGGGTCAAGAAGATCCCCTGGAAAAGGAAATGGCAACCCATTTCAGTATTCTTGCCTGGGAAATCCCATGGGCAGAGGAGCCTGGAAGGCTATAGTCCATGGGGTCACAGAAGAGTTGGACACAGCTTAGTGACTAAACAACAACAAATATAGCGCATAAGATTTTTAAAGTTTTTAGACTTTCTTGGAGGCCAATCAATTTTCAGAGGTGTTATTAGAACATTCAAGAAAACATGTTGTATTCAGGATATAAATTCTTCCTATATTGATTTTTAAAAGCTTATCATTATTTAAACCCTTCTTATAGATTTACTTGATCTTATAAAATTCAGAGAGAGATGTGTTAAAATTTCCTATATAACTATAGGTTTATGAATTATCTAGGTATTTCTAACTTTTGTTAAAAGAATAAATTATGGTACTATATAGTTCTATAAAGGTTAATGATAATATTATCTTCTTTGTAATTTTACCTTTGAGTGAGTGAGTGAGTGAAGTCGCTCAATCGTGTCTGACTCTTTGCGACCCCATGGACTGTAGCCTACCAGGCTCCTCTGTCCATGGGGTTTTCCAGGCAATAGTCTGGAATGGATTGCCATTTCCTTCTCCAGGGGATCTTCCCAACCCAGGGATTGAACCCAGGTCTCCCGCATTGTAGACAGATGCTTTACCATCTGAGCCACCAGGGAAGTCCTTTTACCTTTAGTTATTATAAAATATCCCTTTGCATCTAATTTAATGCTTTTGGCTTTATAGTCAACTTTGAGATTAACATGGCCTTTCTGTTTTCATTTTATTTGAATTTCCCTAGTATATTATTGCCCATATTTTTATGACTAACCTTTTTATATCAAATTACTTGGGTGTACTCCTCTACTTCTGTTTGATTCTTATCTGTATTTTCCAATCTTCGTAAAAAAACTTCCAGCTTCTAACTCTCTCTATTCATTGACTCTTCTCCCAAGTACTTTGAATATCTTTGTAATCATTGCCTTGAACACTTTCTCAGGTAGATTTCTTCTATTTGTTTATTTGTTTTTAGTTCTGCTGTCTTCCATGCTGTGTGCGGGCTTTCTCTAGTTTCCGTGAGCAGAGGCTACTCTTCATTGCATTTCACGGGCTTCTCTCATTGCGGTGGCTTCTCTTGTTGCAGAGCGTGGGCTGTAGGGCACAGGCTTCAGTAGTTGCAGCAGTTGTGCCCGGTAGTTGTGGTTCCCAGGCTCCAGAGCACAGGCTCAGTAGTTGTGGCGCATGGGCTGAGTTGCTCCATGGCATGTGGGATCTTCCCAGGTCAGATACCAAACTCATGTCTCCTGCATTGGCAGGTGGATTCTTTACCCCTGAGCCACCAGAGATGTTGCATGGTTTGTTCTTTATATCTTTAGTTGTAGAAGAGCTTTTTTTTTTTTTTTTGCCAATCTTCAGGTTTTTTTCATCAATAGTTGCTCTGTGAGTTGTAATTTTAGTATTCCTGTAGTAAGAGGTGAGCTCAGGACTTTCCTACTCTGCCATCTTGGTCCCTCCCCCTATTTTCATAATGATGTTTTAAAGTTTCCAGTGTGCAGGTGTTGAACTTCCTTTGTTATGTGTATTCCTAACTATTTTATTCCTTTTGATTTTATTGTCATTGGAGTTGTTAATTTCATTTTTGGACTGTTTATTGCAAATATATAGAAATTCAGTAAGTATATTGATCTGTATTTTGTGAGATTTCTAAATTCATTTATTAGTTTAAGTAGTTTATTTTTGTGGATTATTTAACATTGTGTCATCTGCTGATATAGTTTACCTATTCTTTTCCACCTTTGATGCCTTTTGTCTTTCTCTCGCCTAATTGCCTCATCTAGAATTCCAGTACAATGTTGACCAGACTGATGAGAGCAGACCGCCTTATCTTGTTTCTGATCTTAGGGGAAAGTATTCAGTTCTTCACCATTAAGTATGATATTAACTGTGGGTATTTTCCCTTCATTTAAAAATTTATCTTGGGTAATGGGGAAAACAGTGGAAACAGTGTCAGACTTTGTCTTTTTGGGCTCCAAAATCACTGCAGATGGTGATTGCAGCCATAAAATTAAAAGACGCTTACTCCTTGGGAGGAAAATTATGACCAACCTAGACAGCACATTGAAAAGCAGAGACATTACTTCGCCAACAAAGGTCCATCTAGTCAAGGCTATGGTTTTTCCAGTGGTCATGTATGGATGCGAGAGTTGGATTGTGAAGAAAGCTGAGCACCAAAGAATTGATGCTTTTGAACTGTGATGTTGGAGAAGACTCTTGAGAGTCCCTTGGACTGCAAGGAGATCCAACCAGTCCATTCTAAAGGAGATCAGCCCTGGGATTTCTTTGGAAGGAATGATGCTAAAGCTAAAACTCCAGTACTTTGGCCACCTCATGCGAAGCGTTGACTCATTGGAAAAGACTCTGATGCTGGGAGGGATTGGGGGCAGGAAGAGAAGGGGACGACAGAGGATGAGATGGCTGGATGGTATCACTGACTCTATGGACGTGAGTTTGAGTGAACTCCGGGAGTTAGTGATGGACAAGGAGGCCTGGCGTGCTGCAGTGCAGTGAAGGACAAAGCACAAGACTCTGGAGATGCCAGTCAACCGTGTGATGCTTTCTCTATACCAGCGGTTCCCAGTCTTTTCATCACCAGGGACTGGTTTTGGGAAAGACAGTTTTTCCACAGATGGTGTTAGGGGGGATGGTTTTGGAATGATTACATTTATTATTATTATCATTACATTACATTTATTGTGTACTTTATTTCTGTTATTACATCGGCTCCGCCTCAGATAATCAGGCATTAGATCCTGGAGGTTGGGGACCCCTGGTCTATATCACTCACTTGTGTATAGAATGAGGCCAGAAAGTAGGTTTTCTGAACTCTGTAAGGCAATAAAAGTGTTTTTCCCTTAACTTTGGCATTAAGGAGTGTCACAATTTTTGTGGCCATGTCACAAAGGAAAGAATTGCCAAATTTGAGAAAGATGGGGAGGAAAATAATTGTCTTACATGCTTTCTTCATCTCTGTACAGTCTTCCAAAATGGCTTTTTATTGGAAAAAATCACCACCCTCTTTTGAAAGTGCTGACACTGACCTTTCCTGGTAGTTCAGATGGTAAAGAATCTGCCTGCAATGCAGGAGACCCATGTTTGATCCCTGGGTCGGGAAGATACCCTGGGGAAGGGCATGGCAACCCACTCTAGTATTCTTGCCTGGAGAGGTCCATGGACAGTGGAGCCTGGCAGGCTACAGTCCATGGGATCACAGAGTCAGATACTACTGAACCAACTTAGCACGCAATGCTGACCTTCACAAAAATAGCAGACCTTTAGCTGGTGAACCTGTACCAGCTATCCCAATCCAGAAGAAATTTATTAAAAAAAAAATAAAGTGCTAAGTCTTACACTTTCCAATACATCATACTGAACATTTAGTGTGGGCAAACAGCTCCCAGATAAAAAAACTTTATTTTTACTGAAAGGGCTTGCACCATCAGAAGCCATGTTGCTTCTCAAGCCTGATGTCCTAGCAGATTAGCTATGAGCTTGTAGGTGAAACAGCCACTGCTGCCTCCCTCTGGTCTTATTTTCCTGTACTTCTAAAACCTATCTTCCTTCATCTGATTTTTCCTTAACTATAAAATCGTCATTCTCTTTGTGTAAGAAGGTGAATACGAGTTTCGTTATTCTGCAGCTTTTCCCTTTAGAAAAAGAGTTCAAGGCCAGCCATCATTCAACTCAGGACAATTATTGTTGTGAGAAAATGCAAGGACCAGACTTTCCAGAACCTCCAAATTTCTAATAGAAGTGAGAATAACTATTTTTATTTATAATTGTTGACATATTTTAATTTTCCAATCTGCCAGAGACCATGTTTAATCTCTAGTCTGGGTCCAAGTAGAAAAGACTCAGTTTCCTTTTAAAGTGATTTGAAAATAAGTTCAAAGTTCTGTATTTATTCATGTACGTTTTATTTCAGGTATCCTTTATTCCTTTGTGTGTATCCAGATTTCCATCTGGTAACAGTTTCTTTCTGTTTAAAAGACTTCTGTTAACATTTCCTGTATTGTCGTTCTGTTGGTAATGAATTCTCTCAGCTTTTGTATGTATGAAAAAAACTTAAAACATTTTTTTTTGAAAAATGTCTGCCATATAGAGAAGTAGGATAGTTCACTGAACAGCCATATACCATCATCTGGATTTAATGATTATAATAATTTTGATATATTAATATAGTTTTGAAATATTTTAAAATAAATTATAGACATCATATTTCACCCCTACATAAGTTTTACACTCATCACTAACAAAAAGGACATTTTCCTACATATAACCACAGTACCATTATTATATCTAACATAATTTACAGTAATTCTCTAGTATTCTTTAATACCCAATCTTCATTTAAATTTCCCTGATTGTGTTAATACCAAAAAAGTCTTTACAGCTGATTTATTCAAACCAGATTCCAATTGCGTGCCATTTGGTGAATGTTGCTCTTAAATCTCTTCTGTTCTAGGACAGGCATGTTGTCTCTCCACCTCCCCTCCTCCCTGAAATGTGAGATATATATGTGTGTGTGTATATATATATGTATATATATATATACACAGACACCAAATATATATTTGGTCTTTTCACCATTTCTGGCACAGAGCTCCTAAAATCCTTGGAATTTTCCAAGTGAAGAGAATATAAAGATGTCTTTTCTTATGTTAATAAGATAACTTTTGGAGAACACCTAAGGATGGAGGCTAGTTGTCAGTGGAACCAACCAAATGATTAGAAAGGAGAGTGGCTGAATGTTGGCTCAATCACCAGTGGCTAGTGATTTAATCAACCATGCCTATGTAATGAAACCTCCATAGAGTTTGAAGATACTGAAGCTGAAGCTCCAATACTTTGGCCACCTGATGAGAAGAGACGACTCACTGAAAAAGGCACTGATGCTGGGAAAGATTGAGGGCAGGAGGAGAAGGGGGTGACAGAGGATGATTTGGATGGCATCACAGACTCAGTGGACATGAGTTTGAGCAAATTCTGGGAGATAGTGAAGGACAGGGAAGCCTGCTGTGCTGCAATCCATGGGGTCACAAAGAATCTGACATGACTGAGCGACTGAACAATGACTAGATGAGGGAGATAGGATTTGAACCCAGCTCTGTGTAAGCCACGTGCTTAACTGCATTCCTAAAGTATGATTTGAATGAATCAGTGAATCTCTGGCCTGAGGCAAGTCACCTCTACCCTAAATGATACTTTACTTTCAATTTGTGTGCTTTTAGAAAGGAGTGTGAAATTTGAGATACATGGTAACCCACTCCAGTCCAGTATTCTTGCCTGGGAAATCCCATGGACAGAGGAGCCTGGTGGGCTACAGTCCATGGGGTCACAAGAGTCGGACACAGCTTAGCAATCAAACCACCACCACCACTATGGTGGCCATGAAAGGCACCTCTCAGATCTCTGACTTCAAGGAACCTGATTGAATGATGATCTTGGTTACTGAGCTCTAAATTCTCTACTGCATTTGCATGAGACCATTTTCTCCGTAGATTCTGCCCAGCCAGTGACGGAGTCCATCAAAAATACTAAAGGAGACCCACTCCTGGGAATTACAGACTTTGGCTCAAGGATCCCCTATCAGTCTTGCTGCCATTTTTTTAGAATTGCATTGCAGTGTAAGACTTCACAACCAATCTTCCTTCCTTCCCTCTCTCCTCCAGAGTCAGACCTGTATTACTGTCTGACAGCTCTTGAGCCATAACACATAGTGTCTTTTCCTTCACAGGTATTTTCTCCATCTTTGTATCTTCTCCTTCTTGAAGGACCCAGACTAACAAGTACCTATTTCCTGATACTTCCCCAGGCAAATAATTTCTGATCTATAAGATGAAAAGACAAACCAGATTAATGGAAAATACAGAGACTACCAGAATGGAACTGTCAAAGAAAGCCAATGGCAAGTTTATTGCATGCTTCAAATAGCAGGGTTTTTTTTTTCAGGTGATGGTACAATTATAATTGGTTATGGATACTAACTTAGTATGGACTTCCCAGGTAGCGCTAGTGGTAAAGAACTCACCTGTCAATGCAGGAGACATAAGATGTGTGTCCGATCCTTGGGTCCAGAAGATCCCCTGGAGGAGGGCATAACAACCCACTCCAGTATTCTTGCCTGGAGAGTTCCATGGACAGGGGAGCCTGGTGAGGCTACAGTCCATAGGGTCACAGAGTCAGACATAACTGAAGCAACTTAGTATGCACTTTGTATGCATATTAGCAACTCATGACAAATAGTTTCATTTAAAACACTTATTTGAAAATTGGAAGAAATACAGTGCCTCTTGGTTAGCAAAAATTGAAAGAAATATGAAGCTTCTTGCTTAGCACCAATTCTGGACATATTAAAGATAAGCAAAGGTCATACATAACTTTCTAAGTAAAGATGTAAAAAGTCGTTTTTCATGTTTGAAAGTATTCCACAAAAAACAGTATTGTAAAGTAAAATAAAGTAAAAATTAAAATTAAAAAAAAAGAGATTGTTTTCTCTAATCTGGCTTAAAGAAAGTAACTGTGTTTTAGACTTCAAGACTGGATTGTATACATTATTATAACTTCTAGGCAGCTGTAAGGTGAGGGTTTGGTAGAAAGAAGATGGGGAAGGGAAGGAAGATGTAAATGTCTGATGAGGCACTTGAATAGGATCCAGACATCAAATATTCTATTTACATGAACTGGTAACATTCAGATTTTCAAAGCTTATTGCAGATCAGCTTAAATTTCTCTATTGTTGTTTAGTCACTCAGTCATGTCTCTTTGTGACCCCATGGACTGCAGCATGCTGGGCTTCCCTGTCTATCACTGTGTTCCAGAACTTGCTCAAACTCATTTCCAATGTGTTGGTGATGCCATCCAACCATCTCATTCTCTGTCATCCCCTTCTCCTCCTGCTTTCAATCTTTCCCAGCATCAGGGTCTTTTCCAGTAAGTTGGCTCTTCACATCAGGTGGCCAAAGTATTGAACTTCAGCTTCAGCATTAGTCCTTCCAATGAATATTCAGGGTTGATTTCCTTTAGGATTGACTGGTTTGATCTCCTTGCAGTCCAAGGGACTCTCAAGAGTCTTCCAACACCACAGTTCAAAATCATCAAATCTTTGGTGCTCAGCCTTCTTTATGGTCCAACTCTTACATCCATACATCACTACTGGAAAAAACATAGCTTTAATTAGATGGATATTTGTCATCAAAGTAATGTCTCTGCTTTTTAATGCACTGTCTAGGTTGGTCATAACTTTTCTTTCAAGGAGCAAGGGTCTTTTAATTTCTTGGCTGCAGTCACCATCTGCAGTGATTTTGGAGCCCAAGAAAATAAAATCTGTTACTGTTTCCATTATTTCCCCATCTATTTGCCATGAAGTGATGGGACCAGATGCCATAATCTTAATTTTCTGAATGTTGAGTTTTAAGCCAGCTTTTTCACTCTCCTCTTTCACTTTCATCAAGAGGTTCTTTCAGTTCCTCTTCACTTTCTGCCATTAGGGTGGTGAGTGTCATCCACATATTTGAGGTTATTGATATTTCTCCCGGCAATCTTGATTCCAGCTTGTGCTTCATCCAGCCTGGCATTTCGCTTGATGTACTCTGCATGGAAGTTAAATAAGTGGGGTGACAATATACAGCCTTGACGTACTCCTTTCCCAAGTTTGAACCAGTCTGTTGTTCATGTCCAGTTCTAACTGTTGCTTCTTGACCTGCATGCAGGTTTCTCAGGAGGCAGGCAAGGTGGTCTGGTATTCTCATCTCTTGAAGAATTTTCCACAGCTTGTTGTGATCCACACAGTCAAAGGCTTTAGTGTAGTCAATGAAGCAGAAGTAGATGTTTTTCTGGAATTCTCTTGCTTTTTCAGTGATCCAATGGATGTTGGCAATTTGATCTCTGGTTCCTCTACCTTTTTAAAATTTCTCGACAGCTACACTTAACAAAGATACACTTACTCTCATATTTAAATTTTCAGAAATTCATAGAAAGTGAAATTATGAAATATTCATTGAGTACCCTACTGTGTACATAGCAGTTTGCAAGGAGGTAGGGATATTTCAGAGAACATGAAAGACACAGAAAGATATTTTCGTGACATTGTCTACTTGTCCACAGCTCAGCTGTGCTATTTCTGTACTTAAAAAAAGGAAGTTCACAGTAGAAATGTTCAATTAACTGTTAAACACCTTTGTCAATTAAGAGATCATTTCCAGATCTGATGGATGAGTTCAAAATATCCAATTCATTTTAATAATCAGGTGGAAGAACAGTGTTACTCTCAAGAAGAGAGCAGATAAACATGTAAATGAACTCACAAATCTTTCAGAAGTACTCTGTCTGGAGTGATTGAATATTAATGTGCAAAATTTTCCATGTGTTAAATGACAAGCTGAATTACACTGAGCAGTGTGACGTTCAATGATAATCTAATTATATTGTATTTTATAACATATTTAATAAGAACTAGATTATAAGTGTAAGACACTGGGGACACAGCTAGAACAAGAAAAACTCTGTTGAAAGCTCCAAGGACTAAGACCCATAAGTGTAGCAGTGTAAGGCTTTCATGTATCACAATTGCTCACCCAGTCACCTTTTCTCCATGATGCTTGATTTTCTTTCTTATTCTGTCCCAATCCACCGGGAGATTATAATCTTAGAAGCCAGGTCAAAAGTCACCAGAAAGCCTTTTCTGACATTTTACCCTTGTGGTGAACACAAGGACCTCACCTTGAGGAGCTCCAACTACAGGGAATATAATTGACCAAGGATCCCAGCTATGTGATTATGGGAAATCCACCTCCAGGTTTGCATCAAAGCCATGTGTCTCATGGGGTACTTCCAGTCAATGCCCAAAGACCAAAGGGTTGCTAAGGCAAACCTATTCCTGGAAGACATGGATCCTCTTTGATTTTGAGTTTGGTTTGCAGTGTTTCTGTCAACAGCTCTGTCAGACTGCCTTTAGGCTGCATGGCTGTCTAGGGTGCTACCACCCAACTTTGTCTCCCTCTTTATTTCATTCATGTCACACTGGCATTGTGGTCTGATAACTCTCCCAGTGTCTTCCTGGCTCCCTTCCTAATTTCTCTCTCATAGTCATTTCCTCTAATAAAATGCTTCTCCTTTAATCCTGTCTTGGCTTCAGGTTTTCAGAAGACTTAACACAACTCTCCCTTCTCTTAGGTACTTCTCCAATTGCCCTTGTTTCGGTCTTGAGTGGCCACTTTTTCTGTTGTTTTTGCATCGGCCTTCCATTCTCTATTGTGAGTTCCTGGAAGGTAGGTTTGTCAAGATTTTATTCTTGGTGCCTAGCAAGTATTAGGTGCATAGTCAATGATGAGCGAATGATGAATGTATGAAAACAGTAGAGTTGTTAGGAGCCACTTAGTCAGAAGGATGTGATTTCAAATCCTAATTTTGCTGCTTTAGTAGCCTGGTGACCTTGAACAAGTAAATTATCTTTACCTTACTCTGCCTCTCTTTCCTAACCTAATTTCTGTCCCTGTGAATTTACTACCCTGGACATTTCACGTAAGTGGAATTGCATGATATGTGCCTTATATATTTGGCTTCTTTCACTTAGCAATGATGCTTTCAAGGGTCACACATGTGGTAACATGTATCACTACTTCATTACTATTATGGTAAATTAGAACTGACATCTATGGGTGTATCATATTTTGTTTATCTGTTCATAAGTTGATAGATATTGAGTTGTTTCTACTTATGGCTATTATGGATTATGCTGCTATGATCATTTGAATACAAGTTTTTCTGTGAACATACATTTTAAATTCTATTGGGTATATATGTAGGAGTAGAACTGTTAGCTTGTATGATAACTTTATGTGTAACATTTTGAGAAACTGTCAAATTTTTTTTTCCAAAGCAGCTATAACACATTACATTCCACTAGCAATGTATGAGAGTTCTAATTTCTCTACATCCTTGCCAACACTTGTTTTCAGTTTTCTTTTTCTTTAATTATAGCCATTGTGGCAGATATGAAATGGAATCTCATTGTGCTCTTGATTGGCATTTCCCTAATGACTAATGAGCTTGAGCATCTTTTCATATACTTATTTGCTATTTTGTAGATCTTCTTTAGAGAAGTTCAGTTAGTTCAGTTAAGTCACTCAGTCATGTCCGACTCTTTACAACCCCATGGACTGCAGCATGCCAGGCTTCCCTGTCCTTCACCAACTCCCAGAGCTTGCTCAGAATCATGTCTATTGAGTTGGTGATGCCATCCAACCATCTCATCCACTGTCATCCCCTTCTCCTCCCACCTTCAATCTTTTCCAGCATCAGGATCCTTTCAAATGAGTCAGTTCTTCACATCAGATGGCCAAAGTGTTGGATTTTATGCTTCAGCATCAGTCCTTCCAATGAATATTCAGGACTGATCTCCTTCAGAATGGACTGGTTGGATCTCCTTGCAGTCCAAGGGACTCTCAAGAGTCTTCTCCAGCTCTACAATTCAAAAGCATCAATTCTTCAGTGCTCAGCTTTCTTTATAGTCTCACATCCATAGATGACTAATGTCTATTCAAATCCATTGCCCATTTTAAGTTGGGTTTTTAATCTCTTTTTATTATTGAGTTGTGTTGTTTATATAGTCTATATGCAAGTTTAAAAATCAGGTATATGATATGCAGATATTTTATCCCATTCTGGGAGTTATCTTTTCACTCTCTTCATACTGTCCTTTGACCTACAAAAGTTTTTAGGTTTGATAAAGTCCTCTTTATCTATTTTTCTTTTGTTGCTTGTACTTTCAATACCATATAAAAAACTATTACCTAAGCCAGAGTCATGAAGATTTATACCTATGTTTCCTTCTAAGAGTTTTCTAGATTTTATTCTTAAATTTAAATCTTTAAAGACTTAGGGGTTAATTTTTATATATGGTGTGCTTTAGGGGTCTAAATTCATTTTTCTGCATGTGGATATCCAATTGTCCCAGTGCCTTTTGCTGGAAAGGCTATTTATTCTTTCCCCCATTGAATTTACTTGGCACCACTGTCAAAAATCAATTGATGAGAGATAATAGACATATGGCTTTATTTCTAGACTCTCCAGTCAATTCCATCAATCTCTATGTTTATCCTCATGTCAATACCACACAATCTTTATTACTGTAGCTTTGTAATAAATTTTGAGATCAGGAAATGTGAGTCTTTCAACTTTGTTCTTTTTTTATCAGTATAGTTTTGGCCATTTGGGATTCCTTATTTCCATAGTATTCTTATTTCCATAAGATTATTAGGAAAAATGTCCATTTCTTTAAAAGAGGCACCTGAGATTTTGACAGGAATTTTTTTGACTTTAAATATCATTTTGGGGAGTATTACCATCATGACAATAATAAGTCTTCCAATCCATGGACATGGGCTGTGTTTTCATTTATTTCAGTTCAGTTCAGTTCAGTCACTCAGTCGTGTCCAACTTTGTGACCCCATGAATTGCAGCACGCCAGGCCTCCCTGTCCATCACCAGCTCCCGGAGTTCACTCAGATTCACATCCATCGAGTCAGTGATACCATCCAGCCATCTCATCCTCTGTCGTCCCCTTCTCCTCCTGCCCCCCAATCCCTCCCGGCATCAGAGTCTTTTCCAATGAGTCAACTCTTCGCATCAGGTGGCCAAAGTACTGGAGTTTCAGCTTTAGCATCATTCCTTCCAAAGAAATCCCAGGGCTGATCTCCTTCAGAATGGACTGGTTGGATCTCCTTGTGGTCCAAGGGACCCTCAAGAGTCTTCTCCAACACCACAGTTCAAAAGCATCAATTCTTCGGTGCTCAGCCTTCTTCACAGTCCAACTCTCACATCCATACATGACCACAGGAAAACCATAGCCTTGACTAGATGGACCTTAGTCGGCAAAGTAATGTCTCTGCTTTTGAATATGCTATCTAGGTTGGTCATAACTTTTCTTCCAATTAGGTCTCCTTTAACTTCTTCCAACAAGGTTTTGTAGTTTTCAGTGTATAAGTCTTACACTTCTTTCATTAAATTTATTCCTAAATGTTTTTTGATGCTATTATAAATTGAATAGTTTTCTTAATTTCATTTTTGGACCATTCATTGCTAGTATATAGTTCAGTTCAGTTCAGTTCAGTCACTCAGTCATGTCCAACTCTTTGCGACCCCATGAATCGCAGCATGCCAGGCCTCCCTGTCCATCACCAACTCCCAGAATTCACTCAGACTCATGTCCATCGAGTCAGTGATGCCATCCAGCCATCTCATCCTCTGTAGTTCCCTTCTCCTCCTGCCCCCAATCCCTCCCAGCATCAGAGTCTTTTCCAATGAGTCAACTCTTTGCATGAGGTGGCCAAAATACTGGAGTTTCAGCTTTAGCATCATTCCTTCCAAAGAAGCCCCAGGGCTGATCTCCTTCGAAATGGACTGGTTGGATCTCCTAGCAGTCCAAGGGACTCTCAAGAGTCTTCTCCAACACCACAGTTCAAAAGCATCAATTCTTTGACACTCAGCTTTCTTCACAGTCCAACTCTCACATTGACACATGACCACTGGAAAAACCATAGCCTTGACTAGACGGACCTTTGTTGGCAAAGTAATGACTCTGCTTTTCAATATGCTGTCTAGGTTGGTCATAACTTTTCTTCCAAGGAGCAAGCGTCTTTTAATTTCATGGCTGCAGTCACTGTCTGCAGTGATTTTGGAGCCCCCAAAAAGTAAGGTTTGACACTGTTTCCACTGTTTCCCCATCTATTTCCCATGAAGTGATGGGACCAGATGCCATGATCTTCATTTTCTGAATGTTGAGCTTTAAGCCAACCTTTTCATTCTCCGCTTTCACTTTCATCAAGAGGCTTTTTAGTTCCTCTTCACTTTCTGCCATAAGGGTGGTGCATCTGCCTATCTGAGGTTATTGATATTTCTCCCAGCAATCTTGATTCCATCTTGTGCTTCTTCCAGCCCAGCATTTCTCATGATGTACTCTGCATATAAGTTAAATAAGCAGGTGACAATATACAGCCTTGACGTACTCCTTTTCTAATTTGGAACCTGTCTGTTGTTCCATGTCCAGTTCTAACAGTTGCTTCCTGGCCTGCATACAGATTTCTCAAGGGACAGGTCAGGTGGTCTGGTATTCCCATCTTCAGAATTTTCCACAGTGTATTGTGATCCACATAGTCAAAGGCTTTGGCAGAGTCAATAAAGCAGAAATATATGTTTTTCTGGAACTCTCTTGCTTTTTCGATGATCCAGCGACCCCATGGACTATACAGTTCAGGGATTCTCCAGGCCAGAATACTGGAGTGGGTAGCCTTTTGCTTCTCCAGGGCATCTTCCCAACCCAGGGATCGAACCCAGGTCTCCTACATTGCAGGTGGATTCCTTACCAGCTGAGCCACAAGGGAAGGTCCTAGTATATAGAAGTACAGCAAAATTTGGTCTTTTTGTGGGCTTTCTCTAGTTACAGCCAGCAGGAGGCTACTCTTCATTGTGGTGTGCAGGCTTCTCCTTGTGGTGGCTTCTCTTGTTGCAGAGCATGGACTCTAGAGCACATGGGCTTCAGTAGTTGTGGTGCACAGGACTAGTTGCTCTGTGGCATGTGTGATCTTCCCAGATCAGGGATTGAACCCATGTCCCCTGTATTCCCAACCTCTGGACTACCAGGGAATTCCTACAACTCATTTTTGGATGTTGGTTTTGTATTTGCAACTTTCCTGAACTCATTTATTAGATTTTTTTTTGATATGGATTCTTTTTGTGTGTGTGTGTTTGATATAGTATTTTTTTAATTAATTATTTTTTTGGAGGCTAATTACTTTCCAATATTGTATTAGTTTTGCCATACATTGACATGAATCCACCATGGGTGTACATGTGTTCCCCATCCTGAACCCCCTCCCACCTCCCTCCCCATCACATCCTTCTGGGTCATCCCAGTGCACCAGCCCCGAGCACCCTGTATCATACATTGAACCTGGACTGGTGATCCATTTCACATATGATATTATACATGTTTCAATGCCATTCTCCCATATCATCCCACCCTCACCCTCTCCTACAGAGACCAAAAGACTGTTCTATACATCTGTGTCTCTTTTGATGTCTCCCATACAGGCTTATCATTACCATCTTTCTAAATTTGATATATATGCATTAGTATACTGTATTGGTGTTTTTCTTTCTGGCTTACTTCACTCTGTATAATCGGCTCCAGTTTCATCCACCTCATTAGAACTGATTCAAATGTATTCTTTTTAATGCCTGAGTAATACTCCATTGTGTATATATACCACAGCTTTCTTATCCTTTCATCTGCTGATGGACATCTAGGTTGCTTCCATGTCCTGGCTATTATAAACAGTGCTGCGATGAGCATTAGGGTACACAGGTCTCTTTCAATTCTGGTTTCCTCAGTGTATATGCCCAGCAGTGGGATTGCTGGGTCATATGCAGTTCTATTTCCAGTTTTTTAAGGAATCTCCACACTGTTCTCCATAGTGGCTGTACTAGTTTGCATTCCCAACAACAGTGTAAGAGGGTTCCCTTTTCTCCACACCCTCTCCAGCATTTATTGATTGTAGACTTTTGGATAGCAGCCATTCTGACTGCTGTGAGATGGTACCTCATTGTGGTTTTGATTTGCATTTCTCTGATAATGAGTGATGTGGAGCATCTTTTCATGTGTTTGTTAGCCATCTGTATGTCTTCTTTGGAGAAATGTCTGTTTAGTTCTTTGGCCCATTTTTTGATTGGGTCATTTATTTCTCTGGAATTGAGCTGCAAGAGTTGCTTGTATATTTTTGAGATTAATTCTTTTTCAGTTGCTTCATTTGCTATAATTTTCTCGCATTCTGAAGGCTGTCTTTTCACCTTGCTTATAGTTTCCTTTGTTGTGCAGAAGCTTTTAATTTTAATTAGGTCCTATTTGTTTATTTTTGCTTTTATTTCCAATATTCTGGGAGATGGGTCATAGAGGATCCTGCTGTGATTTATGTTGGGGAGTGTTTTGCCTATGTCTTCCTCTAGGAGTTTTACAGTTTCTGGTCTTATATTTAGATCTTTAATCCATTTTGAGTTTATTTTTGTGTATGGTGTTAGAAAGTGTTCTAGTTTCATTATTTTACAAGTGGTTGGCCAGTTTTCCCAGCACTACTTGTTAAAGAGATTGTCTTTCCTCCATTGTATATTCTTGCCTCCTTTGTCAAAGATAAGGTGACCATAGGTGCATGGATTTATCTCTGGGTTTTCTATTTTGTTCCATTGATCCATATTTCTGTCTTTGTGCCAGTACCATACTGTCTTGATGACTGTGGCTTTGTAGTAGAGCCTGAAGTCAGGCAGGCTGATTCCTCCAGTTCCATTCTTCTTTCTCAAGATTGCTTTGGCTATTCGAGGTTTTTTGTATTTCCATACAAATTGTGAAATTATTTGTTCCAGTTCTCTGAAAATACCGTTGGTAGCTTGATAGGGATTGCATTGAATCTATAGATTGTTCATTTTCACAATATTGATTCTTCCGATCCATGAACATGGTATATTTCTCCATCTATTTGTGTCTTCTTTGATTTCTTTCACCAGTGTTTTATAGTTTTCTATATATAGGTCTTTTGTTTCTTTAGGTAGATATGTTCCTAAGTATTTTATTCTTTTCATTGCAATGGTAAATTGAATTGTTTCCTTGATTTCTCTTTCTGTTTTCTCATTGTTAGTGTATAGGAATGCAAGGGATTTCTGTGTGTTGATTTTATATCCTGCAACTTTACTATATTCATTAATTAGCTCTAGTAATTTTCTGATGAAGTCTTTAGGGTTTTCTATGTAGAGGATCATGTCATCTGCAAACAGTGAGAGTTTTGCTTCTTTTCCAATCTCGATTCCTTTTATTTCTTTTCTGCTCTGATTGCTGTGGCCAAAACTTCCAAAACTATGTTGAATAGTAGTGGTTAGAGTGGGCACCCTTGTCTTGTTCCTGACTTTAGGGGGAATGCTTTCAATATTTCACCATTGAGGATAATGTTTGCTGTGGGTTTGTCATATATAGCTTTTACTATGTTGAGGTATATTCCTTCTATTCCTGCCTTCTGGAGGGTTTTTTATCATAAATGGCTGTTGAATTTTGTCAGGCTTTCTCTGCATCTGTTGAGATAATCATATGGTTTTTATTTTTCAATTTTTTGAAATTTAAATTTATTTAATTGGAGGCTAATTATGTTACAACATTATATTGGTTTTGCATTACATCACCATGAATCTGCCACAGGTATACACATGTTCCCCATCCTGAATCCCCTCCCACCTCCCTCCCCGTACCATCCCTCTGGGTCATCCCAGTGCACCAGCCCCAAGTATCCTGTATCCTGCATTGAAACTGGACTGGTAATTTGTTTCTTATATGATATTATACATGTTTCAATGCCATTCTCCCAAATCATCCCACCCTCTCCCTCTCCCACAATTTTTTAATGTGGTGTTTTACATTGATTGATTTGCGGATATTGAAGAATCCTTGCATCCCTGGGATAAAGCAAACTTGGTCATGATGTATGATCTTTTTAATATGTTGTTGGATTCTTGGACTTTGGTGATTATTTCCTTCCCCATTTTAGGGAAGTTTTCAACTGTTATCTCCTCAAGTATTTTCTCATGGCCTTTCTTTTGTCTTCTTCTTCTGGGACTCCTATGATTTGAATGTTGGGGCGTTTAACATTGTCCCAGAGGTCTCTGAGGTTGTCCTCATTTCTTTTAATTCTTTTTTTCTTTTTTCCTCTCTGATTCATTTATTTCTACCATTCTATCTTCTACCTCACTAATCCTATCTTCTGCCTGTTATTCTACTGTTGGTTCCCTCCAGAGTGTTTTTGATATCAATTATTTCATTATATATTGACTCTTTTTTATTTCTTCTAGGTCCTTGTTAAAGCTTTCTTGCATCTTCTCAATCTTTGTCTCCAGGCTATTTATCTGTAATTCCATTTTGTTTTCAAGATTTTAGATCATTTTCACTATCATTATTTGGAATTCTTTATCAGGTAGATTCCCAATCTCTTCCCCTTTGGTTTGGTTTGGTGGGAATTTATCCTGTTCCTTTGCCTGCTGGGTATTTCTCTGCCTTTTCATCTTGTTTAGATTGCTGTGTTTGGGGTGGCTCTTCCGTATTCTGGCAGTTTATGGTTCCTCTTTATTGTGGAGTTTCCTCGTTGTGGGTGGGGTTGGACATATGGCTTGTCAAGGTTTCCTGGTTAAGGAAGCTTGTGTCGGTCTTCTGGTGGGTGGAGCTGGATTTCTTCTCTCTGGAGTGCACTGAAGTGGCCAGTAATGAGTTTTGAGATGTCAATGGATTTGGTGTGACTTTGGGCAGCCTGTATATTGAAGCTCAAGGTTATGTTTCTGTGTTACTGAAGAGTTTGTGTGGTATGTCTTTCTCTGGAACTTGTTGACCCTTGGGTGGTGCTTGGCTTCCGTATAGGTATGAAGGTGTTTGATGAGCTCCTATCGATTAATATTTCCTGGAATCAGGAGTTCTCTGGTGTTCTCAGGATTTGGACTTAAGCCTCCTGCCTCTGGTTTTCAGTCAGACATAGACTGGCGATTCAATTCACATGATAGTATACATGTTAGAATGTCATTCTTTCTTTCTGCTCATTTTGAATCAGTAGCTTCAAGACTTCTCCATCTCCTTTCAAAGACAATGGGATGCTTTCTGGGTGCCTGATGTTCTCTGCCAGCATTCAGAAGTTGTTTTGTCTTTGGTATGGATTCTTGAGGGTATTCTGTATATAACATCACGTCATCTGTGAGTAGAGATAGTTTTATTCCTTCCTTTTCTTGTTTAAGTGCCCTGAACTTTCAGTGCAGTGTGACAAGAGCAAATATTCTTGTCTTGTTCCCGATCTTAGGGGGAAAGCATTCAATCATTCACCCTTAAGTATGATGTTAGCTCTGGGTTTTTCACAGATGCTCTTTATCAGTTTGAGGAAGTTCTCTTCTGTTCCTAGTTTGTTGACAGTTGACAGTTTTTATCATGAAAGGGTTTTAGATTTTTATCAAGTGTTTTCTTTTCTTGTATCTATTGAGATTATCATATGTGTTTTCACTTTGTTAATATGATGTATTATATTGATTGATTTTCATATGTTGACCCAACATTGGTCAACATCACGTGGTGTATAATCATTTTTATATGCTTCTGGATTTGATGTTCAAGTATTTTGTTGAAGACTTTGTGTCTGAGTTTTCCTGTGACCTCTTTGCTTGGTGCTGTACTAGGGTGAAATTATTCTCATGTTAGTGTTTCCTACTCTTCTATTTTAGAAGGAATTTAAGGATTGGTGTTAATTATTCTTTAAATGTTTAATGGATTTTACCAGTGAAGTTATCTAGTCTAGGATTTTCCTTACTGGAAGTTTTTGACTATTGACTGAATCTGTTACTTGTTTTATTAGGAAGATCCCCTGGGGGAGAAGGGGCTTCCCTGGTGGCTCAGATGGTAAAGCATCTGCCTGCAATGTGGGAGACCCAGGTTCGATTCCTGGGTCGGGAAGATCCCCTGGAGAAGGAAATGGCAATCCACTCCAGCACTCTTGCCTGGAAAATCCCATGGACGGAGGAGCCTGATAGGCTACAGTCCATGGGGTCGCAAAGAGTCGGACACGACTGAACGACTTCACTTTCACTTTCCTGGGGGAGGAAATGGCAACCCACTCCTGTATTCTTTCCTGGAAAATTCCATGGACAGAGCAGCCTGGCAGGCTACAGTCCATGGAGTTAAAAGAATCAGACACAACTGAGCACACTTACATTTCTTGAGAGGTTGCTTATTTTGGAGTGTATTCAGATTTTCTATGTCTTCTTAAGTGAGTTGTTTTGCTTTTTTAAGTTAAGAGGTGTGTTTATTTAGAGAGAAACACACTCCGCAGACCGAGTGTGGGTCATCTCAGAAGGTGAGAGTGGCCCTTAAGTCTGTTTTGATAGTTTGTGTGTTTCTAGGAATACGTCCATTTCATCTAGGTTATCTAATTGTTGGTATACAATTGTTTATAGCATTTTATTATTATTTTTATTTCTGTAAGAGCAGTAGCAGCATCCTCACTTTCATTCCTGATTTTTGTAATTTGATCTTTTCTCTTTTTTTCATGATCAGTCTAGCTAAAGTTTTGTCAATTTTGTTAATCCTTTTAGAGAAATGACTTTTGGTTTTGTTGATTTTTCTCTACCTATTGTTTTTCTATTTGAAAATTTAGTTTATTTTCTTTTAAATTTCTCTTTATTTTCTTCCTTCTTTTGCTTTAAGCTTACTTTTCTAAGGTGTAGCAGGTTAGGTTAATGATTTTAGATCTTTCTTTTTTGTGTGTACTGTAGGCATTTAGAAGATTAATCTCGCTGCTTTTGTCGCATCTCATAAGTTTTGATATGTTATATTTTTCATTTTCATTCATCTCGTATTTTCTAGTTTCCCTTGAATTTCTTCTTTGACCCATTGATTATTTAGAAATATGTTGTTTAATTTGCGCAAGTTTATGGAGTAATTAAAAGATGCTTTCTCCTTGGAAGGAAAGTTATGACCAACCTAGATAGCATATTGAAAAGCAGAGACATTACTTTGCCAACAAAGGTCTGTCTAGCCAAGGCTATGGTTTTTCCAGTGGTCATGTATGGATGTGAGAGTTGGACTGTGAGGAAAGCTGAGTGCTGAAGAATTGATGCTTTTGAACTGTGATGTTGGAGAAGACTCTTGAGAGTCCCTTGGATTGCAAGGAGATCCAACCAGTGCATTCTAAAGGAGATCAGTCCTGGGTGTTCCTTGGAAGGACTGATGCTAAAGCTGAAAGTCCAGTACTTTGGCCACCTGATGCGAAGAGTTGACTCATTGGAAAAGACTCTGATGCTGGGAGGGATTGAGGGCAGGAGGAGAAGGGGACTACAGAGGATGAGATGGATGGATGGCATCACTGACTTGATGGACGCGAGTCTGAGTGAACTCCGGGAGATGGTGATGGACAGGGAGGCCTTGCGTGCTGCAATTCATGGGGTTGCAAAGAGTCGGACACGACTGAGCGACTGAACTGAACTTAACTGATGGAGTTCCATATTTCTATCTGTTGTTGATTTCCAAGTTTGTTCCACTGTGGTCAGAGAACATTATCTGTAGAATTTCATCTTTTAAAAAATGATTGAAACTAGTTTTGTGTCTTAATCTATGGTATATTCTGATAAATGTTCCATGTGCACTTCAGAAGAATGTGTATTTTACTTTTGTTTTGTGGAATGTTCTGTATAGATATATAGGTCTAGTTAGTTTATAGTGTTCTTTAGTTTTCTATTTCCTTGCTTATTTTCCCTCGGGCTATTCTGTCCATTACTGAGAGAGGGATATTAAATTCTCCAAATATTACTGAAATATACATTTTCCCCTTAAATTCTGCTGGGTTTTGTTTAAAGTATTTAGGTGCTCCTGTTTAGTGTGTAATTGTTGTATCTTCTTGATGGATTGACCTTTTATCATCATGTAATATCCTGCCTCTCTCATAACAATCGGTGTCTTAAAGTCTACTGTATTTTGTCTCATATTTGTGTAGCCAAGTGTTTTTTAAGGTAACTTTTCTTCCTTTTATACATTTTAGGTTAAACTGTTTCAGAATACTAGAAATTGTTTCTAGCATTCTGTAAATAAATTTTGAGTACTCACTAATTGTTTTCCTTCCATTTCTATATCTACTTGAATTGTGCTAAAATAGTCAAAGCATATTGTTTCATGCAAGATTTTCAATAGAAAATCTTATTCTTACTGTGAATGCCACATCAGGGGTAAATGTGGGCAGTTCTCCAAGTTTGAAATGAAAACCTCAACTGGGTTGATAATGCTAGTATATGAGAGCCTTAATTTTCCTTTGGAAATTGAAGTGAAAATATGAAAGATTAGTAATTGCTCATACCACTTAAACTGAATATTTTTTCAGCACTTATAGGCTTCATTTTTTCAGAATTTTTTGTTGTTGTAAAAAACACATTATCATAAAATTTATGATCTTAACCATTGTTAAGTATAGAGTTCAGTAATGTTAAGTTCATTTATATTGTTGTGAAACAGAGCTCCAGAGCTTTTACATCTTAAAGGACTGGAATTCTATACCCAGTAAACAACAGTTCTCCTTTGCCCCTTCCCCCAGCCCTTGTAACTAACATTCTATTTCTGTATCTATGAATTTGACAGTTTTAGGTACCTCATATTATTGGAATGATGCAGTATTTGTCCTTTTGTGACTGGCTTATTTCACTTAACATAAATAATGTCCTCAAGGTTCTTCCATGTTGTGGCATGTGGCAAATTTCCTTTTTTTAAGGATAAGTAATATTCCACTGTATGTATATACCACATTTGTTTATTCATCCATCAGTGAACATTTGGGTTACTTCTCCTTCTTGGCTCTTGTGAGTAGTGCTGCTAATAGGTCTTAAAGACTCTACTTTCAGTTTTTTTTTTTTTTTTTGGCTATATAGCCACAGGTGGGATTTCTATATCACATGGTAGTTCTATTTTTCTTTTTTTGAGAATCAGATTATATATATATATATATATACATATATATATGTATACACACACACATATATAAAAATATATATAATTCACATACCATAAAATTCACCAGTTTAAAGTATACAATTCAGTGGTCTTTAGTGTGTTCATAATGTTGTGCCACCATTGTTGCTGTCTTATTCCAGAAGAGTTCTATCACTCAGAAAAGGAAATCCAAACCTGTTAGCAGTCACTCTTCACTTCCCCATCCTCCTCACCCAGCCTGAAGCAACCACTAATCTACTTTCTATCCTTATGGATTTTCCAATTCTGTTTATTTTCATATAAATGAAGTTATACAATATATGGTCTTATGTGAATGACTTCTTTTGCTTAGTGTGTTTCCAAGGTTTATGCATGTTGAGGCATGTACGAATACTTCATTCTTTTTATTGCCAAGTACTATTCCTTTGTATGGCTAGAACACATTTTGTTTATTCATTTATCATTTGATAGATATTTGGATTGTTTCCAGTTTTAGGCTATCATAAATAATGCTGCTATGAACATTTTTGTATAAGCCTTTGTGTGGACATATGTCTTCAGTTTTCTTGAGCATATACTTAGTAGTGGAATTGCTGAGTTACATGATAACTGTATATGTAAAATTTTCAGAAACTGCCCAAGTGTTTTACATAGTGGTGGCGCCATTTGATAATTTCACCAGTAACGTATGAGGATTCCAGTTTCTCTACATTTTAATCAAAGCTGTCTTGGCTATCTTTTTATTGTAGCCACTCTACTGTGTATGAAGTGACATCTTTCTGTGAGTTTGATTTGCATTTCTTTAATGACCATTGATGTTGGACATCTTTTCATGTGGTTATTGCCTACTTCTATATATACACTGGAGATATGATTATTCAGATTCTGTTCTAAAACAAAAAGTTCAATTAATTTTGTAAAAAATATTTATTTATTTGCCTGCATTGTTGCGGCACATGAGATCTTCATCGTGTCCTGTGGGATCTTTCCTTATAGCACATAGGCTGTTTAGTTGTGGTGTGCAGGCTCTAGAGCACGTGGGCTCAGTAGTTGTGGTATGAGGGCTTAGTTGCCCTGTGTCATGTGGGATCTTAGTTCCCCAACAAGGGATTGAACCTGTGTCCCCTGCATTGCAAGGTGGATTCTTAACCATTGGACCCCAGGGAAGTCCCCCCAAAGATTAATTTAAACAAAAGCCTGGACCAGTGTTCCACAGATCTGTGATGTGAATGACTTAACTCTTTGAGATTTGGTGACTTGTGCAATGACACATAGTAGATGGGGACAGAGAGTGACCCCCTACTCTCTATGGGGCTTGCTGCTACCTTTTGTGCCACCAAATTACTTACTGCAGCTCACTATGGTGGGGTGCAGGAATCATAGGCTGTGGATACAGGCAGACCTGGGTTATGTCTCAGTTCATCCACTTCCAAGCTTTCTGGCCTTGGACAATTTGAAATCAGGAAGCTAAGCCCCCTCTGCTAAATGGGGGTGTTAGTAAGACCTGACTACCAAGTTATCCTGAGGATTAAATGATACCATTTAGTGGTACATAAAGTGCCTGGGTCTTTGCAGATGAGTAATCATCTATGTAGAATATTCCAAAGGATCGACCAAAAAGAAGCTCTTGAAGGGCTTCCCTGGTGGCTCTCCTGCCAATGCAGGAGACACAGGTTCAATCCCTGATCTGGGAAGACCCCATATGCCACAGGGCAACCAAGCCTGTGTGCCATAACTACTGAGCCTGTGCTCTAGAGCCCAGGCATTGCAACTACTGAGCCCATGTGCTATAATTACTGAAGCCCACGCGCCCTAGAGCCCATGTTCTGCAACAAGAGAAGCCACCACAATGAGAAGTGCACACACTGCAGGTAGAGAATAGCCCCCACTGGCTGCAACTAGAGAAGAGCCTGTGTAGCAACAAAGACTCAACACAGCCAAACAAACAAACAAACCCTCTTGAAACTAAAAGGTAGTCACAGGATGCAACATTAATACATAAAAGTCATGGCTTTCCTGTGTATTAGTAATGAACAATTAGAATTAAAAATTCAAATTTAATACCACTTATTGTACAGTAGCACAAAAATTCAGATACTTAAATATAAACCCCCCCAAAATGCTTGTAAGTTCTGTATGTAGAAAACTGAAAAACTCTGATGAAAGACAAAAAGATCTGAATAAATGGAAGGATATTTGGTGTTCATGGATTGACTCAGTATTATTAAGATGTCAATTCTCCTCAACTTGATCTATAGATTCAGTGCAGTCCCCGTGAAAACCCCAGCAAGTTATTTGAGATATTGACAAACTCATTCCAGAGTTTATATGAAAAGGCTGCTGCTGCTAAGTCACTTCAGTCGTGTCCGATTCTGTGTGACCCCATAGATGGCAGCCCACCAGGCTCCCCCATCCCTGGGATTCTCCAGGCAAGAACACTGAAGTGGGTTGCCATTTCCTTCTCCAATGCATGAAAGTGAAAAGTAAAAGGGAAGTCTCTCAGTTGTGTCCGACTCTTCGCGACCCCATGGACCGCAGCCTACCAGGCTCCTCTGTCCATGGGATTTTCCAGGCAAGAGTACTGGAGTGGGGTGCCATTGCCTTCTCCAATAAGAAAAGGCAAAAGGCCTCAAATAGCCAACAAAATACTGAGGAAGAACAAAGTTGGACTTAGGCTTCTATTAATGACTTCAAGACTTACTATAAAGCTGCAGTAACGAAGATGGTGTAGTATTGATGAAAGAATAGACAAATAGATCAATGGAACAGAATACAGAGCTCAGAAATAGATCCACCTGAAGACAGTCAACTATTCTTTGACAAAGGAGCAAAGGCAAGTCAATGGAGAAAGGGCAGTCTTTTCAACAAATGGTGCTAGGATAACTGGATATCCATTAAAAAAAAAAAAAAAGAAGAAGAAGAACCTGGACACAGACCTTATAACTTTCACAAAAATGAACTCAGAATAGATCGCAGACCTAAATGTAATGTGCCTGGTATGTGGCAGGTACTCCATCAACGGTCACTATGGTTTTGGAACCATTCTGAAGCTTTGTTGAGTTGGCTGGTCAAGAACTTGTGGTGCTTGAGGGAGGCTGAGTGGGCCTTGTTAAGAAGACTGGTTTTTTTTTAGTGTGGCCAGGGGACCACCTGTGTAAGAAGTTACATGGAATCTTTATTACACAGATAAGTTCCTGGGCTTGCTATAGAAACTGATGCCCTGTGACTTTTGTGGGTTTTGTTTATTTTTTCTGAAATGATACCTTCAGGTGATTTTGATGCATATTCATATTTGAGAATTTCAGGTGTAGGAGTTAGTCAAGATAAGGAGCCTGTTACAATGTGAGTTCCAATTGCAGCCCCACTGATTGGCATAGTGGAAGGGAGAGTAGGTTTTGGATTTACAGGAAACTGATTTCTTACTGATTTCAAATTGATTTCTTTTTCTGCCCCTTTTGACAGTGTGACATTAGGCAAAGCATCCTCCACTCTGAGCCTCAATTTCTCTTTTTCTAAATGAGGAGGGTAAAATAATGGTTCTGGCCTCCCGGGTGGGCTGGGAGGTCTAAATGAGATGGAACCTGGCCTTGTGGGTGTTATCACTCTCAGTCTCATTACATCTGAACAGCCAGCCAAAGGAAGGCAGGAGCATGGGGAGGAAGGAAGGAGAACTTGGGGTTCTTGGTGGGTCATGATGTAGCTGTGGAGGAGGTCTTGGTAGCCAGAAGGCAGTGAGTGGTCACATAGAGTGTCACAAGACAGACGGAAGTGATGCTCAGCAGCTCAGTGGTTTAGCCTTCTTTGGGAGCTAGGTGACTGCTTCTCAGATAGAAATGGCCCTGACCATGAAAGATGCCACCTTTGAGTGTCTGCCTACTTTCTGTCTTCAGAGTATGAAGAGCTGGTCATAGACCATAGGTATCCCCTTCAAGAACTGGCAGTTTTCAAAGGAATCTGTTTTTAATATTGTATATACTCTTAACTTCTTCAACATGAGAAAAAATTTCTGAGCCCCCTCTGCTGGTTGTACTGGAGAAAAACATGTGAGGAAAGGAACAGAATGTTTCACAGGGACATACAGACACCTACGCTACAGAAGCTGAGAGCTGTGCACATTTATAGTTGCTTGCATGTAGATCACGCACAAAGACAGACACAAGCATGTGCGGACGTAACGCAGCCCCATATCAGTGCAAGGTGGTTGAGTGTACCAGCTCAGGCCTCACACAGACCAGGCCTGCATCGCCCACTTAGAGCTGTGTAGCCCTGGGCAGGTTAGATTCATGGAGGTAGAGCTAAGAATTGAAAGTTGTATGTATTCAAGGTGTACAACTTGTGAACACATGTATGCATTATGAACTATTCAGCATGATCAAGCTACTTAACATGTCCATCACCCCTCCCCCTCATAGTTATAATTCCCTTTCTTTCAAGTTCTTTAACCTTTTAATTTTGTAATTTTAAAATGTATGTATATATAACATATGTATAAGCCTATGTAAAATATGTATGTATATGCATATCTATATTATAATGTATGAAAAGGGCCTACTTAGCACACACTAAACACTTTATAAATGGAAGCTGTTATGTTTTTATTATTGTTACAAAGTCAGACTCAACCTTTCAGAGTTTCAGTTTACTAGTCCATTCTGAAGGAGATCGACCCTGAGATTTCTTTGGAAGGAATGATGCTAAAGCTGAAACTCCAGTACTTTGGCCACCTCATGTGAAGAGTTGACTCATTGGAAAAGACTTTGATGCTGGGAGGGATTGGGGGCAGGAGAAGAAGGGGACGACAGAGGATGAGATGGCTGGATGGCATCACTGACTCGATGGACGCGAGTCTGAGTGAACTCCGGGAGTTGGTGATGGACAGGGAGGCCTGGCGTGCTGCAATTCATGGGGTCGCAAAGAGTTGGACAAGACTGAGCAACTGAACTGAACTGAACTGAATCTGTAAATTGGGAGTGTTAGCAAACATTCATATGGTGTTTACTGTGTGCCAGGCACTGTTTTATTGATAAATGTTTTCTATGTACTTTCTCATTTCATTCTCCCAGTAACCTTATGAAGTAGGAGGTAGAGCTACCCTCATTTTACAGAAAAAAATAAGTTTCAGAGAGGGTAAGTGGCTTGTCCAGCATCACACAGCTAGTAAGCAGAAGAGCTGGGATTCTAATGCAGGCAGCCTGGTTCCAGAGAGTGTTCTTAAACAGGAAACTCCATCTGCTTCACGGGTGGGATTGAATGAGGCACTGTGTGCAAGGTGCTTAGCAGAGTGCTAGGCACATTAAAAACAGTAAATACTGGCTATGATTATTCAAATGTCAGCCCTGCCACATTGACTAACTGGGCTGACACAGATATATACACACATGCAAGCACATACAGAGAGACTTACATGCCTATTCCAAACATCTGCAAATATGCAGGTGCAAACATGGATCCAAAAAGATGTATTCACTCATCCAGTGTACTCAATAGCGGTGTCAACTTGGGTAAACCGTTTTATTTCTCTGAGTCTCAGTTTCCTCATTTGGAAAATGGTGATAATAATAACAATTGTCTCAGAGGGTAATTGTGAGTATTGAGTTAATGCTTATAAAACACTTATTACAATGTGTGACTTATAGGTAGCCAGCTCTTGTTGGTCTTGGTGTTTGCATTGAAAACTCCCTGCCAGTCAGCCAGGCATCCTCAGTCCCCACCATTGGCTCTACCTGTTACTTCTGGCTTTATCTTCAGAGATCCCCGAGGACCGAAAGGAGAGGCCTGAGGGGAGGGACCATGGCACACATGAACACTGATTTCGGCAAGTGGGAGATGGTATGAAGACAAGGCTCAGCAAACTCAGAATGAAGGGGACTTTCTGGAAGGGGCAGGCCTAAGAGAGATGCTTCAGCTAGAAGCCATGGGAAACAGAGCGCCGAAGACACAGGTGGGGTTCACCAGAGCCCTTGTCCAAAGGTCAGCCTGTGTGCTCCTAGCAGAGTCTGCTCCTGGGACTGATATAGGCGGTGGGCACTGAAAGAGGTGTGTCCCCATCTTACTCATAGTCCCCGGGCTGTGGTGAATTGGAACATAGGCCTCAACCAAGGTCGTCTATCTTTAAAAAAAAAAAAAAAAAAAAGATTGAAAAAATTGAAGAAAAGTACACATGTCATAAGGGTACAGCTCAAAGTATTTTTATAAACTAATATGTCTGGATAAGAGCTGACTTATTAGAAAAGACCCTGATGCTTGGAAAGAGTGAAGGCAGGAGAAGGGGGCAACAGAGAATGAGATGCTTGGATGGTATCACAGACTCAATGGACATGAGTTTGAGCAAATTCCAGGAGATAGTGGAGGGCAGGAAAGCCTGGTGTGGTGCAGTCTAGGGAGTCACAGAGTTGGACACGACTGAGTGACTAAACAACAATACCACCACCACTATCTGGCTAATCAGCATCAGATTAAAAATCATAAATGACCAGCACCCAGAGATCCTGCAGTGGCTCTGCTCCCATCACTGTGCCCCAGTGATAGCCACTAGCCTGGTTTCTAACAGCACAGACTTGGTTTTTCCATGTTTTCAGATGAAATCATCCAATTTGTCCTCTTTTGTCTCTGGCTTCTTTTACTCAAATGTGTGAGGTTCATCCTTATTGTTACATATATCGGTAACGTGTCCTTTTTTCACTGCTGTATAGTATTCCAATTTGAGACTATACTATGCTTGATCAATTTGAGGAGATACTAGCTTGAAGCTATCAGAAATATATACTAGGAATGTTATAGTACATCTTTTGGTAAACACATGCCTGTACCTTGTTTTTTATTTATAAATATTCATCCCTTATAAGAGGGCTACCCTCAATTGGTTAGGCCCTAGGCTTCAGAAAATAGATTCGGTCCTGCCCAGGAGCCAGGTGTTTTTTTTTTGTTTGTTTGTTTTTTTTTAACTTTTCTCTGGTTTCTCTGCATTTTCTTTTTTTTTTTTTAATTAAAAAAATTTTTTTTGGTTTTAATTGGAGGCTAATTACTTTACAGTATTGTGGTGGTTTTTGCCATACATTCACATGAATCAGCCATGGGTGTACATGTGTTCCCCATCCTGAATCCCCCTCCCACCTCCCTCCCCATCCCATCCCTCAGGGTCATCCCATGCACCAGTCCCGAGCACCCTGTCTCATGCATCGAACCTGGACTGGCGATCTGTTTCACACGTGATAATATACATGCTTCAATGCTATTCTCTCAAATCACACCCTCGCCTTCTCCCACAGAGTCCAACAGTCTGTTCTTTACATCTGTGTCTCTTTTGCTGTCATGCATATAGGGTCATCATTGGAGCCAGGCTTTTTAAAGCTTATGTAAGGCTGTCACGTGTCACAACTAACTCCAGTGGGCATCATTTCCATGTACTGTACATGATTGGCATCCCTAGAACACAATACACTTCTGGTGCCCCTTGGAGTTAAGCAGTGAATGGCTCACTTACACTCTACTTCTTGTCCTTTCTCAGAACTCAGAGATGGCTAATTTAACTGAACTCAGAAATACCTTTTCTCAAAATTGCTTCTCTTTTATGTTCCTTTTGATTTTGAATCATGGGCACGGAATCACAAGAGTCATGGGTCAGTTTAAATGGTGCCAACAGCCCGTCAGCTAATTCTATGGGAATAAAAAAAGAACCCCAAATTACTTCAGGTGTTTGATTTTATAGAAAACATATCATGGAACTACTTTTCTTTTAACCCCTTAAGAAGTTGTTCAGATAGACACATTGCAAAAGTGTCATCCAGCCCCTTTTGAGAGTCAGCAAAGGAGAAACAGGTTGGGTTTTGGAAATAGAAGTTTTGTTTCAAAATTAGGTTCTAGTCTCTCTTTCTGCCCTAAGTTCCAGGATGTGTGGGTTGAGTGTGGCAGCCTGGAGCATGTTCTCTGGAAACAGAGTGATCTGCTTTCAGTCTCTGCTGGGCCAGTTCTGAGCTGCACAGGTGGCATTAAACACTCTGGGCCTCAGTGTTTGTCAGTGGATAAATGGATAAAGAAGATGATTGATTTTCTATCTCTATCTCCCATATCTGTATAAATAATGGAATATTATTCAGCCATTAAAAAGAACATCCTGTCATTTGTGAGAACATGGATGACCCTGGAGGACATTCTGCCAAATGAAAGAAGGCAGACAAGAAAGACAAATACTGTATGCTCTCACTTAGATGTGAAATCTAAGAAACATGAGTTCCTAGAAACAGAGATTAGAGTGGTGGTTACTAGAAGCTGGGCATGGGGGAAATGGGGAGAGATTGATTAAAGGGTACAAACTTCCAGTTATAAGATGAAGTTCTGGGCATCTGATGGACAGTGTGGTAACTAGTTAACAATACTGAATTGTATATTGGAATTTGCTAAGAGAGTAGATCTCAAGTGTTCTTACTCCCATCTTCCAAAAAAAAGAAAGAAAAAGAAAGTAACTCTGTGAGCTGATGGATATTTCAATTAACTTGATTGTGTTAATCATTTCACAGTATATATATATATATATATATATATATATCAAATCACTACACTACACACTTTAAATATATCTAGCATTATTTGTGAATTATACGTCAGTAAATCCTGGGGTGAAAAATGTCATATGTGATGCAGGACAGCTCTTTGTCATGTGAGGTTATGTCTGCCTTCCTGGTCTCCAACTCCTAAATGCCAGTAGTGACTTACGCAGTCCCTGTAACAACCCTTCAATTTTTTTTTGGTAAATGCCCCCTGGGGGCCACAGTCCCCCATGAGAACCAAATCTATTTAAAGCTGTAGAAGCCTAGAGAGTCAGAATGTAGTGGAACCCAGGGAGAATCTTGACCAGTCCCTCCACTTAAAAAAAAAAGTTCATTGGAATGTAGTTGATTTACAATTTTGTGTTAGTTTCTGCTGTACAGCAAAGTGAGTCACATATAGATATAGATACAGATATGAAAGTGAAAGTGAAGTCGCTTAGTCATGTCCGACTCTTTGCGGCCCCATGGACTGTAGCCTATCACGCTCCTCTGTCCATGGGATTTTCCAGGCAAGAGTACTGGAGTGGGTTGCCATTTCCTTCTCCAGAGGATCTTCCTGATGCAGGGATCAAATCCAGGTCCCCCTCATTGTAGGCAGACGCTTTACCATCTGAGACGCCAGGGAATAGTGGGTGTATATAGCAATGCGGGAGACCCAGGTTCAATCCCTGGGTCAGGAATATCCCCAGGAGAAGGAAATGGCAACCCACTCCAGTATTCTTGCCTAGAGAAGTCCATGAACAGAGGAGCCTGGGGGGCTACAGTCCATGGGGTCACAAAGAGCTGGACACAGCCAAGTGACTAACACTTTCATATATATATGAAAGTGGCCTTTTCCTTTGGCCATATCCAAAGGTATCCAAAGTAATCTTACAGATGTTGAAAGTGGGACTTCTCTGGTGGTCCAGTGGTTAAGACTGCATGCTTCCCCTGGAGTGGGTAGGGGGTTCAGTACCTGGTTGGGAAACTAAGATCCCACATGCCACGTGGTATGGGCAAAAAAACCCTCAACGATGAAAGTTAGCATTCCTGCAACTAAATATGCAAAATCTTAAGTAGATTCCCTTTCTCTGGGATTTTGGAGGTTGTTTATATCCTATATGGAAGTGAATTTATTACAGATTTATACTGCTCAAAGGTGATATGAATGTCCTGAGTTGACTTGTACTTGTTTCCAAATCTTTGTGAAGGCAGGGCGCATCACAGCAGAGTCAGGTGGATGTGAACTTGAGGCCTCTTTTTATCATTTCCCAGTGGTGGGACCTTAAGAGTTAATCTCTTTGAATATCATTTACTTTCAGTAACTCAAAGTCTCTCACTTTCCTAAGAAGCCTAAGTAGGCTTCACACTGCTGAGCTCCTCTTCTAGCCACTGCCTCCCGTTATTACCCTGAAGAACTCTTACCTGCATTTCAGAGCCCTGCATGATGCACATTTCTCTGTGAGAATTCTGACTTCCTCCTCAGGTTCTCCTGTATTTTGTACAGCCCTCTGTTTAACTCTTATCTGTCTGTTGAAATGAGCGGTTTCCAGGTCTGTCTCCACCAAAGCACTGCCAGCTCCTTGAGAACAACTATGTCTTTTACTTATCTTTATATCCCCAGCACCTAACTTGGGGCTTCCCTGGTGGCTCAGATGGTGAAGAATCCACCTGCAATGCAAGAGACCCAGGTTTGATCCCTGGGTCAGGAAGATCCCCTGGAGAAGGGAATGGCTACCCACTGGAGTATTCTTGCCTGGAGAATTCCATGGACAGAGGACCCTGGCAGACTCTGGAGTCACTAGAGTCAGACATAACTTATCGACTAAACCACCAGCACTACCACCACCATGCCTAACTTGGGTCTGGGTCAGAGGAAGACCTCAATTAAGTTGTGTCAAACATCAATATCAGTCACTGTTGTCATCTTCTCTCCTTCCTGGCATCCTGAGGCACTTGCTGTCCAGAACTATACCATTCATTATGGCACTAAGTCATCTTCCTCCTAGTTCCTCCTGATTGCTTCTGAGTGCTTTCCGGATGTGACTCTGGGTTCCTCGGCATGACTGAGTTATGTAAGAGCAGGACATTGTTATATTTCTTCCTATGCAGTGCTTGGACACATAAGAAGTTGTCAACCACCACAGTTTGAGTTTGAAATGCACTGGGCTACTGGGATGCCACCATTTCAATGGTGTTGTATTGATAGCAGTTTGCTAGAAAAATAGGAATCCATGCTGTGGCAAAAGAGATCTCTCCTAGGCTTGGGGGTTTTCTCTTCTACTCAGCTGGTGACAGGGGATTTATCACTACAAATAAGCACCAGCAAAATTGAACATGTTGGGTATTTGAACTCTTGCCCAATGTTGATTCCATGTGATGAGCATGAACATCCCAACTATACATCCTAATTATACAAGCAATCATTCCAGACAATTTGAAGATGGATATGACCAAAAAGTTATTAGGGTATATAGTAAAGAATTGAGAGGCCAGTCTGTGGAGCTATTGAGGAATCTGAACATCTAATGAGTAAGGAGTTTTACAGACTTTTGAATCGGGGCATCAAAAGACATTCCAAATCTTTATGCACTTACAAATATTTACAGATCTTTTAAAGATCAAGTCTGTCATTATCAGTTTCGGTGCTGTATATTGTCAGTATCCACAGTGACCCCAGAGGAGCCTGTGCTGGCAGGAGTAATGCTGTGGTATGTTCAGCTTTGCTGGATCTCCATAGAGGGGGGCTGGAATGCCTTGTGGAACAAAGCCCTGGGCTCCTGAGAGCAAAGAATGAAGGGCAGCCTAGTTTGATAACCACATTAAAGCATTACCAACATCTGTTCAAGCCAAAGACAACGCTATCTCCAGGAATTAACCTTCTGAACTACTGAATCATTACCCTCAGTAGACTGAAAGTTGGACAACAAGAGCCTATTTGTCAGGGGTTCCTCAGAGAGACGTGGTAAGCCATATTTTACTGCAAACAGCGTGAGAAGGCCTGGCTCAGCTTTATACATTTTAAACACAGAATATATTTGTGTGGGAAACAAGCAGACAATGAATGTAAATAAACTTTTGATGGTACCTTGCAACTATCAGCATTTATCCCACTCCAGAACAAATGGACCCTGGCACATTGCCCCAGAAAATAGAATGTCCTAGATTTGTACTTAAATGTTTCCCCCTTATTTTAATGAAACATTAGGTATCAATAATGAGAGTATTAACAGTGTGTGAGATGCACTTTACCCACTCCAGTATTCTTGCCTGGGAAGTCCTATGGACAGAGGAGCCTGGTGGGCTACAGTCCATGGGGTCGCAAAAGAGTCGGACATGACTTTAGCGACTAAACAACAGCAAAGATGCCCTTTACATCTACACTAATACAAAAAAGAAAATCTAACGCTTTGTTGAAAGTAATATAATTTACTCTAAGTGTAATAGTAACTAGTTGGATGGACTTTGTGAAGCTACATCAGATGGAGAGGAAGTCAAGGAGGATGGAAGGGAAAATCTAACTAAATAAAATGTTTAGAATGGAAGTAAGCATAGAAGGCCTCTCCTCAAGACTTTTGAAGACTCTGGAATTTGGAGGTGTATTTCTTAGAGTGAACACTGGCTGCAACTTCTACTCTGATTTTAAGCCCTGTACCACACTAATTGAAAAATCCAGCTGCAGCTGTTTATGTTCTGATTCATCCTTAATTGCACTGAATGGGCTTTTTTATGCCAAATCTGCCTCTGAAGACTGAGATTAAACTGAGCTTTGTCCTTAGATTAGTGCTTGAAACATATTTATTTCACAACACATATAGTACTTACTATGTACTAGTTTCAAAGAAAAATGTTAATACTGTGTGGTGATTGACATCTGTAATTGCTGTAAAAATATTCCCTTTTGATGATTTAATAGTATATATGGATGGCTATATGGTATATATAAACTATATACAAGTATATATACCATATATGCATACATGCTAAGTCACTCAGTTGTATCCAACTCTTTGAGACCCCATGGACTGTAGCCCACCAGGCTCCTTTGTCCATGGGGATTCTCCAAGCAAGAATACTGGAGTGGGTTGCCATGCCCTCCTCCAGGGGATCTTCCTGACCCAAGGATCAAACCTGTGTCTCTAGCATCTCTTGCATTGGCAGGTGGGTTCTTTACCATTAGTGCCACCTGGGAAGTCCATATACTATATATATATATATATATGTGTGTGTGTGTGTGTGTGTGTGTGTGTGTGTGTGTGTGTCTTGGAAACTTGTATATAGTGTGTATAGACACACACACACACACACACACACACACACACGGGCTTCCCAGGTGGTGCTGGGGTAAAGAACCCTCCTGCCAATGCAGGAGACATAAGAGATGCGGGTCTGATCCCTTGGTTGAGAAAATCCTCTGGAGGACGTGACGACTCACTCTTGTATTCTCACCTGGAGAATCCCATGGACAGAGGAGCCTGGCAGGCTATAGTCTGTAAGGTGCAAAGAGTTGGACACAACTAAAACAACTTAGCATGCACACATACATACACACACACAAAATATATATAGACTTATTTTATCACATCAAGCAATGCAGAGTGGAATATTAGTGTTGTGGCTTACTCCACTCACTTTCTTAGAAGTCATTAAGTCTATAATATTGTGGGTGGCTCTAGTGGTGCTGGTCCTTGTAGGCTGACTTGCTAAGCTTCTGCAGCGTACCTAGGTAGTAGCATGATATTTGAGTGAGTGCCAAATGGCATGAGACTGTATTGCATCTGGACAAAGAAGGCTGTGGTGGGAAATACCACCCTTGTGATCACCTAAGTGGACCCCACCTTACAAGTTTGGAGGAGGGGTTGTGTTTTAGGTTTAGCCCCTGAATTACATGCCTTTTTCCCTGTGTTGGCATCTGCACTGAAGGTGCTAAAGCAATAGTGGATAAAATTTCTGGCATGTTAGCACAAATCATAGCACCAAGCTGTATACTAGCTGTCCCTATACTCTTCACTACCAGGCACTCAAAACAAACAAACAAACAAACAAACAACAACAAAAAAAGTTTCACTTAACAATGTCCTTGAAGGAGCAGTTAAAAAATATTAATCTTATTATATCTTGACTCTTAAGTACTTGTATACATAAATCATTTCTCTTGCACACTTTAAGTCCAGTGGTTGCCTTGAGGAGAAGCACTTGTGTGATTATCTAAATTGCATGCTGCACTAGCCATTCTTTTAAAAATAGAAGACCTTTTTTACTTAAAAAGACAACTGATGGAAAAATTATGGTTATTTGGACTTGGGTATTTAACAGATATTTTCTCAAAAATAAACAAGTAAGCCTGTCACTACAAGGAAAACAGCTGACACTATTTGTCACTGATGGTGGAATTTGAACTTTCAAGCAAAATTAGAATTTTGGAAAACTTGTGTCCACTGCTGTGAACTTGACATTTTCCCAGTAGTTAGAGTTTTCTGATGCTACCAGTGATAATATTAGCAAATGTGATTTTTTGAATATTGTATGATTAAAAGTTGGAGAAGGAAATGGCAACCCACTCCAATATTCTTGCTGGGAAAATCACATGGATGGAGGAGCCTGGTGGGCAACACCCCATGGGGTCGAAGAGAGTCGGACATGACTGAGCGACTAACACACACATAAGTGAAAGTATAAATAGTTGGAAGATCTTCACAAGTCAGAAACCAGTAATTTTTTTAATGATCAAAGGAAGGCAGTCCCAAAGAATGCTCAAACTACTGCACAATTGCATTCATCTCACACCCTAGCAAAGTGATGCTCAAAATTCTCCAAGCCAGGCTTCAATAGTATGTGAACCGTGAACTACCAGATGTTCAAGCTGGATTTAGAAAAGGCAGAGGAATTAGAGATCAAGTTGCCAACATTTGTCGGATCACTGAACAAGCAAAAGAGTTCCAGAAAAACATCTATTTCTGCTTAGTCAAAGCCTTTGACTGTGTGGATCACAACAAACTGGGGAAAATTCTTAAAAAGATAGGAGTACCAGACCACCTTACCTGCCTCCTGATAAATCTGTATGCAGGTCAAGAAGCAACAGTTAGAACTGGAGACTGATTCCAGTTCCATGGAACAACAGACTGATTCCAAATCAGGAAAGGAGTACCTCAAGGCTGTATATTGTCACCCTGCTTAAATGCTGAACTGGATGAAGCACAAGCTGGAATCAAGATTGCTGAGAGAAATATCAATAACCTCAGATATGCAGATGACACCACCCTTATGGCAGAAAGTGAAGAAGAACTAAAGAGCCTCTTGATGAAAGTGAAAGAGGAGAGTGAAAAAGCTGGCTTAAAAACTCAACATTCAAAAACTAAGATGATGGCATTTGATCACTTCATGGCAAATAGATGGGGGAAGAGTCAAAACAGTGACAGATTTTATTTTCTTGGGCTCCAAAACCACTGCAGATGGTGACTGAGGCCACGAAATTATAAGGTGCTTGCTCCTTGGAAGAAAAGCTATGATGAACCTAGATGGCATATTAAATAGCAGAGATATCACTTTGCTGACAAAGGCCTGTCTAGTCAAAACTATGGTTTTTCTATTAGTCATGTATGGATGTGAGAGTTGGACCATAAAGAAGGTGGAGCGCTGAAGAATTGATGCTTTCAAATCTTGGTGCTAGAGAAGACTCCTGAGAGCCCTTTGGATGGCAAGGAGATAAATCCAATCAATCCTAAGGGAAATCAATCCTGAATATTCATTGGAAGGACTGATGCTGAAGCTGAAGCTCCAATACTTTGGCCACCTGATGTGAACAGCTGACTCATTGGGAAAGATCCTGATGCTGGGAAAGATTGAGGGCAGGAGCAAAGGAGGATGACAGAGGATGAGATGGTTGGATGACATCATCAACTCAATGGACATGAGTTTAAGCAAACTCTGGAGATGGTTAAAGACAGGGAAGGCTGGTATGCTGCAGTCCATAGGATCGCAAAGAGCTGGACATGACTTAGTGACTGGACAGCAATATTGCTTCTGTTTTGTTTTGTTTTTTGGCCCCAAGGTATGTGGGATCTTAGCTCCTGGACCAGGGATCAAACCCATTCCCCTTGCTTTGGAAGGGGAAGTCCCAACCACCAGATTGCCGAGGGAGTCTCTGTGTTGATCTCTTGACACACCTGTTTCTACAAATGAACTGAGATTCTCAAAGGACAAGTGCTCTATACTAGTTGCATTTGTGTTTCTGGTACTCCATGCAGAAATCAGCAAAGAAAGCATGGCTCAGAATGTTTGTGGAGCACATGAATGACTAAACAAAGAAGCAGCTTCTTCAGGCTCCTTCTCATGTGAATTCTGTCTTAGAGCTTACATGGCATTTTCTTGTGTGTGGGCTCTCATAGGCCAGCCCAGACACTGAAAGTTATTTCAGGCAGGGTTTCTGATCTTGGGTGTCTAGCAGGATATTCTGGGAAGCTTGTTACAATGCAGACTCTTAGGCCTTCTTACCTAGGAATGATCATTCATAAAGTATGAGGGAGGACTCTGAATCTCTAACAAGTTCCCCTTGGGTCTGTGATGGTTAGCCAGGTTTAGGACTCACCGATTTTAGTGAGCCCAACTCCCAACTTGTGTCAATGGGGAAACGAAGGCTTAGAGATTAAGTGATGGTCAAGGTCACACAGCTTGCTGGTGGAAGAGCTGGGCTCCACTAAACCAGTGTCCCTGTCCCCACTTCCCCCAGAGCAGCTCCACGTTCATGTGCTTTATGTATGGGAGTTCAGCCAAAGAGGGGTTTGTTTTAGTACCTATTTATTTATTTGGCTGCACCAGTTCTTAGTAGTGGCGTGTGAACTCTTAGTTGCAACATTTGGAGTCTAGTTCCCTTCCCTGGGATGGAACCTGTGCCCCCTGCAGTAGGAGTGTGGAGTCTAAGCCACTGGACCACCAGAAAAGTCCCTTGTTTTGTTTTTAATTGAGATTGAGTACAGGCTTGGAGGCCCCTGGACTCTGTACACTGACTGTCCTCCTCTGCTCCTTATACCTGCTGATGGAAAGGCCAGGGAGTGCAGTGGGCTTTACACTGTGCAGGGGCCCAAGGGCCTCTATTCTCTCCTGGCTTTGTCACTGAAAGTCTTCAGTTCTGAATCTCTTGGGCTGTGGAATGGGTTCAGTCAGGTCCGCTCTGCTTAATGAGCAGGGCTCCTGTTTGGCTCACATGTTTCTGTTCTCTGGAGAGCTGAGCACAGCGCCTTGCCTGCAGCAGGAGTATCCATCAATTTTCAGTGACTGAATGAAAGTGTTTGGGAGATGTGGCTGTGTTCTATGAATGTAAGCTACTCTTAATAATAAATTCAAAAACCGTCTGCTCCAGACATTTGGCCTTAGTAGTAACCTGATTCAAAATGGTTCCTCACAGGACCAGACTACCTTAAGAGATCTTTGTTTTCCAACGTAAGAAAAGGACAACTTGCACTGACCAGTCGTGTCTACGAGATGTCAAAAGAGCCTGCTAATTTGGTCGATTCAATGAAAAAGCAAGGCCAACAGTATTGGGCATTGTGCTTCAAAGGAAGCTAAGTGGCTCGAAGCCTTTTCCATTGCTGCTCATTGGCTTGGCGTTATGTACACACAGCTATCCTTTCAGTTTCCACAAAATGGCTTATTTTCATTTCTGAAATGGCAGCCACGTGGGAGCCCCTGGTTGCTGTGGAGAAGGCAGGGAGAGGCCCAGCTGGTTGACAGCCACTGGGCTCCTCGAGCCCTCCGCTTCCCCTTGGCTGCTGTTAGGAGGCGGGGGTCCAAGGTTTTTATAGTTCCTCTCTCGAATTAGTGCCTGCAGACTCTACAGCTATGAACATGCAATTAGTCTTTGTTCATGCACAAAAGGGAGCTTGACCCTTGCCCGTCTTTGATTGGCACGTACAACTCTTGTAGCTACTTACCTAAGGCCCTCTCCAAGGAGCGCGGCGTCTTGTTCCTGCACCTGCCTTCAGCTTTTCTCTTTTGTGACTTGTTTCCCATAATATTCGGCCCTACTCGCAGCAAGGTTGCGGCGATGAAGGCATCATGCGAGTACAGGCAGATTTCCTGTTTTTCAGAGAGGTGGGGGAGTGGGTGGGAGGGAGCTTTGAATCGGAGTTTTTTTGGATAATTGCTGAGCCCCCAAACACTTAGCAGGAGCCCAAAGAGCTAGTTTTTCTTAATAAATGAACACTTTGCTTGCTTTCAAAAGCAGACCTCCCATGTCATGGAAAACAAGCTGTGGGCACAAAGCTTTACATTTCTTTCCCTGTTCACCTGCTTTCTCAGCAACATAGAAACTTTGTAGTATTTTTTTGAGAGACAATTGCTAGGAAAAACATGCAATTATTGTGGTCAGAAAATTTCTCTCTAAACCATGCTTTCCAAGCTACTCGAAAAGTGGTTATTAGCAGCTCAAATGAGTTAAATACTGTGGTGGTGGATTGCATTTGCAAGAAATGTTTTTGAGGAGCCTGAGTAGTTTTCAAAATGTCCTCATTTCTTAAACTCTCCGTGCCTCAACGTGTGACACCATGCTTGAATAGACTACTCAGCTCAGGCATTTTGGAAAAAAATCGAAAATACATCCGTTTTGAACTAAGCCATTCAAACTCCCCAATCTGCAGAGAATATTTAATCCATGATTTAAAACAATAATAGCTGCCCTTTGTGGGGTGCCCATTTGGGTTCAGGAATAGTACTAACTGCTTTATACGTTTTTTTTCTTGTCCCGAAAACAGCCTTTTACATTGGGTTTTACTGTTTCTGCTTTATAGAAAATTGATGTTTGGCGATCTTAAGGGACTTGACCGTGGCTATTTAGTGGCTGAGGAGCTGAGCGGAGAAGTTAAAACAAGTCTCTTGGTATGTTTGTTCCTTCATGGAATGCTATTGAAAACTTAAAAAAGAAATAGAAAGACACAGTAGAATTTACACAGCAAGAGTTTCACCTTTTAAAATAATCACTTTTGGTGCCCAGATGTGCTTTCCAACACATCTGACTTTTGTTGTCTTTGGGACCCTACCTCAGAGCTGACTCATATATTGCCTCCTTCCTTATTCACACCATACCATTGACCAGCTTGGCATTGCCAAGTTTGATCATGTACTTTTCACAAGACCTGACTCCCGGTCAACTTTTATCTGTTTTCAAAAATCACCAACGTCTGACAGCTAAGGGGGCACAACGGTAAAGAATCTGTCTGCAATGCAGGAGCCACAGGAGACTCGAGTTCAATCCCTGGGTCAGGAAGATCCAGGCAAGAATACTGGAGTGGGTTGCCATGCCCTCCTCCAAGGGATCTTCCCGACCCAGGGATCAAACTCACATCTTCTATGTCTCCTGCATTGGCAGGCGGGTTCTTAATCGCTAGTGCCACCTGGGAAGCCAGGTTCTAAAATAAGTGTTCTCAAAATTGCTGTTAACAACCTGATTTGGCACAGGTGTGTCTGTTTTCAGCCTTTCTCTGAACTTGTGAACTCTGATGTGCCTTGGTGGGGCATAGAATGGTTAATAGGAATTTGCCCTTTGGCATTATACTTGGGTTTGAATCCTTTCTGTGCCACTTTATTAGCTGCATACCTTTGGGAAAGTTAATTGACTGCTCTAATCTTAATTTTCTTGCTTATAAAATGACAATAATACAGATTTGCTTTTTGCATTCAATAGTAATATGTGCCATACCATAAGTATGTAGTAAATGTTCAGTATATGTTTCCTATGCTCTCCCCTTCTGCTGATAAATTTGGTCAACAAAGTCTTTCTTTTTATAGGCAAGTCTCATCTCTTCTGTGAGCTATTGAAGTTTAGTGCTGGAAGGGCCCTTTAAGATAATCTTATCCAGTGGGTTTCAAGCTTCATTTTTTTTTTTCATTTTAATGCAGAAAATTGTTTTTTAATCTTCATTTTTTAAATTGAAGTATAGTTGATTTACAATGTTGTGCAAATCTCTGCTATATAGCAAAGTGACTCAGTTATACACATATATATTCATTTTGTAAACATTCTTTTCCTTTATGGTTTATCCCTGGAGATTAGACATAGTTTCCTGTGCTATACAGACCTTGTTGTTTATCCATTTTACATATAATAGTTTGTGTCCACCAACCCTAAACTCCTAGTCTATCCCTCTCCCTCCCCCTCTTCCCCTTGGCAACCATAAGTATGATCTCTTATGTCTGTGAGTCTAACAGCAGAACCTTTGATGCAAAGGAGAACTTGGATGGAACCTCAGTAACTGCAATAGCTGAAGTAGGGCTCCTGGAGTTGCAGTGGGTGGGTCAGAGGTGTGGGAGAGCAAAGTTCCAGCATTTCAGACTCAGCTTCACCCTCTCAGTCATGTTGTGTCATCACCACTGAGTCCTATTCTCCCTGCTTCCAACATGGGTTTCAAAGGAAGTCCTACATAGACCCTAAAGCTCCACTTAAATGCTAAAACCTGCACAGTGCCTTGCCAGAAAGAGCTAGCTAGAATGAGTTCTTTTCCAGTTTTCCGTGGATAACGTGTATCTCTGTTTAGCAAAGTTTGCTTTGTATTAGAGTTATTTTTATCTTTTTTATTCTTTAAAAAAAAAACACACACACACACATAGCAACACGTATCCAACCCCTAGTAAGTGCCAGGAACCAGTGCAATATAAACTTATTTAACCCTCTCCATACCTGTTCTTTACACCAAGCTTTCTAGGGGCAGGACTCACATTTTCATTATCTGTATCTCCCACAGTGATTCACACATAGGAAGCCCTCACTTACTACATACTGGATTGTTAAATAAAGGGCCAGAGATAAATCAGAATCATGTTAAGGTCTAGGAAACCAAGGGAAAGATTCCTAACAAAATATATTCTTTGGTTTTTCAAAGTTGATCTCTTTAGATAGTAACTTGAGATACTTCACAAATCCAAACCTAGTTGATTTATGTCATCCTGGCATGATGTGCTTGCCTGATTTCTTAAGCAAATATAGCTGTTCTAATCTTCCTTTGGCCCTTTCTCCATCATTTGAAGGAAAAAGAAACATCGTCTTCTGCACAGTTAATACCTCAAAATATGCAAACAATTTAAAAACCTTTAGACTCGGTACTAAGGTCTGCTTACGGTAAAAAGCAGAAGAGCTAAATGCTCACTAGCATCTGTTCTCTAAAATCAACTGAGGAAACTAACATTAGGAAATTTTGTTTAGATTCACAGCAATGTTACCCTTTGTAAAGGGCAATACTTGAGGGGAAATAATTGAAAAAGTCTTTGAAAGTGTATTGGGTCAAATTCAAGGGAAAGGAAGCAACATAGAGAAGAGCAGGGAAATGTAAGAAATTTAGAGAGCATGGTTATGTGGACACGCTTCAGTAGCTAACCAGCAAGCATAGTAAGATAGAAAGAAGACAGTGTAATTAGATGCCACAGTACTCTCAAGGGAGAAATTTGGTTTGGAGTAATATGAAAGCATTTTAAGTCTTATGTATTTAACCTTACATATTATGTAACACAGGGCTTCCCTGGTGGCTCAGTTGGTAAAGAATCTGCCTGCAATGTGGGAGACCTGGGTTTGATCCCTGGTTTGGGAAGATCCTCTGGAGAAGGAAATGACAACCCACTCCAATACTCTTGCCTGGGAAATCCCATGGACAGAGGAGCCTGGTGAGCTACAGTCTATGGCATCACAAAGAGTCAGACATGACTGAGCGACTAACACATACACATTATGTAATATAAGATGTACAGAAAACATTATTTTGCATTCCATAAATATAAGTCAACTAGGATACATAGGTTTTTAAACTCATACTTCAGTGCTTTGCATGTGGTATTAGTCAAAGATAGATCATCAGAGATACAGCTGGTAGTACTTCTGTTGGATTTCAGATATAATGGTATCAGTGTTTGGAGGAGTGAGGTCTGCTATGTTTGTTTTTACCAGCATTAGTCCTATTATTTCATTATCATTGAATATTCAATTTTTAACTGATGATAAAAGGGGGAAAAAAAAGCAGGGCTATAATACTGGTTGCAATATCCCATTACAAGGCCACTGTAGACAGTTTTCATGTTGTGGTTCTGGCTCAGACATGGGCTGGTGTACCTTTAACTTCTGCTATCAGCAAGCCAGAGTTTTGAGGCTTTTCAATCTTGTGAAATGACAAGTTGCACAGAATCAAAGGATAACAAGTTCTGTGTAGACAGGAGTTGGTTCATGCGTTTTTAAGGGTGGGAGGCTGACTTGTAGAACACTGTCGCACAGACTGAAGCTGCTAATGCTGGTGAGATGACAGCTCAAGAAAGCAGAACCTTGGTTGTGAAGGCAGCAAAAAAGACAAATAGCATGTATGGTTAATGCTTGTTTCTGCTAGCAGGAAAGATAACATTTAGAGGGAAAAAACCAGCAAAACAATTAGCCTTGGATCAGATTTTTAAAAATATCAATTCATTGTCTTTCTACAAAATCATCCCAAGTATTCTGGACACATTTCCCTAAAGTTTTGGACCTCCAGGTTTGTTGCAGCAAACATGAGGAGATGTGGCAAGGCAGGCCGAGAGAGAGCCCTGTGACATACATATTTGACACCAGATTAGACACAGTTTTATGGGGTTGGCTTCTGTGAGATCTGTTAAACTTTGGTTATATATGCACTTTAGAAAGCATTTCCTTGTGCCAACATCTCATTTGTGGTCTGTGGTTGTTTCCAGAACAAGTTTGCTGTTCTGGTTTTTCTCTAGAAATGTGACTTCCTGATACACGAGAGATCCTCATCTGCAATGTGGCTACACCTGGGGTGTCACCATCTGTTGGGAGTTGAATTGCAAATAATTTGTTCTCACTGAGCTTCCCAGGTGGCGCTAGTGGTAAAGAACCTGGCTGCCAATGCAGGAGATGTAAAAGATGCACTTCGATCCCTGGGTTGGGAAGATCCCCTGGAGGAGGGCATGGCAACCCTCCAGTATTCTTGCCTGGAGAATCCCATGGACAGAGGAGCCTGACAGGAGCCTGACAGTTCATAGGGTTGCAAAGAGTTGGACACAACTGAAGTGACTTAGCACGCACGATGCAATTTGTTCCTACTAATAAGGGTCTGAAGTTTGTCAGTGATTGCCTGTTTTGAGTAGATTAGACCCGGTTCAAAATTATCCTTATGAAAATGTTGCTCTCCTTCCCTTGCATTCTAAAATGCTTGCCTGATTGGGAAAGAACCCATGGTGGGAACTTATATAACCTTGATTAAGCCTCTGGTAGTCGGCCCTGTGTGTGAGCATCTTCTACCATGTTTTCCAGTGGATACATTAACAAAGCTGAGACTGCCCATGCTTTTCCATTGTTTCTATGAGAAATTCAGATAGGAATTGAAGTTCTCTTCCTGGAATGTAACCTTACCGCTGGCCTGTTTACTCATCTACCATACTGTTTCAGCTATTCTGGAGAAGTTAAGGAAGGGCTTACACTAACTATGGTGGTTTTATTTCTTCAAATCCACTTAGAGAGATGCATCTGTTCAGTCAGTCAACAAATACTCATCAAGTCTTGTTTTGGTACCAAAATGGTACTTAATAGAACAGAGAGAATTTGCTGCTGGTGATGTTTAAAAGATAAGCTGGGTCTTGTTAGTTTGAGAGGAGTGCATAGTATGAACAGAGGCAAGGGGGAGGAAATGGATGGAGTTTTCCCAGACGAAAACCAGTGCAGAGTGTCTGAAGGCCAGGGGATATGGAGAGGACTTGGGATGTGGAGCTGGATAGCTTGGAAGGATCCAGCCAGATGACTGGGGGACCTAACTCAGCCCCTGGTAATTAGAACTTATCAGGGACTAACTGTATTGCTGTTGTCTATGATTTGCATCAATCTGTGGTAGAAAATACCTAATACATTCCTGCTGACCATGTGTGAATGTGAGTCTGTCTGTCACAAAGGGCAGGGGCGGGTATGTGTCGAAGATTGTTGGTAGCCCTGGTCTAGTTTGACTTACAGATCTCTGACTCTTAGGTATGTTGCTATTTTTCTACATTTAAAAACTGGACGTATAATTCACATATCATAAAACCCACTCATCAGAAGCATGCAATTCAGTGGTTTTCAGTATACTTACAAAGTTGTGCCACCTTCAGCATAATCTCTTTCCAGAACTTTTTCACTAATCCAGAAATAAACCCTGCACTCATTAGCAGTAACTCCCCTTCCCTGCCTCCCGCCCCTAGGTGACCACTCATCTACTTTGTTTCTTTAGATTTACCTAAAAATATATCCTAAATATTTAATATAAATGGAATCATACAATATAGAGCCTTTCTGTCTGACTTCTTTGGCTTTGCATAATGTTTTCAAGGCTCATTTATGTAGTGGCATGTATCAATACTTCCATCTTTTAGGGGCAGAATACTATTCCATTGTATGGATTTACCACATTTTATCTGTTCATCACTTGGTGAGCCTTTGGGTTCTTTCCACATTTTGGCTACCATAAGCATTCATGTACAAGTTTTTGTGTGGACACTGTGTTGTCATTTCTCTTGTGTAGATATTTAGTAGTGGAATTGCTGGGTTATATGATAACTCTATGTTTAACTTTTCAAGGCACTGCCAAACTGTTTTTTAAAGTGGCAGTACCATTTTACAATCCCACCAGAAATGTGTGATGGTTCTCCTGTTACCACATCCTCACCAATACAAGTAATTCTGTCTTTTTGATGATACTCTTCCCAGTATATGTGAGATAGCATATCATTGTGGTTTTGATTCATATTTTTCTAATGACTAATGATGTTGGACTTCTCCATGTGCTTAATGGCCATTTATCTTCTTTGGAAAAATGTCTAATCAGATTTTTTTGCCCATTTTCAATTGGGTTGTCTGTTTTGTTACTGAGTTCTAAGAATTCTTTATACATTCCGTATACTAGATCCTTATTAGACAGGTCTGTATACTAGACAGATCTGTATACTAGATCCCTTCCCCAGGGGATCTTCCCAACCCAGGAATCAAACCTGGGTCTCCCTCATTGCAGGCATATTGTTTACCATCTGAGCCACCAGGGAAGCCTCTTATTAGACATATGATTTGTAAATAGATTTTCCCATTCTGTGGTTTCTCTTTTCAGTTTCTTGATGGTATTCTTAGAAGCACAAAAGATTTTAAAATTTGACAAGATCCAATGGATCTCATTTTTTCTTCTGTTGCTCTGGGGATAGTGCTATTTTAAATGAGAGAACAGCTCATGGAAATGGCCACTGGCCAATGGAGTTTACTAGGGGTTAACATGTGGCTGGAATCCTAAAGCTGGAAAGACTGAATTATCTTTAATCCTATTACTGGAGTTAGATAACATTTAGAATTAGATAATCATTATCTAGTTGTTGACAATTCTGTTGCTAACATGGTAGAGAGATAGGGAGGTCCTGGAAGGGAGTGAAAAGGTTGTCACCTCTGGGTCTCCATTTCCAGTGCTGATTTTAGGACTACAGTAGAAACCTGAGGGCTAGACAAGAGCAAAGACATTTTGCCACACTTAAAATCAGCTTTGAACTCAAGGACTGATTTCTAAATCACTGTTTAAACTTTTCGCCTTGATTTGAATCAGATTTGCATTTGAAAATAAAGAGGGCTTCCATTTGTAAGATTCTAATCCACATTTTTTTTTTAATTTCACGTGAGATTTCCGTTTTGTTTGGTTTTTAAATTATCCTAGACCCAGGAGGGTAAGTCCTGTATTCTCATTTTATCATCCAATCAAATAGCACTTTTGTCTAGAAGCGCTGTGCTTTAAAGGCAAGCTGTTCACAACCTTTCAACCCCAACCCTGAGCTGCAGACTTTTGTGAAAATCAGGTTCTGGGGCAGTTGTGCCAAGTGTGCTTAGTCACTCAGTTGTGTCTGACTTTTTGCCACCCCATGGACTGTAGCCCACCAGGCTTTTTTTTTCCATAGAATGCTCCAGGCAAGAATACTGGAGTGGGTTGTCATGTCCTCCTCCAGGGGATCTTCCCAACCTAGGGACTGAAACCAGGTCTCCTGTATTGCAGGCAGATTTTTTACCAGGTGGCTCTTTACCATCTGAGCCACCAGGGAAGCTCAGTTAAGTCTTGATAAAGTTGTAAAAGATCTCTTCATACCTGAGCTCCCATCCTCCATCTGGCCACAGTCACAATAGAAGCAGGAACCCAAGGGGCAGATTTCTTTCCTTACTCAACTTCTAGGCACTGTAGGAGGAAGGAGAGTTCCCTGCACCTGCTTGCCAAGCTCTGGTCTACTTGCTGAACTCTGATCAGCATAAACAGGTCGTTCTGGCTACAAGTTCCCCCAAATTCTCCTTACTTGTAATTTTAAGTCACACCAGCTCCCCTGTGTAATGTTCTCTATTTACAGTGAATCAATTATTTATTTTTATTATTTGATAATTTTATTAATTATTCAACTATTATTGAAGAAGGAAATGGCAACCCACTCTGGTAGTCTTGCCTGGAAAATACTATGGACAGAGGAGCCTGGTGGGCTACAGTTCATGGGGTTGGCAAGAGTCAGACGTGACTGAGCACACACACAATTATTAATTATTCTTACTATTCAAAAGAAACTTTCACACTGCCCAGCCAAATGCTTAGACCCAAGATGCTGAGAGTGGGCACAAGGACAGAGCCCAATTTGCATCATGGATTCTGGTCACTGGGGTTATACTTGATCATGACTTTCAACCCCAAACCATTTTTGGAGGTTTTAAAAGCCCCCAGAGCTTTCACCATAGGAAACTGATGGGTGACCAAGGGCTTTACATTCACAAACTTGGATGCAAGTATTTAAATCACCATTGGCCACGTTTTGCAGTAGCGAAATGCCCTTGATATCCACCTTCCAGGTGGCTGCATGCATGAGGGGCCCACTGGTCATCTCAGAGCCCAGAACCACCAGCACCAGCCCACCAGGATGAGTGGGGTAGATACCTGCCTGGATGGAGGTCCCTACTCCTGTGCACTTGATGGTGACTTCCGACTTGCTGCCCAAAAGGCCTTCCGCTTTCTTGGCTGTTTCCTGAGGGCTCTCATTGGAGTCCGGAGGATGAAATCAGCCCTGACTTCCTTGGCTTTAGACAACCAAGAGGCTGACAGATCAGTCACCACCATTTGAGCTGCACCCATCACCTTGGCTGTGAGGAAACTGACCAGTCCATCTGGCCCAGCTCCACACCCAAAGACCTTGTTTCCAGTTTGCTGGCAGGCATGGATCCCCCATACAGTGGCTCAACCAGGGCCCCTTCCTCAAAGGTGACATTGTCAGGAAGCTTGTAGCAGAAATTAGCCTTGTGCTTGTAGAACTGACAGAGGTTCCCATCATCGGGCCGCATGGCACAGAAGAAGATGGTTGGTGACAGATTGTATCGGACAATCTTGCAGAGTTCATCAAGTTTCTCAAGGAGCTCCAGGCTCTGTGTCAACACTATCACCTGGCTGATGATTCCACTTTTATGACTGTTCTCAAAGCTTCATGCCCTAGCACCATTGGCTTTTTCACAACAAAATTTCTGATTCGACCATGCTGCCAGCCATGGACATCTGAACTACAAATTCCGACAGGATGTATCTTCAGCAGCACCTCATTTGGGCCTGGTTCAGGGATAGGATAGTACTCCAAGTGCAGGTCTCCGGGCCTGTGCACCACCAAGGAGAGGTTGTCGGGCTTGGCTGCTGCCATGTCTGTGCCTCCCTCCTTTTTGGTCAGGGCTGCTGTCCGCTGTTCATGAGGTGGTTTAGTTTGCGGCCCCTTGAAGGGTTCTCCCAAATTTTAAATTGTGAAAGTGGTTGAATCCAGTTTAAAAACCAAGAGAAAGTTGTTGGCAACTCTAGCTGGGGATCCCACAGTAGATAAAATAGGGAAGCAATTCAGAATTTTTCAAGGTGAATTCATGGTTATATTGAGTAAATCTTTGCTGATTTCTGCAGTTGGCTCTTGAGAATCTCTCTGCTTCTGAGCACGTTGCTCAGAAAATCTTCAACTCTAAGGATTGGAAGGAATCTTAAAAGCCATCTTTTTCAAATCTGCTCACCAGTGAGTGGAATGTAGCACGGAAAGTGCCAGGGACAACGGTGAGGGGACACATGGCTTAAGGATTTTATGCCCACTTCATTCAGCTTCAGAAAGGACAGATACTAAAGGAAGGGAGAGAAATCAAGTGGGGAAAGAGGTTGAATAAGAATGAATTCAGTTGGATTTGCAAAGTCTAAGGGAGAAGGCTAGCTTTTGAGACTCTTTCTAAATTCCTGCCAGCTGCACTTCATCATTCTGTTCTCTGGGATCAGATCCTGTTTTATAAACTCTATCCTAGCACTGATCCCTGTTATCTTTGAATGTGTCTATATGTTCTTTTAGACCAGGAGCTCTTGGAGAAAAAAAGCCACAGCCTCACTCATGTGCGTAGCCTTTCCAGTCTTTGATACTTAGGGACTTAGCTGATAGTATGGTTGCACAGCTACAAATGGAGGCTTTAGCATCAGTAAGACTGACTACCAGCTTCAGTAGCTTCAGATTGGAAATCTCTCCTTGACTTTGACTGGCTCTGTGACCTTGGGCAAGTTACTTAAGTCTTAGCGACCTCATACATAAGATGAAGAGTAAGAATGAGTTGTAAGGATGAGAGCTGTGTAGAGTTCTTGGCACTTGGCCAATGATTGCTGCTGAGATTCAGATTAGCAGGCCTCAGAAAGTGCTTGCTGGGGGCCTTCCCTGGTGGTCCACTGATTAAGGTTCCATATTCCCAATGCAGGAGGCACAGGTACAATCCCTGGTCAGGGAAGTAAGATCCCACATGCTCTAAGGCATGGTTGAAAAAACAAACAAACAAACAAATGTTTGCTGAGGTAATTTTCCAGGGGCAGGGGGAAGAGCTCCAGACTCATGAAGCATGACTCCAGCTGACTGCCAGGAATGCTGAAGCCATTCTTAATTCTTGAATCTCAGAGTGGCGACTGCCTGACTCTGGTCAACTGGGCTACCCAAGTTCAGCTAACTTAAGAACATGTGCCTCTGTTGTTCTGGAGACCTCTGTGATTTGGTTCACCTGTCCCTTAATCCAGGGTAACAGGTTCAGTTCAGTTCAGTTCAGTTGCTCAGTCATGTCCGACTCTTTGCGACCCCATGAATCGCAGCATACCAGGCATCCTTGTCCATCACCAACTCCTGGAGTTCACTCAGATTCACGCCCATCGAGTCAGTGATGCCATCCAGCCATCTCATCCTCTGTTGTCCCCTTCTCCTCCTGCCCCCAATCCCTCCCATCATCAGAGTCTTTTCCAATGAGTCAACTCTTCACATGAGGTGGCCAAAGTACTGGAGTTTCAGCTTTACCATCATTCCTTCCAAAGAAGTCCCAGGGTTGATCTCCTTCAGAATGGACTGGTTGGATCTCCTTGCAGTCCAAGGGACTCTCAAGAGTCTTCTCTAACACCGCAGTTCAGAAGCATCAATTCTTCGGCACTCAGCCTTCTTCACAGTCCAACTCTCACATTGATAACATGACCACTGGAAAAACCATAGCCTTGACTAGACGGACCTTTGTTGGCAAAGTAATGTCTCTGCTTTTGAATATGCTATCTAGGTTGATCATAGCTTTCCTTCCAAGGAGTAAGCGTCTTTTAATTTCATGGCTGCAGTCACCATCTGCAGTGATTTTGGAGCCCCCCAAAATAAAGTCTGATGCTGTTTCCACTGTTTCCCCATCTATTTGCCATGAAGTGATGAGACTGGATGCCATAATCTTTGTTTTCTGAATGTTGAGCTTTAAGCCAACTTTTTCACTGTCCTCTTTACTTTCATCAAGAGGCTTTTTAGTTCCTCTTCACTTTCTGCCATAAGGGTGGTGCATCTGCCTATCTGAGGTTATTGATATTTCTCCCAGCAATCTTGATTCCAGCTTGCGTTTCTTCCAGTCCAGCGTTTCTCATGATGTTCTCTGCATAGAAGTTAAATAAGCAGGGTGACAATATACAGCCTTGACACACTCCTTTTCCTATTTGGAATCAGTCTCTTGTTCCATGTCCAGTTCTAACTGTTGCTTCCTGACCTGCATACAGATTTCTCAAGAGGCAGGTCAGGTGGTCTGGTATTCCCTTCTCTCTCAGAATTTTCCACAGTTTATTATGATCCACATAGTTAAAGGCTTTGGCATAGGTTTTACCAATGCTGTTGCCAGGGGAGGAGACAGGTGGAGCACATGCTAAGGAGTCAGGAGGTAAACATGTGCACCCTTTTTCCTTCCAGGGCTGGACTTGGTTGTTGTTATTCAGTCACTTAGTCATGTCTGACTCTTTGTGATCCCATGGACAGCAGTGCACCAGGCTTCCTTGTCGTTCACTATCTCCCAGAATTTGCTCAAACTCATGTCCATTGAGTCAGTGGTGCCATCCAGCCATCTCATCCTCTGTCATCCCCTTCTCCTCCTGCCTTCAATCTTTCAGAGCATCAGGGTCTTTTCCAATGAGTTGGCTCTTCACACCAGGTGGCCAAAGTATTGAAGCTTCAGCTTCCTTCCAATGAATATTCAGGGTTGATTTCCTTTAGGATGGACTGGTTTGATCTCCTTGCAGTCCAAGGGACTCTCAAGGGTCTTTTCCAATACCATAGTTCGAAAGCATCAATTCTTCAGTACTCAGCCTTCTTCATGGTCCAACTCTCACATCTGTACATGACTATTGGAGAAACTATAGCTTTGAGCATATGGACTCTTGGCAAAATGATGTCTCTGCTTTTAATATACTATTTAGCTTCATCATAGCTTTTCTTCCAAGGAGCAAGTTTCTTTTGTGGCTGCAGTTACCATCTGCTGTGATGCTGTGATTTTGGAGCCCAAGAAAATAGTCTGTCATTGTATAACCTTTATCTTTGGGTCCTTGAGTATTTTTCCCCAGACAAAATGGTGGGCCGCATTGTTATTTATTTCTTTTTTACAAACTAGTTCACTAGTTTACCAGTTAAATCATTCTGACCACAGCACTGTTAAAGCCAGGATATGATCTCTAGCCTGTAGAGGAGGATGCCCCCTGCCATATGTTAGTAAGTGCCCCCAGGTAAGAGGCAGAGCAGTGCTTTGAGTCCAGGACTTCTGGCTCCAAATGCAGTGGTCTTCCATAGGACCATAGCTACCTGTGAAGTATGTGATTCAGGAATATTCCTGTAACAGAAAGGATGTTCCATGTGGAAATGCCATGGGAGAAAAGGGACGCACTAGAGAGTGGTCCCTTGGGTCTTGCCTCAGTCAGTCATCCTCGGTGGTGTTCAGATTTTGTTCAGGTAGCTTGAGAGGAGCTATGGGCCACAGGAGAGGGGGAGTTCCAGAACAGGTAGAGCTCTTCATGCACACCCTCCACAGCACCACAACAGCACCTTCATCCAGCATAAGATGGTGTTTGTAGACATGGTACTGCTGCCTTTAAAGATTTGTTTTCACAGATTCTTCATAGGCTGCATTGTTATTGGTAATTATAATCATGATTGTCATTGCTGTCATGAATCATTTATTCAACAAATGTATCTAGGTCTACCTTCTGCTAGACGTTAGGCAGAGAGGGATACAGGAGATACAAAAGAGTGCCTGTCCCCAAAGAGCACACAGTCTAGTGTAGACCAGGGGTTATGAGAGTGTGGTGGGTGCTGTTGTGGGGGAGCACACAGGGTGTCATGGGGCAGCAATCTCATCCTTGGGAGTTTTCAGAAACTTCCTGGAAGACATGCCTCCTGATTTGAGTCTTGAAAGAGAAACCAAGTTATTAGACAAAACCAAAAATGGGAGTTCAGTCCAATTAAAGGGAAAGCACATGCAAAGGCACAGAAGTGGGAGATGAGTTTGATTGCAGGACAAGACATGAGGAGGGGAGCAGAGTGAGATACTAATAATGTTATTACTATATAATATAATGTATTATATATAATACTACATTATGATTATGGACGGTAACAATAACATAGCACTTACCTTGTGTCAGACACTGTGTTCACCATTTAACAGTTGATAGCACATTTAAATGTCAAAGCAAGAAAAATAATAATTTTAACAGCTGAAATATAATAAGTATACCTTGTACACCAGGCACTAGACTGAGTGGTTTTTGTGCATGATCTAACTTAATCTTCATTATTAACCCCAATAGGGGCTTCCCTTGTGGCTCAGCTGGTAAAGAATCTACCTGCAATGTGGGAGACTTGGGTTTGATCCCTGTGTTGGGAAGATCCCCTGGAGAAGGGAAAGGCTACTCACTTCGGCATTCTGGCTTGGAGAATATCATGGACTGTATAGTCCATGGGATCGCAAAGAGTTGGACACAACTGAACAACTTTCACTTTCATACTTCCCTGGTGGCTCAGATGATAAAGAATCTGCTGGCAATGTGAGAGAGCTGGGTTCGATCCTTGGGTTGGGAAGATCCCCTGGAGGAGGGAAAAGATACCCACTCCAGTATTCTTGCCTGGGGAATTCCATGACAGAGGAGCCTGGCAGGCTATATTCCATGGGGTCACAAAGAGTTGGATACGATTGAGTGACTAACACTTTCACCCTTATACAGATCAGTCAACTGAGCCTCAGAGAGATTTAAGTCATTGGCCCCAGGTCACACAGATGGTGAATGGCCAAGTTTTTATTCGAACCCAGAAACTGAGTCTTAGTCATTAGGCTGCAGAGAGACAGCTGTTTCCTCTCAGTGCCTTGGGCAGATGCCACTTTGGTGAAAAATTATCTCACCTGGGACTTCTCTGGTAGTCTAGTGGTTAAGACTCTATGTTTCCTCTGCAGGAAGTGCAGGTTCGATCCCTGGTCAGGGAACTAAGATCCTGCATGCTCTGGCACAGACAAAAAAAAAAAAAAAAAAAAAAGGACAGAGAGAGAGAACCTAAAATAAAATGATCCCACATTAGGCAAGATTGCCTGGACACTAATTCAGCCTCCTAGAACTAAGGCAGGTTATAATAATATAATGCCTACTCAAATGGACCCTGAGCCCAGCAGACAGGTGACATTTGGTGACTCTTGAAGAGAGGGCTCCCTGTGCAGGAGTTCAGAGACTGTTATTAGGCAGAATCTCTGCATAAAGGAGAATCTCTGGGGTTCTGTGAGGTCCTTTTTAGAAACACTAAAATCCCATGTAGGCAGAATAAACAGAGCATCACAAATTGGGTTCCAATGCCAGTGATGAGCTCTTTGTACAGAAGAACTCAGTCTCCCTTCCAGGCCATCAGAAGCCAGTTTCCTTCCTGGCAGAGCTTGCCCTGCCTAACCAAGCTGCACTCCCCTGGACCTTGCGAGACCACCTCTGCGACTCCAACTGTAGCTTCAGCTTCAGCTCTATTTGCTTTTATGCCTGGGTTCTGGCCCTAGCTCTTGTGCTGATTAGCTGTGTGACAACGGGCACATCCCTTAACCTCTCTGAACTTGCTTTCCTCATCTGTTATGTGAGGCTGTGGTTTCTCACCTTGCCTACCTCCCTGGACTGTGGAAGACAAAATGAGAAGAGGTGCAGATTGGGGCCTTGAGAGTGCACCACCATAAGGGGTGATTCTTACTCTGTCCACTTGGCTCATCTCCTAAAATTAACTAAAATTAACTAAAAATTAGTTAATTTTTAAATTAACTAAGGACAAGAACACAGCCTTCTCCTCTCTTTGGGGAACTTGAGAATATGACTCTGTTTGTCCTGATGGGCATTTGCCCAGAGGCCACCTTGGTGCTGTCAGCAACTACTTCATAAGGCTTGAGCAGCTGCTTATTTCTTTCATATTGTTATGATTTCATGTTGTAGAGTTGCTGGAGAGAGCTTCACCACCCCACCTCCTTTGGAAAATAGTGGCTCTTGGTTGTCCTCAGAGCTCTTGAATAGTTGCAAAAGTCCCAAGCAGGCCTGAGTATATTCCTTTCACTTGTGAAGGGTGAGCATGCTGATGGCAGTAATTAATTGACTGGGGGCGGGTGGGGAAGATAGCTTTGTAAACTGAGGACAAGTGAGCGAGTCATGCTACCCAGGCTGACCCCCTCACCTGGGCAGTCTCTGAGGACACCTGCCTTCCATCATTAGGGCCGCTGAGCCCATTGACACAGCCTGACTGCCTCCGCTGGTGTGGGGAACAAAGCCGAGCATTTACTGGCTGGAGCGCAGAGATGAATACAATGAGGCTCTTCGACCAGGCCTGGCCCAGACAGCTGCTCAGGCAAAGGGGTTTCGAATGAACGTGTTTCTATTTAGAATGTGTGTGTTTTGATTGAATTTGAAGAAAAGCATGAGGTGGTTCCCTCTTTGGAAAACAAACTAATTATATACTCCCGTGTTGTCTGGTGGTCGGAAGCCGAATATGTCCACAACAGTACTTCATGGAGAGAATTTTCTTCAGAGATGTACGTGAGATGCCTCTGTAGGGCCACAGCTGGCACTTTTTCAAAATCACATGCCTCGTGGCTTAAAAGGACTCTTTAGGGAAACCTTGAGTGCTGTAAATATTCTGTTTTTAATTGGGAATTACCACCCTATAATTTTTGTGCTCTCTTAATTTGGTTTGGCACATACTGGGTTTTCGCTGGAGTTGGGATCCAGGATCTAGAAAGGTGATTTGCTCTTCTGTGGGCAGTAGAAAAGGTTCCACGGAAGCAAGAGCTGGTGGACCAAGTGACACCCAAAGCCATTACTGGACTGAACCATTTGCATTTCCATTCAGGTCATGATGTCTCGGCCAAGCTATTGACTTAGCGCTGTTTTGACTTGGGTGGCTTTGACTCTTCCATTCAGGCTTTAGAAACATCATTGAGTTAACAGGCCACACACCAATTCACCCTTCTCCCTCCCTACTCTTCAGCCCCTTTGTGTTAGATAAGGAGGCCTTTCCCTGCTACAAAAAGGTAGCAGGCCTGAGTTTCCATGAGCTCTGTGCCCCTTATACCACCCTCAATTTAGTCTTTGTGCAGGGCTGCTTTTGTTTCCTTCTGAGAATTAAAAGTTAATTGATACCTCAAATGGATGTTGGTCACAAAGCATTTCACCTCCAATGCAGTCCTGCATCCCATTAGATTAACCCTCTTCTGCAGTTCATTGTAAATAAACATCCCACAACAAAAAAAGCTTACCTACCTGAATTCTCTTGGTTTCTGCAGTGGGGCTAAAATTCTATGACAATGTCACTGGGTTAATTAATTTAGATTGATGACTTTTGGAGTTCTGTTTTCCTTTGCCTTCCCTGTTTGTCACAGACTGCTGACCAAGTATTTCTAAATGTCTGAATTTATCAGGTTATCCAGAGCCCTTCCAGAGATGGGCAGTCATCTCAACCTTAGGCCTCGATAGCAATACTACAAATCCTCCTAAGGAAATCCTGATGCAATAATCTAGTATAGAAGAAATGTATATTCAAACTATTCTCTGATAAGAGTTCATTTCCAGCTTTCTTATCCATTCATCTGCTGATGGACATCTAGGTTGCGTCCATGTCCTGGCTATTATAAATAGTACTGTGATGAACATTGGGGTACACAATGGAGTATTACTCAGCCATTACAAAGAATACATTTGAATCAGTTCTAATGAGGTGGATGAAACTGGAACCTATTATACAGAGTGAAGTAAGCCAGAAAGAAAAACACCAATACAGTATACTAATGCATATATATAGAATTTAGAAAGATGGTAATGATAACCCTGTATGCAAGACAGCAAAAGAGACACAGATGTATAGAACAGTCTTTTGGACTCTGTGTTAGAGGGAGAGGGTGGGATGATTTGGGAGAATGGCAATGAAACATGTACAATATCATATATGAAATGAATTGCCAGTCCAGGTTCGATGCATGATACTGGATGCTTGGGGCTGGTGCACTGAGACGACCCAGAGGGATGGTTAAGGGAGGGAGAAGGGAGGGGGGTTCAGTATGAGGAACACGTGTATACCTGTGGCGGATTCATGTTGATGTATGGCAAAACCAATACAATACTGTAAAGTAATTAACCTCCAATTAAAATAAATAAATTTATATATTTTTTTTAAAAAGTTCATTTTCAGTGAAGAGAAATATGTGAATTTTTTTCCAAACATGGAGGAAAAAGTTTCTCTAGGGTCAACTAAAGCACAGTGGAATGCACCCAATTAGGTTGAGAAATAAAGAAATAAGGAGCACATTTATGATAGACTTTTGCTGTTATTCCAATGTACACAAGGGTGCACACCAATGATCCTGGCAGAATCTGGGTTCCAATAAGGTGTTCTGGAATTTTGAGGCTTAGGGATGAGTAAGTTGTTCTTCCTGCTAAACAAACTTCCCCCATTAAATAGTTCTTGTTAATTCTCAGCTAAGGCCACGTGAATAGAACAATTTTTGTTGCCATTAGAAAAATGGATTTTCTTTTTCCTATAAATTAAGCTATTTAATTCTGTAATGGGGTCAAAGGGCTTGGGGGATATTTAATATCAACTTTATCAGGGTTACTATTTCTATTCCAGATGGCCCTACCTGCCACACAATGCTTCCCACACCTCTTGGAGAATCAAAATGAAACCATGACTTCTCCAAGGAAGATATGCAAATACCCAAGAAGTATATGAAAAGATTTTCAACATCATTAGTCGTAGGGGAAATACAAATCTAAACCACAATGAGAGATTCCCTTATATCCACTCAGTTCTCATTTTAGTCACTCAGTCGTGTCCGAAACTCTTTGCGAACCCATGGACTGCAGCATGCCAGGCTTCCCTATCCATCACCAACTCCTGGAGCTCGCTGAAACTCATGTCCATTGAGTCGGTGATGCCATCCAATCATCTCATCCTCTGTCATCCACTTCTCCTCCTGCCTTCAATCTTTCCCAGCATCAGGATCGTTTCCAATGAGTCTGCTTTTCACATCAGGTGGGCAAAATATTGGAGCTTCAGCTTCAACATTAGTCCTTCCAATGAATATTTAGGACTGATTTCCTTTAGGAATGACTTGTTCGATCTCCTCACAGTCCAAGGGACTCTCAAGAGTATTCTCCAACACCACAGTTCAAAAGCATTAATTCTTTGGACCTCAGCTTTGTTTATGGTCCAACTCTCACATCCATACATCAGTTCAGTTTAGTTCAGTCGCTCAGTTGTGTCTGACTCTTTGCGACCCCATGAACCACAGCAAGCCAGGTCTCCCTGTCCATCAAAACTCCCAGAGTTCACCCAAACCCATGTCCATTGAGTCAGTGATGCCATCCAACCATCTCATCCTCTGTCGTCCCCTTCTCCTCTTGCCCTCAATCTTTCCCAGCATCAGTGTCTTTTCAAATGAGTCAGCTCTTTGCATCAGGTGGCCAAAGGATTGGAGATTTAGCTTCAAATCAGTCCTAACAATGAACACCCAGGACTGATCTCCTTTAGGATGGACTAGTTGGATCTCCTTACAGTCCAAGGGACTCTCAAGCGTCTTCTCCAACACCACAGTTCAAAAGCATCAATTCTTCGGCGCTCAGCTTTCTTTATAGTCCAACTCTCACATCCATACATGACCACTGGAAAAACGACAGCCTTGACTAGACGGACCTTTGTTGACAAAGTAATGTCTCTACTTTTCTATATGCTGTCTGGGTTGGTCATAACTTTCCTTCCAAGGAGTAATTGTCTTTTAATTTCATGGCTGCAATCACCATCTTCAGTGATTTTGGGGCCCAGAAAAATAAAGTCAGCCACTGTTTCCACTGTTTCCCCATCTATTTGCCATGAAGTGATGGGACCAAATGCCATGGTCTTAGTTTTCTGAATGTTGAGCTTTAAGCCAACTTTTTCACTCTCCTCTTTCACTTTCACCAAGAGGCCCTTTAGTTCTTCTTCACTTTCTGCCATAAGGGTGGTGTCATCTGCATATCTGAGGTTATTGATATTTCTCCTGGCAATCTTGATTCCAGCTTGTGCTTCATCCAGCCCAGCGTTTCTCATGATGTACTCTGCATAGAAGTGAAACAATCAGGGTGACAATATACAGCCTTGTCGTACTCCTTTTCCTATTTGGAACCAGTCTGTTGTTCCATGTCCAGTTCTGACTGTTGCTTCCTGACCTGCATATAGGTTTCTCAAGAGGCAGGTCAGATGGTCTGGTATTTGCATCTCTTTCAGAATTTTCCACAGTTTATTGTGATCCACACAGTCAAAGGCTTTGGCATAATCAATAAAGCAGAAATAGATGTTTTTCTGGAACTCTCTTGCTTTTTCGATGATCCAGCGGATGTTGGCAATTTGATCTCTGGTTCCTCTGCCTTTTCTAAAACCAGCTTGACCATCTGGAAGTTCACAGTTCATATACTGTTGAAGCCTTGCTTGGAGAATTTTAAGTATTACTTTACTAGCATGTGAGATGAGTGCAATTGTGCAGTAGTTTGAGCATTCTTTGGCATTGCCTTTCTTTGGGATTGGAATGAAAACTGACCTTTTCCAGTCTTGTGGCCCCTGCAGAGTTTTCCAAATTTTCCAGTGTATTGAGTGCAGCACTTTCACAGCATCATCCTTCAGGATTTGAAATAGCTCAACTGAAATTCCATCACCTCCACTAGCTTTGTTCATAGTGATGCTTCCTAAGGTCCACTTGATTTTACATTCCAGGATGCCTGGCTCTGGGTGAATGATCACACCATTGTGATTATTTGGATCATGAAGGTCTTTTTTGTATAGTTCTTCTGTGTATTCTTGTCACCTCTTCTTAAAATCTTCTGCTTCTGTTAGGTCCAGACCATTTCTGTCCTTTATTGAGCCCATCTTTGCATGAAATGTTCCCTTGGCATCTCTAATTTTCTTGAAGAGATCTCTAGTCTTTCCCATTCTGTTGTTTTTCCCTATTTCTTTGCACTGATCACTGAGGAAGGCTTTCTTCTCTCTCCTTGCTATTCTTTGGAACTCTGCATTCAAATGGGTATATCTTTCCTTTTCTCCTCTGCTTTTTGCTTTTCTTCTTTTCACAGCAATTTGTAAGCTGTGAAAAGACAGCCATTTTGCTTTTTTGCATTTCTTTTTCTTGGGAATGGTCTTGATCCCTGTCTCCTGTACAATGTCATGAACCTCCATCCATAGTTCATCAGGCACTCTTTCAGATCTAGTCCCTTAAATATATTTGTCACTTCCACTGTATAATCATAAGGGATTTGATTTAAGTCATACTTGAATGGTCTAGTGTCTTTCCCTACTTTCTTCAATTTAAGTCTGAATTTTGCAATAAAGATTTCATGGTTTGAGTCACAATCAGCTCCTGGTCTTGTTTTTGCTGACTGTATAGAGCTTCTCCATCTTTGGTTGCAAAGAATATAATCAGTCTGATTTTGATGTTGACCATCTGGTGGGTGATGTCCATGTGTAGAGTCTTCTCTTGTGTTGTTGGAAGAGGGTGTTTGCTATGACCAGTTCAAGGGCAAAGGAGAAGCCCCAGCAAGACAATAGGAGGGTGAATTTGCATTTAGAATCAAACCCCATTACTCCCAGAGACACTCAGAGGGCTCAAACAAACCTTGTGTGCACCAGGACCCAGGGACGTCACAAACACTGAGAAAGAACTGTGTTTGAGCATCTCCTGTGGAGGTACAGGTCAGCAGTGGACTGCCACAGGATAGGGTCTCTGGGTGCAGCAGACTTCAGTTTGGCATAAGCCCTCTAGGAAGAAGTGGCCATTAAGCCCACCACAGAGCTGCCAGAATTTACACAGGACTGGGAAATAGAGGGCACAAACAACCTAGTGTACCAGGACTCGGGAGATAGGAGTAGGGACCCCACAAGAGACTCCCCCAGACTTGCCTGTGAGTTTCCAGGAGTCTCTAGCAGAGGCATGGGTTGGTGGTGGCCTGCTGCAGGGTTGGGGACATTGAGTGAAGTAGTACGTGCATGGGATCTTTTGAAGGAGATCACCATTATCTTCATTACCTCCACCATAGTTTGGCCCCAGGTAAATAGCAGGAAGGGAACACAGCTCCACCCATCAACAGAAAATTGGATTAAAGATTTACTGAGCATGGCCCCGCCCATCAGAACAAGACCCAGTTTCCCCTCAGTCAGTCTCTCCCATCAGGAAGCTTCCATAAGCCTCTTATTCTTCTCTGTCAGAGGGATAACCATCAGACTGAAAACCGCAATCACAGAAAACTAAACAATCTAATCACATGAACCACAGCCTTGTCTAACTTAATGAAACTATGAGCCATGCCCTGTAAGGCCATGCAAGACGGATGGGTCATGGTGGAGAGTTCTGACAAAATGTGGTCTACTGGAGAAGGGAATGGCAAACCACTTCAGCATTCTTGCCTTGAGAACCCCATGAACAGTATGAAAAGGCAAAAAGATAGGACACTGAAAGATGAACTCCCCAGATCAGTAGGTGCCCAATATGCTACTGGAGATCAGTGGAGAAGTAACTCCAGAAAGAATGAAGAGATGGAGCCAAAGCAAAAACAACACCCAGTTGTGGATGTGACTGGTGATGGAAGCAAGATCCGATGCTGTAAAGAGCAGTATTGCATAGGAACCTGGAATATTAGATCCATGAATCAAGGCAAATTGGAAGTGGTCAAACAGGAGATGGCAAGAGTGAACATTGACGTTTTAGGAATCAGCGAACTAAAATGGACTGGAATGGGTGAATTTAACTCAGATGATCATTATATCTACTACTGTGGGCAAGAATCCCTTAGAATAAATGGAGTAGCCATCATAGTAAAAAGAAGAGTCTGAAATGCAGTACTTGGATGCAATCTCAAAAATGACAGTATGATCTCTGTTCATTTCCAAGGCAAACCATTCAATATCATGGTAATTCAAGTCTATGCTCTGACCAGTAATGCTGAAGAAGCTCAAGTTCAATGGTTCTATGAAGACCTACAAGACCTTCTAGAGCTAACACCCAAAAAAGATGTCCTTTTCACTATAGGGGACTGGAATGCCAAAGTAGGATGTCAAGAAACACCTGGAGTAACAGGCACATTTGGCCTTGGAATACAGAATGAAGCAGGGCAAAGGCTAATAGAATTTTGCCAAGAGAAAGCACTGGTCATAGCAGACACCCTCTTCTAACTGTATACTAAGCTGGTACTCTAATCCAGGTGCTGCTAAACATGTGTTGTCTTACACAGGTCTTAATCTGTGTGTGTATGCATGTGTGCTCAGTTGTGTCCAACTCTTTGAGATCCCATGGACTGTAGCCTGCCAGGCTCCCCGTCCATGGAATTCTCCAGGCAAGAATACTGGAGTGGGTTGCCATTTCCTTCTTCAGGGGATCATCCAACCCAGGGATCAAACTTGCTTCTCCTGTGTCTCCTGCATTGGCAGGCAGATACTTTACCACCTGGATACTGTGCCACTAGAAAAGCCCCAGGTGTTGATCTATCTTTTTGCCAAACCCAGCCTGGGAAGCACTATGCTGCCCTGCCCTCCATCATCCAAGCCATATTCTAGCCATTAATTAGGTCATTGAACTGCACTTGCATAGGGTCACAGAAAACTCTGTACCATAATGCTCCAACTATCCACGTACAATGTATTTTGTTTCCTCCAACATCAAAACTATGTTTCATGTTTTCTTCTAATAAATTTGGGAGCCATTTAGCTCAATATTTTCACTGATATAACTTTGGGAGCTGCGGGAAGATACAAACCAGCTGTTGCCATACAAGTGCTCCAGAGGATCTTTTCTGGTATGAGTTAATAATTTGATAAGGACTATTGACTTAGTTTTGGACCACACAGAAATTCTTAGCAAACACTGTAATTACTTTATGTACTCTCAATGGTAAATGATTTGGTAGTGCAGACAGCTGGGGGAGCTTCACGGGGAGACAGAAGGAAGTTCAAATTCCTCTTCAGCAGTACGTGAACATGAACTTCCAGATGTTCAAGCTGGTTTTAGAAAAGGCAGAGGAACCAGAGATCAAATTGCCAACATCTGCTGGATCATTGAAAAACCAAGAGAGTTCCAGAAAAACATCTATTTCTGCTTTACTGACTATGCCAAAGCCTTTGATGTGTGGATCACAATAAACTGTGGAAAATTCTGAAAGAGATGGGAATACCAGACCACCTGACCAGCTTCTTGAGAAACCTATATGCAGGTCAGGAAGCAACAGTTAGAACTGGACATGGAACAACAGACTGGTTCCAAATAAGAAAAGGAGTACGTCAAGGCTGTATATTGTCACCTGCTTATTTAACTTCTATGCAGAGTACATCATGAGAAATGCTGGGCTGGAAGAAGCACAAGCTGGAATCAAGATTGCTGGGAGAAATATCAATAACCTCAGATATGCAGATGACACCACCCTTATGGCAGAAAGTGAAGAGGAACTAAAGGGCCTCTTGATGAAAGTGAAAGAGGAGAGCGAAAAGTTGGCTTAAAGCTCAACATTCAGAAAACTAAGATCATGGCATCTGGTCCCATCACTTCATGACAAATAGATGGGGAAACAGTGTCAGACTTTATTTTTGGGGGCTCCAAAATCACTGCAGATGGTGACTGCAGCCATGAAATTTAAAAAACACTTACTCCTTGGAAGAAAAGTTATGACCAACCTAGATAGCATATTGAAAAGCAGAGACATTACTTTGCCAACAAAGGTCCATCTACTCAAGGCTATGGTTTTTCCAGTAGTCATGTATGGATGTGAGAGTTGGACTGTGAAGAAAGCTGAGCACCAAAGAATTGATGCATTTGAACTGTGATGTTGGAGAAGACTCCTGAGAGTCCCTTGGACTGCAAGGAGATCCAACCAGTCCATCCTAAAGGAGATCAGTCCTGGGTGTTCACTGGAAGGACTGATGCTAAAGCTGAAACGCCAATACTTTGGCCACCTCAAGTGAAGAGTTGACTCACTGGAAAAGACCCTGATGATGGGAGGGATTGGGGGCAGGAAAAGTGGACGATGGAGAATGAGATGGCTGGATGGCATCACTGACTCGATGGACATGAGTTTGAGTGAACTCCGAGAGTTCCTGATGTACAGGGAGGCCTTGCATGCTGCGATTCATGGGGTCACAAAGAGTCAGACACGACTGAGTGACTGAACTGAACTGAACTGAACTGAATTATTAATAGATATATTTATGACCTTGGGCAAATTATTTAACCTCTCTTGACCTCAGGTTTCAAGGCCGACAATAATAACACCTTGCTGGTTGAGACATTAGCTTGAGAATGAAAGGTGATAGTGGGAACTGATACTCAATGAATATTAGTTCTATTTCTTCCCTTGAAAAGTGTATCAGGAGAAATGCATTTTATTCAAAGGAAAGGCTTCAGTGGTCTTATTTTTAAAAAATCTAAAATTCTTAGAATTTTAGTACTTCTCTTTGGAGAAAATAAGTTAAATTTCACATCTTTAGTTGAAAATAATAGTAATAACAGTAAAACATTTGGAACTTGAAATATCTGGCAAGTTTTCACTATGAAAATCCACTAGAATGTTTTCCTTACCATACCTCCTGATCACTTTAAGGCTAGCAAGCTGTTAATTTATTTCTCCATTTTTTCCTGAAGTCAATCTTTACCTTATTCCTAAAGCCATCTGGGCTGATTTAGTTCAGTCGGAACCTGAAGCTAATGAGGCCAAGGTCAGGGCTGGATCCCATTGGGAGCAGTTAGCTTTGCCCCCTTCTTTGGCCCTACCCTGCTTTTTCAACCCTACCAGCTGGTTTTCTACATGCATTTGCTCTAAGGGACTAGGGGGCGGGTGAGAAGGAGAAGGTGGCTGTGGAACCCCACTACCAGCAACATAGCTGAAAGCCTGTGTCTTTGGATGAAAAGCACTGTCCATGAAAACCAGTCCCCAATTCCACTGGGCCCTGAAAACAGATGATTAGCACTGATGGCTATATAAAGGTGCTGATCACAGTCCAGTTTATAATTATTTTCTTTCTAATTTATCTCCTCTTCCTGAATGCCCTCATTAGAGAGTGGCAGCCACTTCCTGATGCTCTAACTTGGTCCTTAGTCATTTAAGGCCACATAACTGATGCCTGCTATTGTCAGCAGTGCCATGGCAGGAACCTTCTGCAAAGCTTGCAACCAAGGTTAAACACTGGGAGAAGGCTCTTGTTAGTAACATCCCATTACTGTTGCTATGATAAATTTGGCTCATTGACTGTAATGTTAGTTTCTCAGTCATGTCGGACTCTTTGTGACCCTATGGACTGTAGCCTACCTGGCTCCCCTGTCCATGGAATTCTCCAGGCAAGAATACTGGAGTGGGTTGCCATTCCCTTCTCCAAGCAATGACAATAAGGCATAAATGAAAAATCCTCCTGATCAAAGGTAGAGACAGTCTCTCCTATGGCTTTTGATTGATTTATGTTGCATGTGTGTTGTTTACTGGGCATTCAATAACCCATTGGACTTCCCTGATAGCTCAGTTGGTAAATAATCCACCTGCAATGCAGGAGACCCTGGTTCAATTCCTGGGTCTGGAAGATCCCCTGGAGAAGGGATAGGCTATTCACTCCAGTATTCTTGGGCTTCTTTTCTGGCTCAGCTGGTAAAGAATCCGCCTGCAAGACCTGGGTTTGATCCCTGGGTTGGGAAGATCCCCTGGAGAAGGGAACAGCTACCCACTCCAATATTCTGGCCTGGAGAATTCCATGGACTGTATAGTCCATGGGGTTGCAAAGAGTCGGACATGACTGAGTGACTTTCACTTTCACTAACCCATTGCACCTGTGTTAAGAGCAGCATATACTTTATTTTAGCATTTTGTTTATAAACAGAAAATGATCTGCCAAAGTCCCCAATAAAGAGGCAGTTCCCCTTTCATTTTTTAACCTTTTTCCTTCATTAGTATCAAAATGGGAATAAAACTAGTTTAAATCTTTTCGAAACTTGCATCTAAATTGTGTTCAAACACTGTACGTCTGCTCTTTTGAAGGCAGTTTGTGATTTCAAGGCATTTATGGCAGCAACATACATGACAAAAAACCCTACATTTTGTATGAATAAAGTTATACACAGCTCAGGCTGAAGAAGTGTCAGAGGGAAGGATTAAGAACATTTTTAGGCATCATTTTTATCTCAGAAAATTTCCAACATGTGAAAAGCAGGTTAATATCTTCAGGTACCAATCACCTAGTTTTCATGACCATGCATGTTCATCTCTACCCTAACTTACCCTCCTTCACTATTATTTTAAAGCAAACTCACGATACCTTATTTTATCCCTACATACTTTAGTAGGTAAGGACTAAAAAACACACATAAGGAACATGATTTCAAGAACATTTTAAATAGATTTGGAGAATGGCCGAAAATCCTATGATGGGAGAAAATATCACATTTTTTACATCACCGACTTTTAAAACCCGAAAAATTGATTAGAGGGGCCTGAAGAGAACAGCATGTTTGGGAGTCCTCAGAGAATTGTCACTAGATGAGGCAAAGATGCTGGTACCCAGGTGGGTATGCCTGAAGAAGCCTACCACCAAGCTGTCCTGCAGAAAGTCAGAAAGAAGAGTTGGATCAGTGGTAAGAACAACAGCTCATCAAAATGAGTATACTGAGTGAAATTCCTACAGATTGCTCTTATTTTTTTTAAAGTTGACCCCAGATCATCCTAAGTCATTCACATTGATTGAACACTTACTGTATACCACCGTTCATGGACAACTTTCTGTAATCCTGCAAATGTCTGATATATACTTCTCTTATTCCCATTTTATAGATGAGGAAACTGAGACCTAGAGAGGCCTGAGGGCAGGGATATGTTTCAAATATAATCAATCTGATTCCAGTGCCATTGCTTGTAACTACCATGAAGGTCTGGGCTTCCCAGGTGGCTCGGTGGTAAAGAATCTGCCTGCCAATGCAGGAGATGCAGGAGACACAGGTTCAATCTGTGGGTCAGGAGCATTCCCTGGAGAAGGAAATGGCAATCCACTCTAATATTCTTACCTGGAAAATCCCCATGGACAGAGGAGCCTGGTGGGCTGCAGTCCATGGGGTTGCAAAGGGTTGGACACGACTTAGCACACATGCACCTTTCATCTAGCTTTGAAAGTAGTAGGATAATGGTTAAGTGTAGCTGTTTTAATATTTTTATTTTTTAGCAGTAAGATTCGGAGAAGGCAATGGCACCCCACTTCAATACTCTTGCCTGGAAAATCCCATGGATGGAGGAGCCTGGTAGGCTGCAGTCCATGGGGTCGCTAAGAGTTGGACGCGACTGGGTGACTTCACCTTCACTTTTCACTTTCCTGCATTGGAGAAGGAAATGGCAACTCACTCCAGTGTTCTTGCCTGGAGAATCCCACAGATGGGGGAGCCTGGTGGGCTGCCATCTATGGGGTCGCACAGAGTCGGACACGCCTGAAGCGACTTAGCAGTAGCAGTAGCAGTAAGATTTAGAAAATGGAGAGTCATAAATTCCTGGGTACTGAGCCTTATCTGAATCTCAGCTAGAGCTCATGCATGGTAATTTGGAACAAATGCTTCTATCCATTCATTTGGCACACATTTTATGAGGACTTACTACAAAGTATATGCCAGATGCTGTGGTGTGCCAGGATCATTCTTGCCTAGGTAGACCTTTGAGTGCAAATTCCTTTTGCTTTAGAGTAAGTATATCTCTTTCAAAAGTGAAGAATGCCAAAATTAAAGTTTGAAAGTACAGTCATTTGAACTCTTGCTTGTAAGGACAAGAGGCCTACTTTAGCTGGTTTAGGCAAAAAGGAGGAATTTATTCTACAGACCCTGAGGTTGTCAAGGAATCCAGGGATAAGAATGTAGCCAGGCTTCAGGAATGACCTGGGACCAGGCACTGGGTTAGCAGTCAGGAATTTTCTTTCCCTCCTTCTGTCTCTGCCTCTCTTTTCATGTCAGCTTGAATCTTTCTTTCTCTGCTCCTTGGTCTGCAGATAGTAGATGACTATTTCTCCCACCTGCATTTGTATTATAGGCCCAGCTAACCAGAGTGAGACCAATTTTCTCTTAGTCTCAATTCCAAATTCATGGACGGTTGCTCACCCCTGGACTAGTCACCTGTGGTCAAGGAAGTGAACGTCATGTTGTACAAACTGTACACAGCTGCCAATAGCCACCCCTATAAATCATGTGGACTGAGGAGGGAGGGGCAGTACCCAGGAAAGGAAGACAGAGGGGAGCCAAGTAAGACAATCTAACAGATACTCAATTAAGGAAGGGGTTACAAATACTAAGAAGGACATTAAAATACATGTATTCAAGTTTCTTTAAAAATTTTTCTCTTTTAAATTGAAGTATGGTAACTTTAACCATGTTCCAGGTATACAACAAAATGATTCAGTTTTATGTATATATATATGGCCTGGATTTATATTGCCTGGATTCTCCAGGCAAGAATACTGGAGTGGGTTACCATTTCCTTCTCCAGGGAATCTTCCTGACCCAGGGATCAAACCCAGGTCTCCTGCATTGCAGGCAGATGCTTTAACCTCTGAGCCACCAGAGAAATCCTATACACACACACACACACACACACACACGCATACACACATACACACACATATATTCTTTCCCATTATAGGTTATTACAAGATATTGAATATATTTCCCTGTGCTATACAGCAGGTCTTTGCTGTTCATCTATCTTACATAATAGTGGATATCTGTTGATCCCAAATCCTAATTTATCTCATGCCCAACCCTTTCCCCTTTGGTAACCATAAGTTTATTTTCTGTATCTATGAGTCTATTTCTATTTTGTATATAAATTCACTTATATCATATTTTAGATTCCACATATAAGTGATATCATATGATATTTGTCTTTGGCTTACTTCACTTAGTATGCTGCTCTATAGGTCTATCCATGTTTCTGCAAATAGCATTGTTTCATTGTTTTTTATGGCTGAGTAATATTCCATTGTAATATGACAGAGGGGAGTGAAAAAGCTGGCTTAAAACTCAGCATTCAAAAAACAAAGATCATGGCATCTGGCCCCATCACTTCATAGCAAATAGAAGGGGGAAAAGTGGAAGTAGTGACAGATTTTCTTTTCTTGGGCTCCAAAATCACTGCAGACAGTGATAGTACCCAAAGATGAAATTAAAAGAAATTAAAAGATGCTTACCCTTTGAAAGGAAAGCTATGACATACCTAGACAACATATTGAAAAGTAGAGACATTACTTTGCTGACAAAGGTCCATATAGTCACAGCTATGGTTTTTCCAGTAGTCATGTACAGATGTTAGAGTTGGACCATAAAGAACGTTGAGCACTGAAAAATTGATACTTTTGAACTGTGGTGTTGGAGAAGACTCTTGAGAGTCCCTTAGAGAGCAAGGATTTCAAACCAGTCAATTCTAAAGGAGATCAACCCTGAATATTCATTGGAAGGACTGATGCTAAAACTGAAGCTGCAATACTTCGGCCACCTGATTCGAAGAGCCAGCTCATTGGAAAAGATCCTGATGCTGGGAAAGATTGAACGTAAAAGGAAAAGGGAGTGGCAGAGGATGAGATGGTTAGATAGCATCACCAGCACAGTGGACATGAATTTGAGCAAACTCTGGGAGATAGTGGAGAACAAAAGAGCCTGGTGTGCTACATGTCCTACAGTGACTGAACAACAGCAACAAATATTCCGCTGTGTATATGCACCACATCTTCTTTATTCATTCATCTGTCAATGGACACTTAGGTGGCTTCCTTGTCTTGGCTATTGTAAATAGTGCTGCAGTGAACATTAGGGTGCATGTATCTTTTCAAGTTAGAGTTTTCATCTTTTCCAGCTATATATCCAGGAGTGGGATTGCTGGATCATATGGTAGCTCTATTTTTATTTTTGAAGGAACCTCCATACTATTTTCTATAGTGGCTGTGCCAATTTACATTCTCACCAACAGTGTATAAGGGTTCCCTTTTCTCCACACCTTCAAGTTTCTTATTCTTCTTTTGGGGATGAAAGTCAAGAAACCAAATCAAATATAATTCTAATATCTTCAATTTGTCCACAGGTATAATCACGGCAATTAGTATATAACATATGTATCATAGTGTTGAATGCCTTGTCTTGATTCCAGATAGAAACATGTCAACATTAATTGGATTACCACCATCACCACCTCAAAAAATTTCTTACTGAACCTCTCCCATGGTCAACTGGAACTTCTTTCAGTTTTATTTCAGGTACCTACAAGTTCCTAAATAGAAGAAACTTATAAACCTTATGCTTACTCAAGTTCTTGAGACTGCAGCAGGAGTTAGCTCTTTGTGTTCTATTAATACTACTAGGGGGGGACAAGGAATGATACATGCATTAGTCCTTTTAGTAATTGTGTTTTTAAAAATAATAAGATTTCCACATCTAAATTACATTCAGAATGAATCTAATAATGCTTAAAAATATCCACTGCATTCTTGTAATTGGTGTCTTTCACTTTTTAACATTAGCTAATATGTCATCGTACCTCACAAGTAATATTGTATACTTTGCCCATAACTGTTATTCAAACTGGGAAAAACCTCATTTCCTAGGTGTGATGGTGATTTTCAGCTATTTAAAACCTTCACTCAGTGAGGAAGATGCAAACAGTTATAACAACATGTTCTTGAAATTGGCATGAGTCATCAGTGGCCTCCAATGTCTGGCCAGTGGGTTCTGGTGGTTCAGAAGATGCAGGCTACATGAAATTAACCTCCCTTCTGTGTTTCTCATCCCCTCTTGGGAAAGACACATCTTTTGTCAGAAGAGGGAAAGGTTCAGACTCCTCAGGAAGGAGCTCTGTGCAAAAAGGAGCTGACTTTCTAGTTTAGACACATGAAAAGTCATTGAAGGATTCATGTAAATAAGGGTTGCAGGGTCAGTCCTTTAGTCTTAAAGCCAGACTGATGCTTAACATTCCAGACAACGGCCTTCTGCAGACCACCAGAAGGCTCTTCAAAGGCCACGTTTGCCTCTTCCCACCCTTAGTGAGAACAAGGGACATCTCGTTTTGAGTTCTAGAATGAAAACAATCAATACTATTTTTATACTCCCTTATATTTACAGATCACTTCCATGTGCATTTTCTCATTGGATTAGAACCATCCATTCTACAGGGAAGCCCATTTCATTTAAGAGAGAGTGAGTAACATGTCTGGGGTTACTGAGCTGGTCAGGCACAAAGCCAGGACTGAAATCTAGGTTTGAGGCTCCAAATCCTATTCTTTCCTGAGGATACATGTACTGCTTCTCTTGTGGGTATGTGTTGTGAGAAAATCTCCAAGCTAAATATACTGTGGCATCTTGTCTCAAGGGAACTAGACAAACGAAGTAGGGATAATTGTGCCAAGAGCGGATAAGGAAGTTGATACTTCACAGCCCAGTGTTTGGTAAATGAGTGACCGCAGGTAATGACATGTTAAGATTCCCCACAATTGCATCAAAAAATACACTTTGGAGCTTTAAGGAGAGACATGCAGAAAAAAATAGAGCCTATTCAGATAAGCTGTTTGGAGACCTTTATTAGTATTTACTCACCTTCCTCTTCTCCCTCCCCCATTGAAAAAATGGGGAGGGCGTCGAGAGGTTATTTTTTTTTAATACACAGTTTTATTTAGATTTATCCAGACAGCAGATCTAGGCAGCTGGCTTTGGGGAAATTCACTTTAAAAAGTGCTTGGTTCTGGTGCACGGGGATGATCCAGAGAGATGATATGGGGTGGGAGGTGGGAGGGGGGTTCATGTTTGGGAACTCATGTACACCCGTGGTGGATTCATGTCAATGTATGGCAAAACCAATACAGTATTGTAAAGTAAAATAAAGTAAAAATAAAAATTTTTTAAAAAAAAGTGAGTTCCATTACATGATTTTGAAATGATTTGATTGACAAAAATCTGACAGTTTTTTTATTTTTCATTTTCCCCGGAAGTACAGCAATAGCTTGAAGGGGGGTCAGCTTATAGTTCTAGGATATTTTTCTTACAAGATCATGTTTGACTTTCTCATTTACCTTCTGCCATGTGGCTGCAGCTGCAAATCTACTGCTTGTCTGATTTTCCACAATGAGCAGGAGGACATGAGTCTCATAACTGTTTTAACACCTCCCTTACAGATTCCTGTAAAGACAGCAGTGAGGACACAGCCAGGATGCACTGTTGAACAGAAGTGTATGTAAACATTAAATATAAACACCAACCTCACTGAGCCCCCTCATGCTTTGAAAAAAGAAAGTTATGGCACTTTGGCAGTCAGAATTTTCTGTTTATAAATCTAAGTGAAAGAGGACTTGGATTTTAATGGGTGATAATAGTTGCACATGAATCTGAGCAAAGTCCAGGGGATAGTGAGGGACAGGGGAGCCTGGTGTGCTGTAGTCCATGGGGCCGCAGAGAGTCAGACACAACTGAGCAACTGAATAACACAAAAAAATTGTCGATTTATGAATAAAAACAACAACAAAAATAGTTGCCTTAGGGCCAGTTAATGAGTGTGTAACAGTGTAAACTGTTTGCTTGATACATTTCCACCTGATCCAAACAACTGTTATCTCCTTATTTCTTACCCCCTTCCCCACTCACCTGGAATGGAACACTTTCCTTTGTTGTATCTTATCTATGAAGACAAAAATGCCACTAGCTACAGGAAAATATCCTTTGAGAACTGATGGAAACCTTCCTCAATGGCTGGCTTGGAGCTTTGGTTTCCAACATGAGATTCATTTCAAAGTGGCCTTGTCAGAGTTTTATACTTAACTATGGATTCGTTGGTAGTTGCTGGTGGTTTGTTGATGTAGTTATGTCTAATGTTGGTGAAAGTCATGTTACTTGGACTTAAAGAAACTTAATTCAGTTCAGTTCAGTCGCTCATTCATGTCCAACTCTTTGCGACCCCATGGACTGCAGCATGCCAGGCCTCCCTGTCCATTACCAACTCCCTGAGCTTGCTCAAACTCATGTCCATTGAGTCGGTGATGCCATCCAACCATCCCATCCTCTGTTGTCCCCTTCTCCTCCTGCCTTCAATCTTTCCCAGTATCAGGGTCTTTTCCAGAGTCAGTTCTTCACATCAGGCGGCCAGAGTATTGGGGTTTCAGCTTCAACATCAGTCCTTCCAATGAATATTCAGGACTGATTTCCTTTAGGATTGAAATTTAATTGCGATTTCTTAAAACATGGGGTTTATTCCAGAAACTGAAAAAAGATAATTATTTGACTCTGTGATAGAAAATAGTGGCTAGGTGCTAAATGAATATTCTTTATGTCATCAGATTCATATATTTAGAAAGTTATAAGTAAAGATCAGTAGCTATATAAAAATGGGGTTTCCAGATTAAAATACAGAGTGCTCAGTTAAATTTGAATTTCAGATAAACAACATATCATTTTTTGTAGAAGTCTGTCCCATGAAATATTTGGAACTTGCTTACCCCCAAAAAATATTTATTGTTCATCCATAATTCAGATTTAACTGAGCATCTTGTATTTTTATTTGCTCAATCTGGTAAGTCTGGTTAAATTACACCTATTTCTCCATCATATGAAGCCATCAGATCAAAAAGTAATCATTCTTAACACATAGCTCAATTGAAATAAACCTGTTAGTAACAGGCAACCAAGTGGAGAGGAGTATGTTTCATCAGAATGTCTATTAGCTAGCCTATTTTACAAATAATGTTAGAATTGTGCATAAAGAAGTATATGCTTTTATTCATTCTCTGAGTTCAGTGATTCAGTGTTGTAATTAACCATGTAGTAGCAGAGGAGATATTGGGACAATGTGTCCTCCCACTGTGATAGAAAGCCAGATAGTAACTAGGAAAAATTGTAGGAACTTATGAGGCATATGCTTGGGTTTCTTTTGCTGCTATTAGGAAAAACTACAGACCTGTAAAGTTGATTAGTTCAGAATACTCGACTGCTTCAGTCAGTAGCAAAAACATTGAGAGTGTTCCTTGATCTGCTTTCAGTGTAAAGATTTTCAGATTATTCTATGAAAGGAGAAATTAATAATGAGAGCAGTAGCAGCAGCAGCAGCAGCAGCAGCAGCAGCAGCAGCAGCAGCAGCAGCAGCAGCAGCAGCAGCAGCACACTTGCTATTTGTTGAAGGCTGACTATGGACCAGGCACTGTGGAGGGCTCCTGACTCCCTGTTGGACTCCAGGTAACTCCAGAGTCCATGCTTTTTCTAGTAGATCATCCTGTACATCATCTTCTCATGTATAGGTAACAATGGAAGGAGGTTGCTGATACCTAAAGAGACCTAACTATTTGATGTATCTTTGCTTTGTTGTTATTACTTATTATGTTATTGTTACTGTGATTATTATCATCTGAGGCAATAACTTAAGGGCTAACTATATGGCAGGCTCTCTCTATTTTTTTTTTTTATTGAACAGTTGATTGACAATGTTGTGTTAGTTTCAGGAGTATAGCAAAGTGAGTCAGATATATATATATATATATATATATATATATATATATATTCTTTTTCAGATTCTTTTCCCATTTAGGTTATTACAAGATATTGAGTACAGTAGGCCAAAAGGCACAGGCTCTGTACTTTTAGTGTCTTTTTTCATTGACTCCTCAGATTGACTCCATGAGGTTTCACAGTTACTCTCCTTTTTAAGATGGTGAATCTTAAAGGTTGTATAATTTACCCAAAGTTTCTTGACAGAGCTAGAATTCTAACTTAGGTTGAAGTTCTTAATGACTCTGCTGAATTTCTTGTATAAATGGCTAACTTCATGCAGAAGTATCTCAGATTACATGTAATGCTTTCACAGGTTAGTTAAACATCACAGGTTAGTAATAGTGGAAAATCCTGCCTCAGGTTTTCAGAACTCACTTTCAGTATAAGATCAGTTTAAGGATATTGTATCGATACTTTAAGAATCAAGAGACTGTTGAGAAGAAATTAATCTCATCAATCTTATTAATTTTATTTTATACATCATTCCAGAAAGGATTCCAGGCACCTTGTCAACTTTTGTGCTAATTGATTTTCAGTTAAGATCAGATTTTAGTTTTGCTGGCAATGTGCTACTCAGTCATTTATTTAGCAAACCCTTTTTAGAGCATCTACTCTAGAGCATTGACTCTTGCCCTTGAGGAATCTCATTTGGCCTAGGAGAAAGATAGGTAAAACAAAAGTTGGATAAAGTCTTCCTCTCAAAGACTTGGAAGAAATCCAGAGATTAAATCTGTTCCAACACAACCTGAAACAAGAAGAAAAACAAAAAAATGATTCCATTTCCACCCATCCCTTCCCCAATTCAGAAATGACCAGAAGTTTTCTCTTTCACAAGATGAGGGCAGGGATCTCTTCTCTCTTTTCTACTTTACCTCTGAGCTCAGTGTGTTAGCACTCTCTGGGCTCCCCTCCCTTCCAGAAAGAACTGGATGCCCCCTTTTGTCACCTGCTCTCAGGTGGGAACATGAGCCTCTTGATGGATAATCTCACTCCACCAAATGGCCTTCCCATGAGGTTACATTCACGGTGTGCTGGCTCCTGTCTTCCTTACTCATCTCGGTGAAATTCCATGGAGTTGGAAGAACTCTCACTTTCTGGATGAGGCAATCAACTGAGGCTTAGAGAAGGGAAGGGACTTACTATAGGAAACACAGCTGGCTAGCTATTTGTTAGAGGCAAGACCACAACCTGGGTCTTCTGATTACTAGACTCAAAGTCTTGGACTCGTACTGTGAAGCTTTGTACTACCTTCAGACTTGGTGTGGATCCTCACAGTCTATTCTTGGTTCAAGAAACAGAATCCACAGAGTCTTTAATGGAATATAACCATCAGTTACCAAGAGCAGAAGCATGCCTGGTGAGAGTCATGAAATAAATTACACAATCTTTCTGGTTAGAGAGCTTTCATAGCCAAAGACATATATTTGCAGCATTAATTAGAATGACAACCCCTCCCCACCAAAGCAAAGCAGTTGCTGGCCTGTTATGACTCCCAGGGAAGCATCTTTTTTTTTTCTTTTAAAGTTTTTATTGGAGTATAGTTGATTTACAATGTTGTATAGTTTCAGGTGTATAGCAAAGTGAATCAGTTATATATACAAATATATTTTTCAGATATTTTCCATTCTTGGCTATTAAAAGATATCGAATATAGTTTCCTGTGCTATATAGTAGTTTTTATTGGTTATCTATTCTATTTTAAAGCTTTTATTAATTAATACTGGACATGGAACAACAGACTGGTTCCAAATAGGAAAAGAAGTACGTCAAGGCTGTATATTGTCACCCTGCTTATTTAACTTATATGCAGAGTACATCATGAGAAACGCTGGGCTGGAGGAACCACAAGCTGGAATCAAGATTGCTGGGAGAAAGATCAATGACCTCAGATATGGAGATGACACCATCCTTATGGGAGAAAGTAAAGAAGAACTGAAGGGCCCCTTGATGAAAGTGAAAGAGGAGAGTGAAAAAGTTGGCTTAAAGCTCAACATTCAGAAAACTAAGATCATGGCATCTGGTCCCATCACTTCATGACAAATAGATGGGAACAGTGGAAATAGTGACTGACATTATTTTTCTGGGCTCCAAAATCACTGCAGATGGTGATTGCAGCCATGAAATTAAAAGATGCTTACTCCTTGGAAGAAAAGTTATGACCAACCTAGACAGCATATTAAAAAGCAGAGATATTACTTTGTCAACAAACGTCCATCTAGTCAGGGCTATGGTTTTTCCAGTGGTCATGTATGGGTGTGAGAGTTGGACTATAAAGAAAGCTGAGTGCTGAAGAATTGATGCTTTTGAACTGTGGTGTTGGAGAAGACTCTTGAGAGTCCCTTGGACTGCTAGGAGATCCAACCAGTCCATCCTAAAGGAGATCAGTCCTGGGTGTTCATTGGAAAGACTGATACTGAAGCTGAAACTCCAATCCTTTGGCCACCTGATGCAAAGAGCTGATTCATTTGAAAAGACCCTGATCCTGGGAAAGATTGAGAGCAGGAGGAGAAGGGGACAACAGAGGATGAGATGGTTGGATGGCATCACCGACTCAATGGACATGGGTTTGGGTGGACTCCGGGAGTTCGTGATGGACAGGGAGGCCTGGCGTGCTGCAGTTCATGGGATCGCAAAGAGTCGGACACGACCGAGCGATTGAACTGAACTGAACTGGAGTATAGTTACCAACATCTTTTTAAAAGTGGGTTTTGGAGTCATTGGAAGAAACTGAAGAACTGGGGCTGGAGGTACAGTAATAGCAGGGTACAAGTGGCGTTGCAGCTGGGAAATTATAATATTCTTGTCACTTCCATTGATAGAGAAAGAGAAAGATGGATTTCTCTTTGAATGCAATTATAATCTTTTATATGTATTCTGGAGACTTGGTGTGGGTCTTATATGCAGAGTACATCATGCGAAATACTGGGCTGGATGAAGCACAAGGTGGAATCAAGATTGCCAAGAGAAATATCAATAACCTCAGGTATGCAGATGACACCACCCTTATGGCAGAAAGTGAAGAGGAACTAAAGAGCCTCTTGATGAAAGTGAAAGAAGAGAGTGAAAAAACTGGCTTAAAACTCAACATTCAAAAAATGAAGATCATGGTATCCAGGCCCATCACTTCATGGGAAATAGATGGGGAAACAATGGAAATAGTGACAGACTTTATTTGCTTGGGCACCAAAATTACTGCTGATGGTGACTGCAGCCAGGAAATTAAAAGACTCTTGCTCCTTGGAAGAAAAGTTATGACCAACCTAGACAGCATATTAAAAAGCAGAGACATTACTTTGCAGACAAAGGTGCATCTAGTCAGAGCTATGGTTTTTTCCAGTGGTCATGTATGGATATGAGAGTTGGACCATGAAGAAAGCTGAGCAATGAGGAACTGATGCTTTTCAACTGTGGTGTTAGAGAAGACTCTTGAGAGTTCCTTGGACTGCAAGGAGATCAAACCAGTCAATGCTAAAGGAAATCAGTCCTGAATATTCCCTGGAGGGACTGATGCTGAGGCTGAAGCTCCAATACTTTGGCCACCTGATGTGAAGAACTGACTTGTTGGAAAAGACCTTGACGCTGGGGAAAATTGAAGGCAGGAGAAGGGGACAACAGAGGATGAGATGGTTGGATGGCATCACCGACTCAATGGAAATGAGTTTGAGGAAGCTCTGGAAGACAGTGATAGACAGGGAAGCCCGGTGTGCTGCAGTCCATGCGGTCGCAAAGAGTCAGACACAACTGAGCGACTAAACTGAACTGATACATATTCTGATTAACAGCATTTGATTCCTGATTTTATCTGAGCTCTCCTTGAATCAACCTGACACTGTGACTAAACCAGCCAGAGAAAGGACAACCAGCAGGGTTATTTGGTGATGCAGAGACCAGGTTGAATTCGTGCGGCATTTTGCAGACCTGCTTTGGTCAGGTAAGCAAGGATCAATAATTAACATCTCCCAAATTCTTTAAAATTATTCATTGATCACAATAGCACATCTGTAAAGACATATCCATATGAGAAGCATAAGGCTTTGATCTGTTTAGATCAGACCACCTGGTCCCCAGTTGGCAGCCTCCAATTTATAGCTGAATCATGTCATCTTCCAGACATTAGTATGTAAGGCAATTGGGAACCTGGAGCATGTTTTCCCACAGAAGCAATATCATTTATGATGGTTAGTTTCTTAGGCTAGCTTGTCAATGACACCATGTGTTGGCTTCAAGTATGTGTAAATTATGGCATAATTGATGGGAAACAGTGTTGTTAGTTAGCGTAACAAATCAGAGATAGGAGTGAGACCCATATTTCTCAGAAGATACTGGTAAGGAATTGAGATTGGTGCTATGATTTATATTGAGGAACTCAATCTACCTAGTAGCAAATTCTGCAAACTTGATTTGCCCCTATCATTCCTCATTTGAAAGGACTAAACTGGAATAATCTGGTGTTGTGCCATCAATGAGACAGCTGCTGTGAGGAGACCTGGCCTCAGCCTCTGGCCTTGAGCGTTCTATGGCCAGGGCACTGTCACTCACTGGCTCTAGCATATTGGACCAGTGATATTTGTTCCATGAGAGGCTCTCAGCAAAGTGAAGTCAGATCCATGGGAGGATGTGCTGCTGGCCTTGCTTCTATTCCATCTGATGTCCTGCCCCATCCTGGATGCACCAGTGTTATCTGGAGAAGGGGATGAAGGAATGGAAGAGGGCTTGAGAAATAACAAGTATTCAAGTTCCTGTTTTTCAAATTAAAAATAGAAATATACATATATGTATATACACAGACATGTGTGTGTGTATATATATGTATATATATGAATACAGAAGTAATATGTACTTGTTTTTAAAAAAAATTGTGACACAGAAGTTTTGAAAAGAAGAAAGTAAAATTTGTCCATAATTCTGCCACTCATAGGTAACTACCACTAATATTTTGGTGAATATGCTTAAATAATTTTTCTGTGTTTGTGAGTATACACATACCTTTGAAAAATTACAGTGGGATGATACTAATATTGTTTTATGACTTTAAAAACCTTAATAGCATATTGCAGATATTTTCCATGTCAATAAATATAGATCTATTTCAAAAGAGAAGAAAATTTATGAATAAATAATCATCGATCCATGTCAGTATTTTTGACAACAGCTTTGTAGCCCATTGTATGGGTAAACCGTCATTTGTTTAACTACTCCTCTCTCTGTTTTTAAAATTACATAGTTATTCATTTGGCTGCTCCAGGTCTCAGTTGTGACACGTGGGCTCTTTAGTTGTACCATATGGGATCTAGTTCCCTGACCAGGGATTGAACCTGGGGCCCTTGCATAAAAAGCGTGGAGTATTAGCCACTGGGCCACTCCTCTCTTGACAGGCCCAATTCCTTTTTGTTGCTCTGTACAGATTTTCCTGCTTGGCTTGTGCTGGGTCTGGAGAGCTATTGTTAGTATCTCTTCCCAAATTCACATTCAGTGGAGTCACATGGGTAGCTCGAAATCAGGCATGGTGGGTGTATTTACACCATGGAAATTGGCAAATGTTCCATCTAGGGGATGTTTTGTTTTCTTTTCTCTCTCTCCTAGAGAGCTGGCTTACTAGCATATCACACAGAGCTCCTTAGCTCACTCCCTGGCTTCACTTGGCCTGGTTCAGCTGGCCTGATGAAGGGGGATGGAAGGGAGAAAAGAAACTGACAACAAATAATCAGTTAACAACCAGTCCTCAAAGGCTGATAACATAGATCCATTTGTGGCTAATGCTCCTATCACAAAGTGCAGGCATTGTTTCTGAACAATGATGGGTAAATAAATAATAATAAGGTTTTAGAAGCCAAGTGTTTTGGCAAATAAATTAAAGCTGTGTTATCTGTTAACCTGAATAACACAGCTTTAATTTATTTAAAGGATAATTTATTTAATTTATTTAAAGGGAGGAGAAGGGGATGGCAGAGGATGAGATGGTTGCATGGCATCACCGACTCAATGGACATGAGTTTGAGTAAACTCTGGGAGTTGATGATGGACAGGGAGGCCTGGTGTGCTGCAGTCCATGGGGTCACATAGAGTCAGACACAACTGAGCGACTGAACTGAACTGAACTATCTGTTAACCTAGAAACAAGTTTCAGATTGAATAGATTACAGATGGGTAGCAAAGCCAGCAATAAGAAGAGTCTCAAAAGTCCCCCATGGGTGCTTTGGCTTTTCAGGGATTTTTGTTGCTTCTGTCAGAGAAAGAATGCCTGCCTATAGAATGTCTCCTGTGAGCCCCTTGTTTGTTCTGTTTATCATGAAACTTTAAACCTGCGGTGCAATACCAACAATTGGGGGTGGCATGTCTAGATTTTTCTTCCTTAGTCAGAGTATGGTTGGTCACTCTGGAAAGTTTTGGAGAAGAGTGAAAAAGAGGGCCAAAGAAATACAGGATTTAGGACCCTTAGGGATGGCATAGACACACCACTTTGCTACAGCATGTTTTGCTTTCTGCCTTGACAAAGTAGCAAGGACAGAGAGTGTAGGACACTGCATTCATCTGAGGGTGGCTACTCACATCCATTCCTGTCTTTGTCCCTGACACCACACCATGCCTTAAGTGCCTCAGAAACTGGGCTCAACCATGTTCGTTTCCCCCCCAATCACCATGTTTAGCCCCATAATGCTGGTGGTGAAGAGTGTAGGCTCTGGAGTCTGACAGATCCTGGTGGTCATGAGTGTTGGTTTTCAGGTCTGACAGGTCTGTCTGGGTTCAAAGCCCAGAACTGCTACTCACATACTATGTGATCCTGGGCATGTTTCATGAAATCCACTCCCCTGCCTCCATTCCTCTAGCTGTAAGATGCGAACGATGATGTGCCTAATTTGGGGTTTTGCTGTGAGCCTCAATTGGGACGATACCTAGGAAATGCATCTTACACTGCCTGGCACTTAGGGTAAGGTTAGTATCTCCTGATTTTCCTGGATTGGTCTAGTTCTCTCTGGAAATTTTACAGAAATGCTTTCAAAAGGACCCCCTGTCTACTCTAGTGTGCCCCTCTCGGACTGATCTTTAAAATGGTCCTATTCTGATAAAAACTCATCCGCTGAACACAATACACACTGTCTAGTTCATCTCAACTTCAGCTCTTTCTCATGAAACAGCTTCTGAAGTTTTTCTCCATTCTCGTCCTTCCCAGCCTGTCTTCTCTAGGGAGCCTTTCCTGATCACCCCAGCCTACAGGGCTTGCGAACACCCACATAGCTGATGTTCTCCAGCAATTCAACTCCTGTTTCTCCTTAGATCATTCACTTGGCCCTAAACTGTGACAGATCTAAAGCTGTTACAGCAGAATTGCCATCTAACCCCTGTGTCTTATGATAAGGGCTCCAGATTCCCAAGACTGCAGCAAGGCCTACAACAATTGGTTTGCCAGATTTAGTGAATAAGAATACAGGATTCCCAGTTAAATTCGCATTTCACACAAACAACAAATAATATTTTAGTGTGTATATAACCCACATCTCAAGAGTCTCCTCCAGCACCACAATTCAAAAGCATCAATTCTTTGCACTCAGCCTTCTTTACAGTCCAACTCTCACATCAAACCAGTCAATCCTAAAGGAAATCAATCCTGCATATTCATTTGAAGGACTGACGCTGAAGCTGAAGCTCTGATACTTTGGCCCCTTGATGCAAGGAGCCGGCTCATTGGAAAAGACCCTGATGCTGGGAAAGATTGAAGGCAGGAGGAAAAGGGGACGACAGAGGATGAAATGGTTGGATGGCATCACCAACTCAATGGACTTGAGTTTGAACAAACTCCAGGAGATGGTGAAGGACAGGGAAGCCTGGTATGCTGCAGTCCACGGGGTCACAGAGTCGGACATGGCTTAGCGACAACGAAAGCAACAATATCCCACATACTGTATGTACTTATACTTGATAATTGTTTATTGTTTTTCTGGAATTCCCATTTCCATGGGTGTCCCATATTTATTTGGCAACCCTAATTGGAAATTGACAAGAAAGGCCCTGAGAGGGCAAAAAGTGAAAGTGAAATTGAGGTCGCTCAGTCATGTCCGACTCTTTGCCATGAACTGTAGCCTACTAGGCTCCTCTGCCCATGGGATTTTCTAGCCAAGAGTACTGGGGTGGGTTGCCATTTCCTTCTCCAGAGGATCTTCCCGACCCACAGATTGAACCTGGGTCTCCTGCATTGTAGGCAGATGCTTTACTGTCTGAGCCACCAGGGAAGTAGAGAGGGCAAAAGAACTGTGACAAATCATGGGCATACAAATACTCTGAGACAATTGACTCATTTAACCAGTACCTTTTAACCCACATTGTCATTTGGTTTCTCTGCTACCAGGGCCAATGTGTACACGTGTGTACTGGGCGCTCCCAGCATCGTTTTGTCTTGGGGGCACCATACACTCTGTTGATATTCAGTTCAGTTCAGTTCAGCTCAGTCACTCAGTCGTGTCCGACTCTTTGCGATCCCATGAATTGCAGCACGCCAGGCCTCCCTGTCCATCACCAACTCCCGGAGTTCACCCAAATCCACATCCATTGAGTTGGTGATGCCATCCAGCCATCTCATCCTCTGTTGTCCCCTTTTCCTCCTGCCCTCAATCCCTCCCAGCATCAGAGTCTTTTCCAATGAATCAACTCTTCACATGAATGAGCTGGCCAAAGTCCTGGAGTTTCAGCTTTAGCATCATTCCTTCCAAAGAACACCCAGGACTGATCTCCTTTAGAATGGACTGGTTGGATCTCCTTGCAGTCCAAGGGACTCTCAAGAGTCTTCTCCAACACCACAGTTCAAAAGCATCAATTCTTCGGCACTCAGCTTTCTTCACAGTCCAACTCTCACATCCATACATGACCACAGGAAAAACCATAGCCTGGACTAGACGGACCTTTGTTGGCAAAGTAATGTCTCTGCTTTTTAAGATTTATAAATAACCATTTCCTGGCAGATAGCAGTGGCGTGTCTTACTCTAACAAATGCAACTTATCTTGACAATTTTTTAACAAATAGGATTAAGCATCTTGAGGAAGAGGCATCTTTTTCTAGCTTACACCAAGGTGGCATCTGGCCAGGGGTGGCCCTGTATCCATCGCCAATTAACCATAAACTGTGCTGCAGTATTTTTCAAATCATGAGTTGTGACCCATGAATGAGTTGGGAAGTCATTTCAGTGAGCCACATCCAATATTAGTCATGGTGCTATAATGATAATGATAGAATAGAATATCGGAATATGTTCCATGTAATGTGTTGCTGTTGGCAGTTTTGATTTTATTATATATGTTTGTGTCTACTGGATAAAAATATATTTCTGATTATGTCTCACTATCCAAAATGTTTGAAAGGCACACTGATTTGGTGGTGTCCGAGTTCTGCTACAGGCTTGCTGTGTAACCTTCAGCAAATGACTTGACCCTTCTGGGCCTTGGTTACCCCATCTATAATTTGGGGATAATAATTGTACCTGCCTCAAGGGTTACTCTGGGGATTTAATTAATTAATCCATGGAAAACACTTAGTGTGGGGCCTGGCATGAGCAGGGAATCAATGCAGTTTTTGCTGTTATTATCAGTGATTAGTCAAGAGCAGAGAGAGTTGGAAGAGGCAAGCTCATTAACTGTGGGTGAGCAGTGACAGCTGACAGCCAGATGTGCAAAGAAAGAGAATTCAGAATAATGCAAAAGCAAGCGAGGTACAATGAACGATCTTCATATTGATGACCCTGAGTCATCGGGAAAAGGTTAAATTATGCCCAGAATGTTCCACTGAATAAAACAAATTCGTAATCCACGAAGACTTTCCAGTGAGGATGATCCGAACAAACAGGATGAACACTTCACTGAAAATATCAATTAATTGGAAAATTAATTCATATGGAAGTTCTGCTTCCGCTGTAAGTCCAGATAAATAAAATCAGCTGTATTTCTCCTATGAGCAAGTCATGACTCCTAGCTATGTTTTAGGCTTTCTGAGGGCACAGATTGAACTGTCTGTTCCTTCTGTATCCCCTGCAGAGTCAGCAGGGGACCAAGCACACAGCTGTGAATCCTAGGCCCCTCAGTTCAGTTCAGTTCAGTCACTCAGTCATGTCTGACTCCTTGCGACCCCATGAATTGCAGCACGCCAGGCCTCCCTGTCCATCACCAACTCTCAGAGTTCACTCAGATTCACATCCATTGAGTCAGTGGTGCCACCCAGCCATCTCATCCTCTGTCATCCCCTTCTCCCCCTGCCCCCAATCCCTCCCAGCATCAGAGTCTTTTCCAGTGAGTCAACTCTTCGCATGAGGTTCCTAGGCTAAAAAGTGGAGCATTTCCCCATTCCATGCAGCAGAGCACTTTTGCAAACTGGATCAGATACTAACCCACAGTGTGCATGCAGTGCTGGTGGTCTTCCTTTCCCCTCACTCCTAGCTAGCTTTGAGAGATGGGAGCAGGGGTGGTAAGTTTGCAGCTGTTCTCTGTCATAAGGAGCGTACCTGCTTGCTAATACGTGCCAAATGCTCACCTCTGTGTGTATGTGTGTGTATGGGGGAGAGAGAGACTGTATTAGAACTTCAGAACTTTATTAGACTGATCATTCATAATTTGTGAGTATGAAGACACCTTTTTTATTTTAAAATTAAAGTTTTTATTGATGTACATTGATTTACAACATTGTGTTCATTTCTGGTGTACAGCAAAGTTATTGATTCAGTTATACATATATATATTCTTTTCCATTATGGTTTATCAGAAGATATTGAATATAGTTCCCTCTGCTATACAATAGGACCTTGTTTATCTACTATATATATATACTACTACCTGTTAATCCCAAAGTCCTAACTTATCCCTCCCCTTACCACTCAATTCTGCAGCTTCCAACCCAGTTCTCTTCCTTTTGCCACTTGTTCTTAGGCAAACATTTCCTCCTGCAGGAAGTTTTCAGGTTCTGCTTGTACAAAATAAATGCACAATAAATAAGTAAACAAATGGTTTTCTACTTTTCACTCCCCTTGATATATACTCCAGTAAACAGCTTACTGACCATCCTATCTGACTTCTTTGTGTACACCATTTTACCTAAATGAGACTACAGAATGCAAGTTTCTACTGTGGACACTTTTATTTGAAAAATATAGAGCTTGTTTTTTTACATGCCATACCACCCCCACAAAGGTAACCGATTTGAACAACCCAGTACATACCTTTCAATGCCTCCTTCCATGCTTGCATAGTTATCTAGAATTTACATTCCACACACATAAGAGATGTTTTGGACATTTTACTTTACAACAGTGGCATCCTAGTATATGTGCTATTACATCTTGCTTTTCTCATTTAACAATACACCATGGAAACCACATCGTTCTGTTAAGTGTTGGTATAAAAGGCCATGGTTTGGATGTACAATTCACAAACATTCCTTCCATTTCCAATGCTTTTATTCCTGTAGACTAGATTCCCAAGAGTGGCATTGCTAGGTTGAAATGTATCTATATTTTTAATTTTAGTAGATAATACCAATTCTCCTCCAGATGAGCTGTAAGGATTCATTTTTCCACCAGCAGTATAAAAGAGTACACTTTCTCCAACATTTCAGCATTCACTTTGGTAAAAAACAAATTTAGGATGACCCTTCAATTTGTTATCAGCTATTTGTTGGCTCAGATTGTGAGATAGTTTGAACACAGAAAATATTTGAGTAGACTCATCTTCTAAGCCAGAGCCCTGTGTAGAAAAATTGCTTTGATTTTATCAATTTTACCTTTGTGCAGCTTGGACTAGTCATCAACATGATAGCTACCAATTGCTAAGAGCTTCCGTGGCATCCAGCTTTAACATAGCACTAATTTAAACCTTAGAACTATTGGGAAACACTTATTCCTTCCATTTTACAAATGAAGAAATGTAAGCACAGTGCAGTTGAGAAACATACAAAGGTTATACAACCAGGAGGTGACAAAATACATCTAAGTGCAGCATGGGACTCTCAAATACGGTGTCACTAGACTTTGGTGTGTATACCTTTGGGCTATTGGAGCTTGAAGCTAGGCCTGATATTTGTAAGGGTGCTCTTTTGCCCTTTATAACACAGTGAAGAGTGAACTGGGGATACATCCAAGGTCCCAAGTACCCCATATTTGCACTGGGGCAACTGGATGTGGATTGCTCTGTCTTGCAGACTATGAGAAGGTAAAGCCCCGCCTCAGGGGCACAGAGCATCCCCCAGCCTAGGGAGATCATGGTCCCAGGATGAGAGGCTGGAGCCAAAGGGTGCAGCAGGAATTGGGAGGCTGGATTTTTATCTCCTGTCCCTGGGCAGAATTGGTGTCATTCAGAAACTGGTTATTTTTCCTTAGGTGCTCTTCCTTCATGGCCATGTTGTGGCCTCAATTTTTCCAGCCTATCTTAACAAAACAAGGCAGACTTCTGGGGAAAAAGTCTTAGAGCAACCAGTCTCCAAGCTTTGAGTATGTTTTCATCCCTGCAGTTGTTTCTGTGCCATCAAGACCAGATCATGATGCATTCTTTAATGTCACTGTGATAGTACAAATACTTATACAAATAGATTCACAGAGGCCATTATTTCCTTGGCACCAAATCTCAGCCAAATACTCCTCATGAGAGATAGTGAAGGACACATTACAATTCTACCACAAGAGATACATATAAAGAGTTAATCAGGTGCAGATTGGCCATCAAACAAAGAGAATCACTGATATTAATGCTTTGGCTGGAAATTGTTTCACCAAGAAAGGGTAATCAAAGTAACAATCATTTATTTATTGAGCACCCAGTAAATGGCAGTTGATCCATATACATTATTTCATTTGATTTTTACCACAACCCTAAAGAGGTAGGTACCATTACTGTGACCATTTTGCAGATGGATCAGTTAGGGCTTGGGGAGGTTAAGTGGCTTTCTGTCTAAGATCTTATAGTGAGTAAGCAATAGAAGCTGAGATTGGAAACCATGAGTGTCTTAGCCATCCTTAGCCTCCCCCTCCCCCCTAGCCTGCTCAGACTTATGGAAGCATCCCTTTTCTTGGACAACTGTGTCCAAGCATCATCAGACATTCATAATGACAACATTTTCCATATATTTAAGACCTGTGATGATCTAAGCACTTCATATCTATCCTATTCAGTCTGCATGACTCCAAAACCTGTGCTCTTTGTTCTTTGTTCTCTATTACTCCCAGATGGGAATACCAGACCACCTGACCTGCCTGTTGAGAAACCTGTATGCAGGTCAGGAAGCAACAGTTAGAACTGGACATGGAACAACACACTGGTTCCAAATAGGAAAAGAAGTATGTCAAGGCTGTATATTGTCACCCTGGTTATTTAACTTATATGCCAGAGTACATCATGAGAAACGCTGGGCTGGATGAAGCACAAGCTGGAATCAAGATTGCCGGGAGAAATATCAATAACCTCAGATATGCAGATGACACCACGCTTAGGGCAGAAAGTGAAGAGGAACTAAAAAGCCTGTTGATGAAAGTGAAAGAGGAGAGTGAAAAAGTTGGCTTAAAGCTCAACATTCAGAAAACTAAGATCATGGCATCTGGTTCCATCATTTCATGGCAAATAGATGGGGAAACAGCAGAAACAGTGGCTGACTTTATTTTGGGGGCTCCAAAATCACTGCAGATGGTGACTGCAGTCATGAAATTAAAAGACGCTTACTCCTTGGAAGAAAAGTTATGACCAATCTAGACAGCATATTAAAAAGCAAAGACATTACTTTGTCAACAAAGGTCCATCTAGTCAAGGCTATGGTTTTCCAGTAGTCATATATGGATGTGAGAGTTGGACTGTAAAGAAAGCTTAGGGCAGAAGAATTGATGCTTTTGAACTGTGGTGTTGGAGAAGACGCTTGAGAGTCTTTTGGATGGCAAAGAGATCCAGCCAGTCCATCCTAAAGGAGATTAGTCCTGGGTGTTCATTGGTAGGACTGATGTTGAAGCTCCAATACTTTGGCCACCTGATGTGAAGAGCTGACTCATTTGAAAAGATCCTGATGCTGGGAAAGATTGAGGGCAGGAGGAGAAGGGGACGACAGAGGATGAGATGATTGGATGGCATCACAGACTCAATGGACATGAGTTTGGGTAAATTCTGCGAGTTGGTGATGGGCAGGGAGGCCTGGTGTGCTGTGGTTCATGGGGTTGCAAAGAGTCAGACATGACTGAGTGACTGAACTGACTCACTGACTCCATCTCTCAAAAGGATTGATGCTTTTGAGCTGTGGTGTTGGAGAAAACAATTGAGAGTCCCTTGGACTGCAAGGAAATCAAACAAGTCCATCCTAAAGGAAATCATTTCTGAATATTCATTGGAAGGACAGATGCTGAAGCTGAAACTTCAATACTTTGGCCACCTGATGCAAAGAACTGACTCCTTGGAAAAGACCCTGATCCTTGGAAGGACTGAAGGCAGGAGGAAAAGGGGACGACAGAGGATGAGATGGTTGGATGGCATCACTGACTCAATGGACATGAGTTTGGGCAATCTCTGGGAGTTGGTGATGGACAGGGAAGCCTGGTGTGCTACAGTCCATGGGGTCGCAAAGAGTCAGACACGACTGAGGGACTGAACTAAACTGAACTGAACTCCATCTCTAGAAGTAAAGTTTCCCTCTATGGAACAAAACTGTGTGCTTCATGTTATTTACAAAGACGACTGTAGCTCATCACAGATGGGTCTTGTGTCTGAGTCTTATGAAGTATAAAACATACTTAGCCATTACATCTTGTCTGTAAGCCCCAAGGAACATTATAGAAATTAGACTGACAGATCTGTTGACCAAAGTCCTCAAGGGAGATTCTTTCTGTGGTGAAAAGCAGTATTAACCATGGAATAATTTACAGTGTAGTGGTGGGAAGTGGGAAGAAAATTTTCAAAACACAATCTCTAGAAATCCCAGCTCTCCCATTTGTCAGCTGTGTGCCCTTGCATAATAGAAGATGCAAAACCTTTATGAGCTCACATGAATGTAAGAGGTGATCAGAGTCTGAATACACATGTCCTCAACCAGTCTTTTTCATATTAGAGTCAAGGACTAAGGCCCCCAAACTTTGCCTTTAAAGTGAGACTTAACCTCAGCCTGTTCTGCCTACTGAGCTCTAGTTCTCCTTGCCTATTCTGCCTGAAATGCCTGCCATTTAGAATAATTAATTGTACTCAGACCTGACCAAATACTTGAATCATGTGGGAAGCTTTGAGAGCAAGCTATCATTCACTGCTGCTGCTGCTGCTAAGTTGCTTCAGTCGTGTCTGACTCTGTGTGACCCCATAGATGGCAGCCTGCCAGGGTCCCCCGTCCCTGGGATTCTCCAGGCAAGAACACTGGAGTGGGTTGCCATTTCCTTCTCCATATCATTCACTAGGCACCCATTAAGTGAAAGGTGATTTGTATACATTATCTCATTGGAATTTATCATAATCTTAATGAGATAGATGCCATTGTTGAGCCCATTTACAGTTGAGTCAAATGGGCCTTGTTCTCTCCCCCTAGAGAATTTGATTTCATTGACCTGGGGTCTCAGAATTTTAAAAAAGTTTCCCAGCAATCCCACTGCTGGGCATACACACCAAGGAAACCAGAATGGAAAGAGACACATGTACCCCAATGTTCATCGCAGCACTGTTTATAATAGCCAGGACATGGAAACAACCTAGATGTCCATCAGCAGATGAATGGATAAGAAAGCTGTGGTACATATACACAATGGAGTATTACTCAGCCGTTAAAAAGAATTCATTTGAATCAGTTCTGATGAGATGGATGAAACTGGAGCCGATTATACAGAGTGAAGTAAGCCAGAAAGAAAAACACCAATACGGTATACTAACACATATATATGGAATTTAGGAAGATGGCAATGACGACCCTGTATGCAAGACAGGAAAAAAGACACAGATGTGTATAACGGACTTTTGAACTCAGAGGGAGAGGGAGAGGGTAGGATGATTTGGGAGAATGGCATTCTAACATGTATACTATCATGTAAGAATCGAATCGCCAGTCTATGTCTGACGCAGGATACAGCATGCTTGGGGCTGGTGCATGGGGATGACCCAGAGAGATGTTATGGGGAGGGAGGTGGGAGGAGAGTTCATGTTTGGGAACGCATGTAAGAATTAAAGATTTTAAAATTTAAAAAATAAAAATAAAAAAAAACAATATGTTTAAATTTAAAAAAAAAAGTTTCCTAGTTTATTTTAATGGTAGACAGGTATGGCAGATCCTAACTAAGAGACTGATGGACACTGTTATGGACTGAATATTGGTGTCTCCTCTAAATTGTTGAATTTGGGCCACTCCTAAATATGTTGTCCTAACCTCCAATGTTATGGTATTTGGAGATGAGCCTAGGACTAGATGAGGTCATGAGGATGGGACCCTCACAAAGGGATTAGTGCCCTTATAAGAAGAAGACAGAGAGCCCCCCTTTTTCTCTCCTTTCTTTCTCCCTCTCTCTCTCTCACACACACACTTGTGTTTACCAATATCACAATTACAGATTCAAAAATAAAATGATAGATTCAAGATGCTAAGTCCCAAACAAGATAAGCCCAATGAAACTGACACCAAGATATATTATAGTCAAATTTCTGAAAACTAAAGACAGAGTACCTTGAAAGCAGTGAGAGAAAAAACTATGTTCACTATAAGGGAAAGCAACTTTAATAACAGTGGATTTCTTATCTGAACTCTGGAGGACAAAAGGATGTAAGATTGCATTTTTCAGTGCTGAAAGAAACATACTGTTGATCAAGGATTTACATAGAGAATTAGTATCCTTCATGAATGAATGGGAAATCAAGACATTGTCAGATGAAGGAAAACAGAACATTTGTTGCCAGCATATAAGAAAGTTTTCTAAACAGAAAGAAATGATAAAAGAAAGTATTTCAGAATATCAGGAAGGAAGAAAACTCTTAGAATTTACTCTCTTCACAACTTTCTCATATAACGTGCACCAGGCACTTCCCTGGCAGTCCAGTGGTTAAGACTGTGCACTCCCAATGCAGAGGACACAGATTCGATCCCTGGTAGGGGAATTAAGATCCCACATGCCACTTGGTGCAGCCTAAAAATTAAAAATAATTAACATGCAGCAGTGTTAACTATATTTATCATGTTGTATGTTATATCCCTATTTTTAAAAATAGTCTTTCTGTTCTGTTCTCTCTCTCTTCTTCTCCAGGATTCCCGAAGTTCATATGTTTCTCTTGATGCTGTCCCATAAGTCCCATAGGGTTTCTTCACTCTTTTTCATTCTTCTTATTTTTTGTTCCCCTGGATAATTTCAGATGACCTATTTTTGAGTCCATTGATTCTTTCTTCTGCTTGATTGAGTCTGCTGTTGAAGGTCTCAAATTTTTCTGTTCAGTCATTGTATTCTTCAATTCTTCAGCTCTAGGTGTTCTGTTTTTTCTTTTTTTTTTAAATGGTTTCTACTTGGTGGATTATCATTTGTTTATGCATTGTTTTACTAATTTTGTTTAGTTATCTTTTGTGTTCTTGTAATTTGCTGAACTTCTTTAAGTTGAGGAGGATTATTCTGAACTCTTTATCACACTATTTATAGATCTTCACTTCTTCAGGGTCAATTATTGGCCATTTATTAGTTTCCTTTGGTGGTATCTGATTTTTATTTATAAACAATCTGATGTATTAGTTTCTTTGGTTTACCTGATTTTTCATGATCCTTATTATCCTTACATTGGTGTCTGTGCATCTGAGGAAGTGGTCTCTTCTTCCAGCTGTTGCACGATCATTTCAGTAGGGAAATAACTTCAGCAGTTAGCTTACCTTCAGTTCTGCCTGGGTCATCTGGTGGGATTTTCTGTCCAGGTCTCTAATTGGATGAGGCTACTGCCTGTATTCTGAGGTCGGGTGGTGGCAGTTGTTGGGCTCCATGGTCACACGCTCCTGCTGGTTGGGCTTTGCCTTCAAATGGGGCTGCTTGCTGGTTTCCCTGGTGGAGTCTGGTTACTGGCCGGGCTCTGCAGTTGTGCTCTGATCAGCTAGGGTTTCAGGCTGTGTTTCCTGAAAGGGTAGTTTTACTGGCAGCATGGCCAGATGGGGCTGCAGACAGGGTTTTGTGATTGGATGGGGTCTCAGTCTGTGATACGCAATCAAGTGGGGCCAAAGTCTGTGCCCTGAATTTGGGCGAGTCTGCAGACTGGGCTCTGCAGTTATGCAGGTAGCTGTCCATGCTCCACTGTTGATTGAGTTTGCAGTTTGAGTTTCCTGGTTAGATGGGGCCTCCAATTGTACCTAGAAGTTGGGTGCCACTGGAGAGTCTGTTTCATGGTTGGGTGGGGCTGCTTCGCAGACTTCCTGGTTAGATGAGGGCATGGGCTTTGCTCAGCAATTGATCAAGCTTTGCTGCTGGAGGGGCCTGTAGGCTGGGCTCTGAAGATGCCTAGGCTCACTCTTCGGGCTTTCTGCTCAGGTGGGGTGGGAGCTTATGATCTGCAGTTCTTTAGGGCTTTTGGCTTGGCTCTCTGCCCAGGTGGGGCTATAGGATGAGCTCTGCAGTTGCCTAGCATCTATAGCCAGTCTCCCTGGTCAGGAAGGCCCACTTCTCGCTAAAATTTGTACTTTAGGAACATCAAACTGCTCTGATCTCACCTTAAAATTACCCTGCTAGTTGTCATTTCAGGGCCCTGGTTTATGCTGTTACTCTGATTTGACCCCTCTAGGAAATATTCCCTGACATCTCCAGTCTAGGTTACATGATCTTCATCTGTGCTTCCACGGCACACATGCATTCCTTTATCACTGCACTATTGTGCATTATTTAAATGACACTGTCCCTCTCCTCAATATCTTTTGAGCTCCTTGTGGGAAGGGAATGGCTCTGATCGATTATGATGTATGTTGCATTTGTCTCAGGGCTTGTGTGTTCACCATTTCACACAAAGAAAGGTGAACCCATACACAACCCAAGTGTGGTTAGTATTTTGTTAATGGATTGATTGATTCCTTCAAACAAGGAATAGTATTTATTTGAAGTAAATGGTTCCTATATTTAAAAATCTGAGGTGAGAATTGTTTGGGCATTGCTTGTGCTAAGTCGCTTCAGTTGTGTCTGACTCTTTGGCACCTTGTAGACTGTAGCCCCCCAAGCTCCTCTGCCCAAGGGATTCCCCAGGCAAAAATACCAGAGTGGGTAGCGATGCCCTCCTCCAGGGGATCTTCCCTACCCAGTGATCAGACCCATATCTCTTACATCTCCTGGACTGGCAAGCGACTTCTTTACCACTAGCGCCACCTGGGCATTGCTTAACTGGAATCAAATTAGAGAATTGTGGCTTTCAATATCAGCAGAGGCAATGTAAACTTAAAATTTTGAGAGTAAGAATCCATTGGATAGTATCCCAGTTTCCCTTCCTTCTCATGCCCTCCTACACATTTAGCTAAGAGACAAACAAACTAGCTCCTCCCTGACCTCAGCAGTCAGCCCTAAATATTACCCTCTCCTAGGTCTTAGAGAAAGAAGTCTGTCTTGTTACTAAGAAAAAAATAAAGGTCCTTACCCTCTTTCCACAAACTCCCAGAGTCCAGCTTTGCAAGGAGTCCCACTAACTGTGCCCTTTTTATGTCTTCATGGAAATTGAGCTTAGCATTTTTTCTTTAATTTTAATCAGTTTTGTAAAAATTCAGTTCAGCTGAGTCGCTCAGTCATGTCTGACTCTTTGCGACCCCATGAATTGCAGCACGCCAGTCCTCCCTGTCCATCACCAACTCCCAGAGTTTATTCAAACTCATGTCCATCGAGTCGGTGATGCCATCCAGCCATCTCATCCTCTGTTGTCTCCTTCTCCTCCTGCCCCCAATCCCTCCCAGCATCAGGGTCTTTTCCAATGAGTCAACTCTTTGCATGAGGTGGCCAAAGTATTGGAGTTTCAGCTTTAGCATCAATCCTTCCAATGTACACCCAAGACTGATCTCCTTTAGGATGGACTGATTGGACGTCCTTATAGTCCAAGGGACTCTCAAGAGTTTTCTCCAACACCACAGTTCAAAAGCATCAATTCTTCAGCGATCAGCTTTCTTCAGAGTTCAACTCTCACATCCATACATGACTACTGGAAAAACCATAGCCTTGACTAGATGGACCTTTGTTAGCAAAGTAATGTCTCTGCTTTTTAATATGCCATCTAGGTTGGTCATAATTTTCCTTCCAAGGAGTAAGCATCTTTTACTTTCATGGCCACAGTCACCATCTGCAGTGATTTCGGAGCTTCAGAAAATAAAGTCTGACACTATTTCCACCGCTTCCCCATCTATTTCCCATGAAGTGATGGGACCAGATGCCATGATCTTAGTTTTCTGAATGTTAAGCTTTAAGCCAACTTTTTCACTCTCCTCTTTCACTTTCATCAAGAGGCTTTTTAGTTCCTCTTCACTTTCTCCTATAAGAGTGGTGTCATCTGCATATCTGAGGTTATTGATATTTCTCCCGGCAATCTTGATTCTAGCTTGTGCTTCTTTCAGCCCAGCATTTCTCATAATGTACTCCATATTAATACAGCAACAAAGCTATGGTTCTTCCTATGTATAGTCAAAGCTTTGCTTTTTCCAGTAGTTATGTATGGATGTGCGAGTTGGACCATAAAGAAGGCTGTGCTGAAAAATTGATGATTTCAAACTGTAGTGCTGGAGAAGACTTGTCACTTGGACAGCAAGGAGATCAAGTCAGTCAGTCCTAAAGGAAATCAACCCTGCATATTCATTGGAAGGACTGATGCTGAAACTCCAATACTTTGAACACCTGATGCAAACAGCCAGGTCATTGGAAAAGACCCTGATTCTGGGAAACACAGAAGGCAGGAGGAGAAGGGGATGAGAGAGGATGAAATGGTTGGATGGCATCACTGACTCAATGGACATGAGTTTGAACAAACTCTGGGAGATAGTGAAAGACAGGGAAGCCTGGAGTGCTGCAGTCCATGGCGTTGCAGAGAGTCGGGCATGACTTAGTGACTGAGCAACAACAATGCAGCAATGTTCTCTTACTTGTCATGCTGAATGTTGACTAGACAAAATAGGAGATGTCTTCAAGCAGTCATTTTTGGTTGGAAGGATTCTATTCTAAGGCTTGTTCACTCCAGTGAAGTAGGCTGTGCAATTATCTGCTTTAATGATATGTCTGGGGGTGAACTGGGTCAGGGACTTTGATACTTGCCCACTTTCTAACAACAACATCCTCTCTAGAAATGCTGGCAAATATTTCCCTTCAAGTTAGCTTGGTATTATTATAGTTTTTCAAGCCAAAATATATTGGAGCTTCTTTAACTCTGATGCTTATTCTTCCAGGAATAATACTGAGAAGAATGTTTTGAAAACCTGCTTTTTGGAGACTTTCGTCTCTTACATAACTGATGTGGCCAATTTATAATATGAAAGGCTTTAGAAATCAAATAATACCAACAGATTTTGCTCGAGATTTACAGTTCTCTGTGTAAATCTTCTTTTATAAGAACTGATGAACAATAGATTGCTATGTAGGAGTCAATAGTACCAATGAGCAAGAATCAGTTTGTTCTTATTTTTAGTAGAATCAAAAGAAAACTCTCCTGATCTTAGAAGAAATGTTTTCAGTTTTTTACCACTGAGTACGATGTTAGTCATGGGTTTGTAATAAATGACCTTTATTATGTTGAAGTATGTTCCCTCTGTGCCCACTTTCTGGAGTATAAATTGATCATAAATTGATGTTGAACTTTATCAAAAGCTTTTTCTGCCTCCATTGAGATGATCAGATGATTTTTATTCTTCAATTTTTTAATGTGGTGTGTCACAGTGATTGATTTGCGTATATCCTTGCATCCCTGGGATAGATCCCACTTAATCCTGCTATATGATCCTTTTAACGTAATGTTGAATTGGGTTTGTTAATATTTCATTGAGGATTTTTGCATGTATGTTCATCAGTTGTATTGGCCTGTCATTTTCTTTTTGTGTGATTTCTTTGTCTGGTTTTGGTACCAGCGTGATCTGTCTCCTAAAGCAAATGAAACAAAAGCAAAAATAAACAAATGGGACTTAATTAAACTTAAAAGCTTTTGCACAGCAAAGGAAACCATCAACAAAGTGAAAAGACAACCTACTGAATGGTAGAAGATATTTGCAAATGATATTTCAAATGATAAGGGGTTAATATTTCAATGTATATAAACAGCTCATACAGCACAATATCAAAAACACAAATGACCCAATTAAAAACTGGAAAGAAGACCTAAATAGACATTTTTCCAAAGAGGACATGCAGATGGCACATGAAAAGATGCTCAATATCACGAATAATCAAGGAAATGTAAATCAAAACTACAGTGAATATCACCTCACACCTGTCAGAATGGCTGTCATCAAAAAGAACACAAATAACAAATGTTGGAAAGGATGTGGAGAAAAGGGAACCCTCATACACTGTTGGTGGGAATGTACATTAGTACAGCCACTGTGGAAAACAGTATGGAGGTCTCTCAAAAAATGAAAAATATAACCATCAAATGACCCAGCAATTCCACTTCTGGGTATATATCCAAAAATAAAGACACTAACTTGAAAAGATACATATACCCCAATGTTCATAGCAGCATTATTTACAATTGCCAAGGTATGGAAGAAACCTAAGTGTCTATCAGCAGATGAGTGGATAAAGATGTGGTATGTATGTACAATGCAATACTAACTCAGTCATAAAAAAATAAGGAAACTTTGCCATATACAGTAGCATGGATGGACTTGGAGGGCATTATGCTAAGTGAAATAAGTCAGAGAAAGACAAACAGTGTATGATATCACTTATTAATATATTCAGAATCTAAAACATACAACAAACTAGTGAATAGAGCTGGAGAAGGCAATGGCACCCCACTCCAGTACTCTTGCCTGGCAAATCCTATGGATGGAGGAGCCTGGTAGGCTGCTATCCATGGGGTCACTAACAGTCAGACATGACTGAGTGACTTCACTTTCACTTTTCACTTTCATGCATTGGAGAAGGAAATGACAACCCACTCCAGTGTTCTTCCCTGGAGAATCCCAGGGGCAGGGGAGCCTGGTGGGCTGCCGTCTATGGGGTTGCACAGAGTCGGACATGACTGAAGTGACTTAGCAGCAGTGAATAGAGCAAAAAATAAGCAGACTCAGAGATACAGACAACAAACCAATGGGGAGGGGGATGCAGGATGGGCAATATAGTTAGGGGGTAAAAGTGTTACTATGGGATTATTTGAAATCTCATGCATGAAATTAAAAAAAAATTCGAAAGCAGCAACAAGTGAAAAGAATCTTTCTTTCAATAAAAAGATATGATTCAAGTCCATTAAAATGAAAATTATATCTATTCATGAATTTTAAAAAAAAAACAGAGAGAACTCTCTTCTGAAGGATTTATAAACTATAAATTATATACCAAAATCAGCAGTATTTTTAAGAATGCAAGTGAATTGTTGATAAATGACTCTGTGTGTGTGTGTGCTAAGTTGCTTCAGTTGTGTCCAACTCTATGGGACCCTACAGACTGTAGCCCGCCAGGCTCCTCTGTCAATGTGGATTCTCCAGGCAAGAATACTGATTGCCACGCCCTCTTCCAGGGGTTCTTCCTGACACAAGGATCGAACCCACGTCTCTTGACTGGTACTCAGTAACTTCGTCATGACAGGACACATTATTACAGGGGAGGAATCCACCTCCAGTATTTTGCCTTCAAAAGTTACATTTAAACTCCTCTATGAAATAACTTCAGTTGAAGGAAACAGATTGGTATAAGGATTGGTTGTGTTTTGCAACTGGCCATCATTATTTGACTCTTATAGAAATACAGAGAAAACTAACTTATTAAATAAAGCATCAAAATCTGTAAGCATCTGCAGGCTAACAGTTGATTCTTACATGAATTGGCTGACAAGGTTACTCAACCCACATGACTAAAATGGGTTACAAATTTAGTGGAAATTAGGGGTGTGTGTGTGTGTGTTTGGCAACAAGGAATGGAAAGTAACTGCAGCAAATTCCTTTACAGACCTTCTCTTCTTAGACCCTCCAAACATTATCTCACTGTGTCCTGCTTTCTGTGATTTTACTTGTATTGTTCTCTGCTCATGTCCCCATTCTAGGCCAGGCCCAATTCTCAACATCATTGGACAGCTGTGATCATTATTAGGCATATGTTTGGCAATGAACACGTGTCAAAGTCTATGGTAGACATGTTACAGACATGAGAACATTTATTCTTCATGAAATATTGTAAGATTGGTGGAGAGTGATAGGAGATGATTTGAAGGAATAAACAAGAACCAGATCAGATAGGAACTTTTTGGCCATAGCAGGAATTTAGATTTTATTAAGAATTCTAAACAATGTCATTGGAGGGTTTGGAGCTAAGGAATGATGCAGTCTGATTTACACCATAATGCAAATCCTCTGGTTGACCAATAGAGTATGGACAGAAAAGGGTTAGGAGCAGAAGCATGGAAATCAGTAAGGAGGTTATTTAAATGATCCAGACAAAAGAGACTGGTATCTTTGACCATAGAGATAATGATGGGAGTGGTAAGAAGTGCCTAGATTCTGAGTATATTGTGAAGAAGAAAGGGTTGACAGTTCTTGGCTCTTGGATTAGATGTAGGGTGGTACATGGTTTAAGATAGTTTAAGGTTTAAGATGACTCCAAGCCTTTTTTGCCTGAGCAACTGGGTAAACGATGGTGGCATTTATTGTGATGAGGAACACTGGGGAAAGATTGAAGTGAGAACAAAAAAAAAATCAAGGGTTTAATTTTAGGCACATAAAGTTTGAGATGCTTATCAAATATACCAAGGAGAGGTCAGTTAGGTAGTTGATATATGAATCTAGAGCTCAGGAAAATTTAACTGCTACACTTTCTCTCAGTGCTAGGGCCTAGAACATTATAGGAAGCTATTAGCCTAGGGTGGTAGAAAGACCAACGATCAACTTTTGTTATGAGGAACTAAATCAAGCTGCCACTGGCTGTGCTATATATTCAATATCACTAAATAACAGAAATCTTTAGAATCTGTAGTAAGACCTGGTTCTGGACTACAGTCTTGGGAACCGTGTAGGATCAACACAAAATATCAATAAAAGGCAATATGGAACCTAAAGAGTGTGGGAGAGGAACGAAATTATATTCTATTCAAAATGAGTCTCCACACCAAAATTTCAAAACACACTAAAAAAAATCTACACTAAGTAATAACACAAGGGAAATAAACAATCAGAATATGAATTCATCCAGGAGGAAATGATTTAATGAAAAGGCATGTCAAAGATTTTTTTTAAAGTGTGTTGATGATGGTCGAAGAGCTATACAATTTTATTCAAAAATAGAAAATTGTGAAACAAGAAGAAATTAAATTAATGAAAATGAGGCCCAGTGGATATGAAAGAACCAATTAGAAGTTGTGGAAAGAAAAATAAAGTCATTTAATTAATAAGAAACTATTGTATAGCACAAGGAACACTACCCAGTACTCTGTAATGATCTATATGGAAAAAGAATCTAAAAAAGAGGGGATATTTGTATATGTATAATGGATTCACTTTGCTGTACACCTGAAATTAACACAACATTGTAAATTGACTATACTTTAATAAAAATCAATTTTAAAACATAAATAAAATAAAGAGAGTATAAACTTGGGATTGGACACAGAGAAAATAGCAAAGTGAAAGACTATACTGAGGAATTATAAATGTAATGTGGAAAGAGAGGTTATTTTAAAAATATAACAGTGAAAAGAGATTGAAAGACTTCAACAAATATCCTGCAGGATTTTGTGAGATGGTGAAGAGGATTTATGAAAAATAATCTATTTGCTGATACAATAACACAAAAATTTCAGTACTGAAGAAACATCTGAGTCCTCAGTTCTGGAGTATACTTCAGGTGTTAAGCAGTATAAATGAAAAATAAATACATAGCTAGACACATCAAAGTAATTCTGTAGAACATAAAGGATTAACACTTTAAAAACTACCAGAAAGAAAAAAACTGATTACTTTTGAAGTAACAGCAGTTAGACTCATGGTAAAAAAAAAAAAAAAAAAAAAAAAGGCATTACCTTCAAAGTGCTAAAAAAAAGTAATTCTCACGATTAAGCGTAAAATAAAATAAATTTTAGGTATGCAAAGACTTGGCAAATTTAGAAACAAGAAATAATCGTCTCACTAGAGAAACTCGTAAAAGATATACTTACTAGGAAGAAAGGGAAAATTTAAGATACAGGAAAATGATTAAAACAGAAATAGGTAACATGTATTGATAAATTTGGACTTCCCAGGTGGCTCAGTGGTAAAAATTCTGTGTGCCACTACAGGAGACATGGGTTCAATTCCTGGGTCAAGAAGATCCCCTGGAGTGGCAACCCACTCCAGTATTCTTGCCTGGAGAATTCCATGGACAGAGGACCCTGGTGGGCTACACTTCATGGGGTTGCAAAAAGTTACAACTTAGCAACTAAAACAACAACATTGATATATTTAATTAATTGCATGTAAAAACTGCTTTTTATGGTTAACAAAATGTAAAATTAAACATGCTGTAGAGAAAATCTGTAATGTTGGGGTGTTCAATTTGTAGTTATGCTAAAACCTATGTCATATTGAGTAGGTGATTTAAAATTCTAAGTAACTGTAGACTGTGTCAGAAAAAGGTGCAGTTTTGTATGTTCTTAAAATATTAAGGGTAACTGGTTTTAAAAAGCTAAAAGTAGTGTGTATAGCTACAAAATATGCAAAGAAAAATAGAAAATTTTGTAACTCCAACTGAAAGCAGAAAAGGAGAAAACTGAAACAAGGAAAATGGTGCTAAACAGAAATCACAAAAAAGATGACAAAAATATTTCTAAAAATGTCAATAATCACCATGTGAACAGATTCAGTTTATCTAAGTGGAAGAAGAGATTGTCAGATTATTTATCAAAAAAGTCAAGCTAATATGCTGTGTGCAAGATATGTACCTAAAACCAAATCAAGAATGTTGAAATTAGATAAATAAAACAAAAATATGCCATGTTAATGCTAACCAAAGAAAGGCTAGTGAAGCAAAACAATATCAGATAAAATAGAATCTGAGAGAAAACATGTTAATAAATATAAAGAAGAATGTTGCATTAAAATACAGCAATTAAATATAATAACCATGGATTTGTATGCCCCTAACAACATAACCTTGAAATGGGTACAGTAAAACTGCTAGATATACAGGGAGAATTTAGCAAATTCATAATTATAGTGAGAGATTTTAGCATACCTCTCTTCAAACCAGGAATAATCAATTGGTATAACTTTCCAGAAGAGATTCCAAAATCATTCAGCACGTTAAGAATCAGAAAAAACTTGAAGTTACATGGGAAAAGGTAATCAACAGATGCCAAATACAAGATCATGTAGTTGGTGAAATTATCTGATGACAGTTTTAAAGCAGCTTTAAAATGCTCTGATAAGTAAGGGCAGATGTTTTTGAAATAAATGGGAAGACAAAAAACTCTCAGGAAAGAAAAATGTAAAGGAGAAGTAAATGGGAGATTAATTAATTAATTTTACAGATGGAAATATTGAGCTGAAGAATACAATTACCAAAATTTAAAAATTCACTGCCTGGATTGAAAAGAATGGAGATGATAGTGTAAACAGTCAGTGTTCTTGAAGAGAAATCAATAGGAATAATACTCTGAGCAACACAGGGAAAAAAAAAAGATTGTAAGAAAACTGAACGAGGCTTCAGGGATTTGTGGACCAATGCCAAAAAGTTTAATATTTCTGTAATCTGAGTCCCAAGAGGTGAGGAATATGTGAGGCAGGAAGCATATTTGAAGAAATAGTGACTGAAAACTTTCCAAATTTGATGAAAGACGTAAACCGAGAGATTATAAAAATTCAGAGAACCTCTAGCACTATTCATAAAGGTAAAAAATGACAAATTAGGCTTCATCAAAGTTAAAAGTGTTGGCTATGAGAAAGACACTACAGCTTGGGAGAAAATATTTGCAAGTCACATATCCAACAAAGAACTTGTAGCCAGTATATGTAAAGAACTCTTCAGTTCAGTTCAGTTCAGTCACTCAGTCGTGTCTGACTCTTTGCGACCCCATGGACTGCAGCATGCCAGGCCTCCCTGTCCATCACCAACTCCCGAAATTTACAGAAACTCATGTCCACTGAGTCAGTGATGCCATCCAATCATCCCACCTTCAATCTTTCCCAGCATCGGGGCCTTTTCAAATGAGTCAGCTCTTTGCATCAGGTAGCCTAAGTATAGGAGTTTCAGCTTCAACATCAGTCCTTCCAATGAATATTCAGGACTGATTTCCTTTAGGATGGACTGGTTGGATCTCCTTGCAGTCCAAGGGACTCTCAAGAGTCTTCTCCAACACCACAGTTCAAAAGCATCAATTCTTCGGTGCTCAGCTTTCTTCACAGTCCAACTCTCACATCCATACATGACTACTGGAAAAACCATAGCCTTGAGTAGATGGACCTTTGTTGGCAAAGTAACATCTCTGCTTTTTAATATGCTGTCTAGGTTGGTCATAACTTTTCTCTTTAAAAGTTAAAGAACTCTTAAAAACCAAATAATAAGGAAACAAATAAGCCAATTTTATAAAAAAGGGCAAAATATTTTAAGAGAAACTTTATGAAAGAACATATGCATGCTTAGTCCCTCAGTTGTGTCCGACTGTCTGTGACCCCATGGACTGCAGCCTGCCAGGCTCCTCTGTCCATGGGGGTTCTTCAGGCAGGAATATTGGAGTGGATTGCCATACCATGTATGGCAAATAAGGGTATTGGCCATTACAGAAATGTAAGTTAAAACCACAATAGGACACCATGACACATACATTAAAATGGGTAAAATTTTAAAAGATTGGTCATCTCAAGTGGTGAGAATGTAGAGGAACTGGCACTCTCATATAATGTTGGCAGAACAATCACTTTGGAAGAAAAGGTTTGCTTTTTTTTCTATTCTTTATTTATTAACTTTATATATATGTATATGTGTATATATATATATATCCCCTCCCTCCTGATGCCTCCCACCCACCCCCAATCCCACCTCTCTAGGCCATCACACTGAGTTGAGCTCCCTATGTTACACAGCAGCTTCCCACTAGCTATCTATTTTACACATGGAATGTATATATGTTAATGCTACTCTTAATTTGTCCCACCCTCTCCTTCCCTCATTGTGTTCAAAAGTCCACTCTCTATGTCTGTGTCTCTATTCCCACCCTACAAGTAAGTTCATCAGTATCATATTTCTAGATTCCATATATATATGTATTAATATGCAATATTTGTTTTTCTCTTTCTGACTTACTTCACTCTGTATAACAAGCTCTAGCTTCATTCACCTCACTACAACTGACTCAATTTCATTCTTTTTATGACTGAGTAATATTCCATTGTATATATGTACCACAGCTTCTTTATCCATTCATCTGTCAATGCACATCTAGATTGCTTCCATGTCCTGGTAAATAGTGGTTTGTTGTTCAGTTGCTAAGTCATGTCTGATTCTTTGTGACCCCATGGACTGTAGCATGCCAGGCTTCCCTGTCCTTCACTATCTTCCAGAGTTTGCTCAAACTCATGTCCATTGCATCATCTCATCCTCTGTTGCCTGCTTCTCCTCCTGCCATCAGTCTTTCCCAGCATCAGGGTCTTTTCCAATGAGTTGGCTCTTCACATCAGGTGGCTAGTGTATTGGAGCTTCAGCTTCAGCAGCAGTCCTTTGCAGTCTCTTAAAAAGTTAAACACTCACCTACATGTGTTCTAACAATTCCATGCCTAGGGATTTACCTAGGAGAAAAGAAAGCATGTGTCCAAACAAAGACTTGTACATGAATGTTTCTAGCACCTTTATTTGTAATAGTGAAGGGAAGCAACTGCCTGTGTTTCAACAAGTGAGTGGGCCAGTAGTTTATGGAAGAAAAATTGTGGAATACTACTCAGCAATAAAAAGGAATGCGCTTCTGATAAACACTATGTGAATGACTCTCAAAATAACTAGGCTCAATGAAAGAAGGTAGACAGAGAAGAGTACATGACCTGGGATTCCATTTATATAAAACTGTAGAAAATGTAAAGTAACCTATAAGTGAGAGAATACAGTTTAATGGTTGCTTGGCAATGGCAAGGAGGAGGAAGGAGGGATTACCAAGGGGCATAAGGAAACATGAGGAGATTATGAATGGATATGTTCACTATTTGGATTCAAATTTATGGTGTACCAGATGTATATGTATGTTAAAACTTATCAAATTGCATACTTTAAACATGGGTGGCTGTTGTGAGTCACTTGTACCTTAGTAAAGCTGTTCAAAGCAAAAATAGAAACAAAAGGCCCAAAGACTAGGGCCAAATTATAACGGACTTTAGATGATAAAATGTCTTCCTCCTATGGCACAGCTAGTTAGTATATTTGACATCAGGAGGGGCATAATATTTTTAAATTATTTATGTATTTATTTAGGCTACAGTGGGCCTTTGAGGCTGTGCAAGGGCTTTCTCTAGTTGCAGCGAATGGGGACTACTCGTCACTGCAGTGCATGGGCTTCTCACTGTGGTGGCTTCTCTTGTTGCAGAGCATGGGGCTCTAGGCATGCAGGGTTAGTAGTTGTGACTTGTGAGTTTAGTCGCTCCTCAGCATGTGGAATCTTCCCAAACCAGGGACTAAACCACATGCTCTGCGTTGGCACGCAGATTCTTAACCACTGGACAACCAGGGAAGTCTGAGGTGTAATTTTTTAAAACAGTTATATTAAGATATTATCTACATACAATTCAACCATTTAATGTACAATTAACCATTTAATGGCATAATTCAATGATTTTTAATGTATTCACTGAGTTGTATTTTTATTAATAGAAATATGCATGAATTAAAATGAGTAATTATAATCTGAAAGAAAATGTAGTATAATTTTCTTTGATACAACATTTTGTGTACAATTACCACAGTAAAAAATTATAAGGAAATTTTAAGAAGACCAAAGCATGTGGAAAAGGTACAATTTAGGCAAACAACAGTTATACAACTGTGTAAAGCAGTTATTTTGTTATTTTGATATTTATGTAGTATTAAAATGATGAAGAATTAAATGATACATTTCATGTTTAAAGGTATTGCTCAAATTCAGTGAAAATATTTATTTTCATATGTAGTAAAGGCTTCACTATGCTCCAAATTCTACTCTTCAAATTTCCTACTTGTTTTCAGACATTAATGCAAACAAGTAATGATGTAGAATCAGAGCTGAAGTAATTCAAGTTGTTCCTTGTCTTTATAATCACTGTGCTATAATATTTAATTAGAATCTATTTTTTTAAACATCGAGTATGTTTATTGTATATTGCCACAAGTATTGCAATCCAAAAGTGTGCTCAAAGCAAACGCAAAAATTCTAAATTGTTAAGGACTTACTTTAGAAAAGAACAGCCTGAGTCTGGGGCCAACTATTTTAAAAGAATATATCTAAATTAACTTCCCTGTAGAATAAAATAATTAAAACATGAATACTAAAAGTTGGCCAATTTTGACGTTACTTATATATTACAGGGCTTCCCTTGTGGTTCAGCTGGTAAAGAATCCGCCTGGAATGCGGGAAACCTGGGTTTGATCCCTGGGTTGGGAAGATCGCTTAGAGAAGGGAAAGGCTATCCATTCCAGTATTCTGGCCTGGAGAATCCCATGGACTATATAGTCCATTGGGTCACAAAAGAGTCAGACACGACTTTCACTCACTCACTATATATTACAACTTAACATTAACCACAGCAGTCTTTTAGAACTTAGACCAAAGAAGAAAATTTAGAGGGGAAAATTTAGAAATGCTTGGTTATGGTGCTAATAAAAACAAGACTGACTTTTACTGGGTTTTATTGTTCTAATATCAAAATTCTCTGCTGATACTGTATTCTTTTATTGCTACAGGTCAGCAGAGTACCCCTACCACCCCACCCTAGGTAGGTTACTGCTATACTGCAAGCTTCTTATTTAAAAAAAAAAAAAAAAAACACTTTTAAATTTTGTATTGGGGTAGAGCCCATAAACAATGCTGTTATAATTTCAGGTGGACAGCAAAGGGACTCAGCCATACATATACATGTATCCATTCTCCTCCAAACTCCCCTTCCATCCAGGCTGACTCATGACATTGAGCAGAGTTCTCTGTACTATACACTAGGAACTTGTTGGTTATCCATTTTAAATATAGCAGTGTGTACTTGTCCATCCCAAACTCCCTAACTAACCCTTCCCCTCATCCTTCCCCCCCTCCCCCAGTAACCATAAAGTTATTACAGAGTATTGAGCAGAGTTCCCTGTGCTGTACAGTAGGACCTTGTCAGTTGTCCATTTTGAATATAGCAATGTGTATACTCCACTGCAAGCTTCTTAACAAGTGGCCTAATTGCTATTGAGTTTGTGGCCTCCAAACATCATTATTTTAGTATTAATTGCTGTTGGTGACTTTCTGTACAGTGAGCCTTTTTGCCCTTCTGGGGGCCTTTAGTTGCTTACAGCATTGGGTGGGGCACAGTATACATCACAATGACATAGGTGAGCTGGAGATGTTGGTCTTGTCACCTGCCTTTTGGTCAGGGTCGCGGGGGTTGGGGGGGAGCGTCATTATCACCCACCACACATTAAACCCTCCTCCCATCTAGAGTCTGGCAAACTCAGCTCTGAAATTGCTCTTCCCCTCCACCCCAAACACACATGGAACCACCAAATCCCTTTTTCTTCTTGTCCTTGGGACAAAGTGTTGAGGAAGCTGATCTTCATTTCTTGGTCTTTAGCCGGTCCTTATCCTCCAATGTCTGGCTATCCTGCCAGTCTGGCCCCCAGCCCTCCAGAACCTCACCTCCCTCCCTCCTCACATGCCTACTTCTTCCCTTCCTTTCTTTCCTCCCGCCCACAGACTCACACATCTCCTTTTTCCAACTTGCTGATTTTATTGTATTCAGCATCCATATACCATGACGGTCTCAAAATTGTCTCTATGTCTTTGACCGTTTCTTCATAGCTGCTTCCATAGACACAGCTTGTTCTAGTGCTTTGGCCCAGGCTCTGCATTTACTGTTTGCACAGGAAGTTACTTTGAATGGTTGGATTTTCCATTGCTTCTTATAACTACTCAGCTTGTGCTTATATGAATTGTTTTTCAGTCTATGGTAACAGATGAATGTTGTAGGCCTTATCCTTCTGTTAGATACTCTTGGATAAGAGGGGAATGATTGAGATTGTTTTCTTGATTTATTTTGAAGGGTCCTTCTTATGCTCACGTTTTTCTGCACCTGGAAAGGCAACAGGCCAAGTCAGCAGGACTTTGGTTTGGGAAAGGAGGATGGGAATGTTATAGGAAAGGGGGCTTCATGGGTAGAGATGTGACTTAAGGCAGGCATTTGTGCCTGGCAAGGATAGGATAGGAGTCTTGGGGAGATCTATGGGGAGGAAAGGAGCATGGGTAGGGTCATCTGACCTTGGTCTTTGATTGACGAGAAGTCCGTTGTTCCTTCTTTTCGATTCTTGGGGCTAACTGTTCTGTGTTTGTGTTTTCCGCATTTATGGTAGGCTCCTCTGGTGTGCAGATCTCATCAGCCATAGTTAAACTTCTAGTGGTGTCTATCCCAGGGCTCCTGACCTCTCTTTATATATACTCTCCCCTAGGCAAAGGGGAGCCACACCCTTCAGCTTTGTTTGCTCATCAAGGGGCTCTCTGAGCTAATAATAGCCTTGAGGTGGCTTGTACCTCACAGAGCCCCACTCCTGGCACCTCTGTGCAGGGAGGGGGGGAGGACAAGATGCTGTGGTTGGAAAAAAAGGGATATTTCCTCAGTACCCTCTAAATATCCATGCCAATGTGACTTACTACCCCTCCTCATTTCCCCATCTTCATTTGTGGTGGGTCTCATGGCAAGGAGAGAGTGTTTTCTCCAAGACATTTCCACACAGCCACCCCCATTCAGTGGTTCATTCTGTTCTCTGCCATCATTTACTATAAGCTATCATCGTGGATGTCTTACCTAATATCCCTCCAACATAATGTGACCTTATTTAATTCTCCAGGGATATGCAAATGATTCCACTTCCCTCCAGCAAAGTTCCCTCTTGTGCCTCTGTATGGCCCATGAAGGAAGAAAGTATCGTTTGCTTCTACATCTTTATTTATTTATAAATACTTATTTGGCTGCACTGCATTTGGTGCACTGTCTTAGTTGCGGCATGTGGGATAATTCAATCTTCCTTGCAGTATGTGAGATCTTTAGTTGTGACATGTGGGATCTTGTCCCCTGACCAGGTATCAAACCCAGGCCCCCTGCATTGAGAGTGCAGAGTCTTAGCCACTGGATCACCAGGGAAGTCACTCTATATTTTTAAATGATTGAGACAAAAATTGAAGAATATTTCATGACATAAAAATTATATGAAATGCACCTTTTAGTGCCCATAAAAGTTGTATTAGAATATAGATACACTCACTCATTTAAGTATTTTCTGGTTGTTTTCACCTACCACAGATTTGAGTAGCTGTGATAAAGACTGCACAGCCATACAAGATGGCAGAGGAGTAGGTGGATGCAGAGTACATCTCTCTCCATGGATACATCAGGAATACACCTTCAGACACAGAAGTGCATGCAGAACACCAGCTGAGAGCGGACAGGATTACCTGACCAGTGGAGAAGAGTATATAGAACCATGAAAAATTCGGTAGGACAAAGAAACTAGGGGGGAAAAACAGGAGTATTAGTAGGACTGGACCTATCCTCAGCAGGTGGGGGAACTGAAGCAGGGGTCTGATCCCCACAGCAGGGCAATTGTCCGAGTCAGAGGAGAAACATTTAAGGCTGAGAGTGAAACAGCTGATCTGTGGCAGTCTAAATGGAATAAGAATCAGACAGTCCTTGTGGCAGCCATAGATATGCTGGGCAGGAACGCGGATCTCCTGGAAGGTGAAGCGGCTGGGAGCTGGAATTTAGGGATTGTGGAGCAATCCCAGTGCATTGGCTGCTGTTGACTGTGGAGGGACAGATCGGGGGCATATGAGGTAGGAGATTGTGGTGGGAAATGCCTGTGGAGGAAAGCCAGGCAGCCATGGAGGCAAGGGGATACTGCTGAGTCACGCATAGCGGGTGGAGCCATCACCATAGCCTCTCTGTCTTCACACTTCAGCACCAGAAGCTGAACAACAGAGAGGCTGGCCCATCAAACGCCTAACACACTGAACTATAGAGTAGGACCCCACCCTGCATGCCCCTTTAAATGCCTAATGCACTGATCTACAGAGTAGGACCTCAGTCAGGGGGGCCCCTCTATGTGCCTGACTCGCAGAACAACAGGGAAGGACCCCAGGCAAGGGATCCCTCTTAAGTGCCTGAATGGGGGGAGCTACAGAGAAAGACTGGCCAAAGAGGTTTTCTGATCACCAGCTACAAGAGGCTTGAAAAAAGACTCTGAGAGGGCCATAACTCCTGCTGCAGAGGCAGTTTGTGTCCCTGAACACTTGGCGCCACCAGGGTCCCTGCAAGCCAAGCAGCTGCACCACCTTCACGCTCAACTCACACTGGGCAGAGCTGCCATAGGCAAAACAAACAAACAAACAAACAAACAAAGGTCTTGTGTTTATGCCCGCAGAGCCACTTCGGTCCTGTCAGACTCTATGTGACCCTGTAGACTGTGGCCTGCCGGGCTTCTCTGTCAGAGAAGGGGTTCTCCAGGCAAGAATACTGGAGCATATTGGCCTATACTCATTGCCATACCCTTCTAGAGCACTATATTTCCTGCTTCCCTAGCCACCAACCCCCCTCAGTACCTGGTGCTGCCAGAACCCCTGCGACCCAAGCAGTTGCACCACTTCCACACCTGAGCCTCACAGGGGCAAACCCAAGCCCTCCAGGGCAGCCTCAGGAATGAAACCCCAGTGGACGACCCACATGTAGAGGTGGAAATAAAACCACAATCAAAACCCAGCGGCAGTATGGCTAAGAAAGAAGACCCAAAACCTTCCCACCAGCTGTACAAGCTGCAAATTAAATCCACACGATCAACTAAGCAGACTCTGTGTCTATGGAATATATAAAAGGTCATTGAGAGCTCCCACAAAAGAAAACACACTAACTCTGACAGCTGTGGACATTGGAGGCAAGAACACACAGGAATAGGACCAGATTAGAATCTGAGCAGCCCCTACAGCATGTCCAGAGATCAGTAACAGTATTGGAGGGCATCCTAGGGAGGTAAGATGGACTGTGATTCCCAGCACAGGAAAGCAGTGACACAAGAAAAACATTTATTATTCTTATTTTTTGACTTGTTCTGTAGATTCTTTTGGATCCCTCCCCCCACCCCGTTGTAGTTGTTGATTTTATTGGTACTAAGAAATCCAATTAAGCTTTTGAGCTTTTTTTTTTTTTTCCTTTTTCCTCAGTCACATTTTTTTTTATTGTCATAAACCTCGGCCTCTACGTTGGGCTATTGCAGTTCTGTGGAGTTTTCTTCTTTTTCTAATTTTAATTTTTTAAACCTATTATTATTTTTTCTATATTTATTCCTTTGTTTGCTTTTCCTGCTATTCTTTTCCCCTTGCAGTTAATCTTTAACATATATAAATCTTCTTTATCTACCTCTGTTTCGCTTTGCATATCTATTCTTTCTTTCTTTTCCTTCTCTCCTTTCCTCTCAGCATATTTGTTAGTTTTTTCTTCAAAACATTTTTAATTAATTAATTAATTTTAATTGGAGGCTAATTACTTTACAATGTTGTAGTGGTTTTTGCCATACATTGACATGAATCAGTCACAGGTGTACATGTGTCCCCCATCCTGAACCCTCCTCCCACCTCCTTCCCCATCCCATCCCTCAGGGTCATCCCAGTGCACCAGCCCTGAGCACCCTGTCTCATGCATCGAATCTGGACTGGCGATCTATTTCACATATGGTAATATACATGTTTCAATGCTATTCTTACATATCATTCCACCCTCGCCTTCTCCCACAGCATCCAAAAGTCTGTTCTTTACATCTGTGTCTCTTTTGCTATATTACATATAGTGTCATCATTACCATCTTTCTAAATTCCATATATATGCATTAATATGCTGTATTGGTATTTTTCTTTCTGACTTACTTCACTATGTATAATAGGCTCCAGTTTCATCCACCTATTAAAACTGATTCAAATGCATTCTTTTTAATAGCTGAATAATATTCCATTGTGTATATGTGCCACAGCTTTCTTATCCATTCGTTTGCCAATGGACATCTAGGTTCCTTCCATGTCCTAGCTATTGTTAGTTTTATTTTCATTGCATTATTCCCCAACTGGCACCTTGCTTTAGTTTTGTTTTCCAGTTTGTGCTTTAATTAGTTTTGTTCGGGTAGATATAATTTTTAGTTTCCTTTGTTTGCTGGGTCAATTTATTGTACTTAATTTTTGTTAAACTGTTTTGATTTTGCTTATGGGTGTACATATATTTGTTTATATTCAGTCACACTTTCTATTATTGTTATAAACCTCTGCCTCTACATTGGGTTTTGCAGTTCTGTGGAGTTTTTCTTCAGCAACACATTAAAATGCTCATACACCATGATCAAGTTGGATTTATTCCAGGGATGCAAGGATTCTTCAATATACAGAAATCAATCAATGTGATACACCATACTAACAAATTGAAAGATAAAAACCATATGATCATTTCAATAGATGCAGAAAAAGCCTTTGATAAAATTAACCACCACCTATTTATGATTAAAACTCTTCAAAAAATGGGCATAGAAGGAACCTACCTCAACATAGTAAAGGCTATATAGGATAAGCCTATCAGTTCAATTCAGTTCAGTCACTCAGTGATATCTGACTCTTTGAGACCCCATGAACCACAGCACACCAGGCCACCCTGTCCATCACAAACTCCCAGAGTCCACCCAAACACATGTCCATTGAGTCAGTGATGCCATCCAACCATCTCATCCTCTGCCGTACTCTTCTTCTCCTGCCCTCAATCTTTCCCAGCACCAGGGTCTTTTCCAATGAGTCAGCTCTTCACATCAGGTGGTACTGGAGTTTCAGCTTCAGCATCAGTCCTTCCAATGAACACCCAGGACTGATCTCCTTTAGGATGGACTGGTTGGATCTCCTTGCAGTCCAAGGGACTCTCAAGAGTCTTCTCCAACACCACAGTTCAAAAGCATCAATTCTTTTGCACTCAGCTTTCTTTATAGTCCAACTGTCACGTCGATACATGACCACTGGAAAAAACATAGCCTTGACTAGAAGGACCTTCATTGGCAAGGTAACATCTCTGCTCCTTAATATGCTGTCTAGGTTGGCCATAACTTTCCTTCCAAGGAGTAAGCGTCTTTTAATTTCATGGCTGCAATCACCATCTATAGTGATTTTGGAGCCCAGATAAATAAAGTCAGCAACTATTTCCACTGTTTCCCCATCCATTTGCCATGAAGTGATGGGACCAGATGCCATGATCTTAGTTTTCTAAATGTTGAGCTTTAAGCCAACTTTTTCACTCTCCTCTTTTACTTTCATCAGGAGGCTCTTTAGTTCTTCTTCACTTTCTGCCATAAGGGTGGTATCATCTGCATATCTGAGGTTATTGATATTTCTCCTGGCAATCTTGATTCCAGCTTGTGCTTCCTCCAGCCCAGCGTTTCTCATGATGTACTCTGTATATAAATTAAATAAGTAGGATGACAATAGACAGCCTTGATGTACTCCTTTTCCTATTTGGAACCAGTCTGTTGTTCCATGGCCAGTTCTAACTGTTGCTTCCTGACCTGCATACAGATTCCTCAAGGGACAGGTCAGGTGGTCTGGTATTCCCATTTCTTTCAGAATTGTCCACAGTTTATTGTGATCCACAGAGTCAAAGGCTTTGGTATAGTCAATAAAGCAGAAATAAATGTTTTTCTGGAACTCTCTTGCTTTTTCAATGATCCAGCAGATGTTGGCAATTTGATCTCTGGTTCCTCTGCTTTTTCTAAAACCAGCTTGAACATTTGGAAGTTCACAGTTCACGCATTGCTGGAGCCTGGGTTGGAGAATTTTAAGCATCACTTTACTAGCATGTGAGATGAGTGTAATTGTGTGGTAGTTTGAGCATTCTTTGGCATTGCCTTTCTTTGGGATAAGCCTATAGCAAACATTCTCAGTGGTGAAAAACTGAAAGCATTCCCCCTAAGATCAGGAACAAGATAAGGGTGTCCACTTTTGCCACTATTATTCAACATAGTTATGTGAGTCCTAGCTATAGCAATCAGAGAAGAAAAAGAGATAAAAGGAATCCAGATCAGAAAAGAAGAAGTAAAGCTCTCACTGTTTGCAGATGACATATACTATACATAGAATAAAGCTCTCACTGTTTGCAGATGACATTATACTATACCTAGAAAACCCTAAAGATAGTATCAGAATATTATAGAGCTAATCAGTGAATTTAGCAAAGTTGCAGGATACAACATCAATACACAGAAATCACTTGCATTTCTATATACTAACAATGAAAATCAGAAAAAGAAATTAAGGAATCAATCCCATTCACCATTGCAATGAAAAGAATTCAGTATCTAGGAATAAACTTACCTAAGAAGACAAAAGAACTGTACACAGAAAATTATAAGACACTAATGAAAGAAATCAAAGATAACATAAACAGGCGGAGAGATATTCCATGTTCCTCGGTAGGAAGAATCAATATTGTGAAAATGACTATATTACCAAATGCAATCTACAGATTTAATGCAATCCCTATTAAATTACCAATGGCATTTTTCACAGAACTAGAACAAAAAATTTCATAATTCATATGGAAACACAAAAGACCCCAAATAGCCAAAGCATTCTTGAGAAAGAAGAATAGAGCTGGAGGAATCAACCTTCCTGACTTCAGGTTATACTACAAAGCTACAGTTATCAAGACAGTATGGTACAGGCACAAAAAAAGAAATATAGACCAATGGAACAGGATAGAAAGCCCAGAAATAAACCCATGCACCTACGGGTACCTTATTTTTGACAAAGGAGGCAATAATATACAATGGGGCAAAGACAGCCTTTTCAATAAATGGTGCTGGGAAAACTGGGCAGCTATATATAAAAGAATGAAATTAGAACACTTCCTAACACCATACACAAAGATAAACTCGGAATGGATTAAGGAACTAAAGGTAAGACCAGAAACTATAAAACTCTTAGAGGAACACTCTTAGGCAGAACACTCGATGACTTAAATCACAGCACGATCCTCTATGACCCACCTCCTAGAGGAATGGAAATAAAAACAAAAGTAAACAAGTTGCACCTGATTAAACTTAAAAGCTTTTGCACAGCAAAGGAAACTATAAGCAAGGTGAAAAGACAACCCTCAGAATGGGAGAAAATAATCGCAAATGAAACAACTGACAAAGGATTAATTTCCAAAATATGCAACCGGCTCATACAACTCAATACCAGAAAAACAAACAACCCAATCAAAAAGTGGGAAGAAGACCTAAACAGACATTTCTCCAAAGAAGACATACAGATGGCTAACAAACACATGAAAAGATGCTCAACATCACTCATTATTAGAGAAATGCAAATCAAAACCACAATGAGATCTCACCTCACACCAGTCAGAATGGCCATCATCAAAAAGTCTACAAACAATAAATGCTGGAGAAGGTGTGGAGAAAAGGGAATGCTCTTACACTGTTGGTGGGAATGTAAATTGATATAGCCACTATGGAAGCCGGCATGGAGATTCCTTAAAAAAACTAGGAATAGAATCACCATATGACCCAGCAATCCTACTCCTAGGCATATGCCCTGAGGAAACCAAAATTGAAAGAGACACATGTATTCCATTGTTCATTGCAGCACTATTTGCAATAGTTAGAACACAGAAGAAACCTAGACGTCCATCGACAGATGAATGGATAAAGAAGTTGTGGTATATACACGCAATGGAATATTACTCAACCATAAAAAGGAACACATTTGAGTCTGTTCTAATGAGGTGGATGAACCTAGAACCTATTATACAGAGTAAAGTGAGTCAGAAAAAGAAAGATAAATACCATATTCTAATGCATATATACGAAATCTAGAAAAACGGTACTGAAGAATTTATTTACAGGGCAGCAATGGAGAAACAGGCATAGAGAATAGACTTACGGACGTTGGGAGAAGGGAGGAGAGGGTGAGATGTATGGAAAGAGTAACATGGAAACTTACCATATGTCAAACAGATAGCCAATGGGAATTTGCTGTATGGCTCAGGAAACTCAAACAGGGGCTCTGCATCAATCTAGAGGGGTGGGATGGGGAGGGAGATGGGAGGGAGTTCCAAAAGGGAGGGGATATATGTATACCTATGGCTGATTCATGTTGAGGTTTGACAAAAAACAGCAAAATTCTGTAAAGCATTTATCGTTCAATAAAAAAAATTTAATTAAAATAAATAAATAATTAAAAGACTGTACAGCCAGCAACACATAAACTATTATCTGTTCCTTAACAAAAAAAAAAAATTGTCAACTCCTCCACCATTCTGTTCCATCTATTTGCCTGTCTTTATGCCAATACCACCCTATCTTGATTACTGAAATTTTATAAGCCCTAAAATAAGCCAGTGTAGATTAATTTTACTCTTTTTCTACATGACCCATTTTGGCTATTCTAGGCCACTCACATAGTCATGTATTAGGTTGGTGCAAACGTAATTTCGGTTTCAGATTGTGAATTTTAAATCATCATAAATAGGCTCACACACATCTTTATTAATCAAAATAGGAACCATTACAACCAACACATTTTTGCCAACAAGAAAGAAGTTTGTTTATTTCTGTAGCATAAAAATTTGTGGTTTGGGATTCAACGAATTCTTGGAAAGCATTTTCTGCCTCCTGCTAGTTGTGGAAGTCTTTTCCCTACAAAACGTGGTCAAGATGCTTGAAGAAGTGGTAGTTGGTTGGCAAGAGGTCAGGTAAATATAGCAGATGAGGCAAAACTTTGTAGCCCAACTTGTTCGACTTTTGAAGCTTTGGTTGTGTACTGCGCAGTTGGGCATTGTCATGGGGAAGAATGGGGCCCATTCTGTTGAAAAATGCTGACTGCAGGTGTTGCAGTTTTTGGTGCATCTCATTGAAGTATGCTCATTGCTGAGCAAGCTGAGCATACTTCTCAGACGTAATGGTTTCACTGGGATTCAGCAAGCTGTAGTGGATTAGACCAGCATCAGACCACTGGACAGTGACCAAGACCTTTTTTATTTTTGGTGTAAGTTTGACTTTGGGAAGTGCTTTGGAGCTTCTTCTCAGTCCAACCACTGAGCTGGTCATTGCTGGTTGTCGTATAAAATTCACTTTTTGTGGCACATCACAATCCGATTGAGAAATGGTTCATTATTGTTGCACAGAATAAGAGATGACGACACTTCAAAACAATGATTTTTTTTTGATTTTTGGTCAGCTCACGAGACACCCATTTATCGAGCTTTTTCACCTTTCTAATTTGCTTCATTTGCCTATGTGAAATGAAGTGAAAGTTGCTCAGCTGTGTCTTTGTAACCCCATGGACTATAGGCTGCCAGGCTCCTCTGTCCATGGAATTCTCCAGGCCAGAATACTGGAGTGGGCAATTGTTCCTTTCTCCAGGGGATCTTCCCAACCCAGGGATAGAATCCCGGTCTCTCACATTGCAGGCAGATTTTTTACCGTATGAGCCACCAGTGAAGTGCTGAATGTCGAAGAATGTTCAAACTACTGCACAATTGCACTCATCTCACATGATAGCGAAGTAATGCTCAAAATTCTCCACGTGAGGCTTCAATAGTACATGAACCAAGAACTTTCAGATGTTCAAGCTGGATTTAGAAAAGGCAGAGGAACAGAGAGCAAATTGCTAACATTGGTTGGATCATGGAAAAGGCAAGAGAATTTCAGAAAAACATCTATTTCTGCTTCATTGACTACACTAAAGCCTTTGACTGTGTGGATCACAACAAACTGTGGAAAATTCTTAAAGAGATGGGAATACCAGACCACCTTACCTGCCTCCTGAGAAACCTGTATTCAGGTCAAGGAGCAACAGTTTGAACCATACATGGAACAATGGACTGGTTCCAAGTTGGGAAAGGAGTACATCAAGGGTGTATATTGTCACCTTGATTATTTAACTTATATGCAGAGTACATCATGCAAAATATCAAGCTGGATGATTCACACTGCTGACCTGTACCTCTTCAGGAGACACGCAAACAAAGATCTGGCTCAGTCTCCGTGGGGTCTCTGGGTCCTGGTGCGCACAAGGTTTTGTTTGAGTGGCTGAACTGACTGACTGACTGACTGATGGCTTATTGTTGTTGTTGTTCAGTCACTAAGTCATGTCCAATTCTTTGTGACCCATGGACTGCAGCATGTCAGGCTTCTCTGTCCTCCACTATCTCCTGGAATTTGCTCTAATTCATCTCTATTGAGTTGTTAATGCTATCTAATCACCTTATCCTCTGCACCTCCTTCTCCTTTTGCCTTCAGTCTTTCCCAGCATCAATGTCTTTTCCAACGAGTTGGCTCTTCACATCAGGTGGCCAAAGTATTGGAGCTTCAGCTTCAGCAACAGTTCTTCCAATGAATATTCAGGGTTAATTTCCTTTAGGATTAATTAGTCTGATCTCCTTGCAGTCCAAGGGGTTCTTAAGAGTCTTCTCCAGCACCACAATTTGAAAGCATCAATTCTTCAGTGATCAGCTTTATTTATGGTCCACCTCTCATATCCATACATGACTACTGGAAAAAACACAACTTTGACTATACAGACCTTTGTCAGCAAAGTGATGTCTCTGCTTTTTAATACACTGTCTTAAGGCTTGTCATACCTTTCCTTCCAAGGAGCAAGTGTCTTTTAATTTCATGGCTTCAGTCACCGTCCACAGCGATTTTGGAGCCCAAGAAAATAAAGTCTGTCACCGTTACCATTTTTTCCCTATCTGCTTGGCCTGAAGTGATGGGACTGGATGCCATAATCTTCATTTTTTGAATGTTAAATTTTAAGCCAGCTTTTTCACTCTCCTCTTTCATGTTCATCTAGAGGCTCTTTAGTTCCTCTTCACTTTCTGCCATTAGAGTGGTGTCATCTGCATATCTGAATTTATTGATATTTCTGCTGGCCATCTTGATTCCAACTTGTGATTCATCTAGCCCAGCATTTTGTATGCTGTACTCTGCATAGAAAGGCTTCCCAGGTGGTGCTAATGGTAAAGAACATGTCTGGAAATGCAGGAGACTCAAGAGACTCAGGTTCAACCCCTGGGTTGGTATTAACCCCTGGAAAAGGGCATGGCAACCCACTCTGGTATTCTTGCCTGGATATTTCCATGGACAGAGGAACCTGGCAGACTACATGTCCATAGTGTTGCAAAGAGTCAAACACAACTGAAGCGACTTAGCATGCATGCATGCACTCTGCATAGAAGTTAAATAAGCAGGGTGAAAATATATAGCCTTGTTGTACTCCCTTTCCAATTTTGAACAAGTCCATTGTTCCATAAAAGGTTCTAACTGTTGCTTCTTGAAATACATACAGGTTTCTCAAGAGGCAGACAAGGTAGTCTGGTATTCCCATCTCTTTAAGAATTTTCCAGTTTATTGTGATTCACACAGTCAAAGGCTTTAGCATAGTCAGTGAAGCAGAAATAGATGTTTTTCTGGAATTCCCTTGCTTTCTCCATGATCCAGTGAATGTTGGCAATTTGATCTCTGGTTCCTCTGCCTCTTTGGAACCCAACTTGTACACCTGGAATTTCTCAGTTTACATACTGCTGAAGCCTAGCTTGAAATTTGAGCATAATGTTGCTAGCATGTGAAATGAGCACAGCTGTACAATAATTTGAGCATTCTTTGGCATTGCCTTTCTTTGGGATTGTAATGAAAACTGATGTTTTCCTATCCTTTGGCCACTGCTGAGTTTTCAAAATTTCCTGACATATCAAGTGCAACACTTTAACAGCATCATCTTT